>NC_080671.1:62276088-62638588 GCF_030247195.1 Topomyia yanbarensis
ATACAGTAAAAAAACACAGTTGAATATCCAAGGCGGCTCATTTTTAAAGATAGCACCGCCGATGAAGCACTCAATAAAAAAGGTGACAAGGGACGCGGACGAAATTAGCTGAGCACCGACCGGCTGGTTTGCCACCTATTTTTCGGGCGAAGAATTTCGGGCGACACCTGGTATTCGCTAGTCGCTGGTGAAACGCAAATTATTTGAATGTCAATTTTTCTTATTGCCATATGTTTTCACTTTTCGGATCGAATTTTTTTCTCCGAAAAACCATTTTTCACCATTCCCACAATGTACACTGTGTTTCTAGATGTTTTCTGTACACTTTCATTGTCCTTGCATCGGGAATCGACGGCCCGTAATGCGAGAAAAAGATATTTTTTCATTTACCGGAATTCAATTTTCACAAACTGTCACCACTTCACTCTGTATAATTGTTAAATTGCACCGTTATTAACACTTGACAACCGGGAGATAGTAAACTGTGCCAAAAATGATGAAAATTAACCAACTCGAAGGGAGCTCTACGAGAGTCAACCGCTCGCGACGAAGATACACACTCGAATCTCGTACTCTTTCTATAGCATGGAATGTCGAGTAATTATTTCCGCGCGCGATATTATGATTGTAATGTCAACTACTGTTTATGACAAGTATTAGTGAAATCAGAAACATGAAATAATTGACAATATTACAGTTATGAATGGAGACACAGAATATACCCGTTTCACCTGTGGAAAGGAGAAAGGAAGTGTTTGTGAACTAGTTTACAAAATCATGAAGTATTATTCATATATTCGTGAACTGGTTCATGATACCCAGTATGATAGTCTCGACTTACTATTCGTGCTCGTGAAATGGTTCACGAAATCATAAAATATTATTCATGTATTCGTAAACTGGTTTATGATTTCTAGCGCAATAATCACGTCCGACTGTTCGTGCTCGTTAAATAGTTCATAAAATCATGAAAAAATATTGCATGAATTTCTGAACTAATTCATAATTTCTAGTACATCGCTTATGATCTATTTTGTGTGCTTGTGGTATTTAGAAGATATCCCTAATCATCGATGTCCGGACAGAAAACGAAAACTGAGATGAGTACCACAAATCATGTTCGTGCAGAGTCGAAAAATGTTTTTTTCGTTTACCAAAATCTGACGAAAATGACGAGCGAGCGATGCTACTTTCTAAACCACTAGAACATTACGAAACCGAAAATGAGACAACGGCCTACGACAAAGCATGCGGGTAAATTCAATTTCATTATTTCCTCCACACATTCGTTTTCGCTTCGAAATTGAGAGCGACATTAGTCTCTTCGATATTGCACATAGCGCTGACCAAACGAAAAGAAACTAGTAACGATATTTATTTGTAGTTGTTCGATTCGGGAGAATTACAAGCTGACGATGATATTGGACGACTGAAGCACTATTGGTGTGCATATTTCCTGTGTTTGCGGCGTTCTAGTTGCATTTTATGATGCACATTGCTATAATTTCATTTAATGAAAATAAAAATAAAAATCAAAGTTACTGATTTGAAATTAAAACGAGATTGAATTTTCGTATTGTCATAGGAAAACGAAAGTCACTACTTCTGCTACTCGCTTCCATAGAATCGAAAGAAGAAGGGGCGTTGTCTTTATTGTTTTGCTTTGTGTGAATTTAGTAACGAAGGAGGCAGCGAAAAGACGAAGGTGAATTCAGTGAATTTCATCGATCATTGAATGGGTATGAGAATTTTAGGCCCTGTTCGTGGTACAGTTCACTGAACAATATATCGCGAATCAGTGACATTTTTGTGATCCAGTTTATATTGTCACGTTACTCCGAGTAAATAGAACCGATAAATAACAGATCGCGATAAGACGAAAAGAAATTACGAATACCATGATAAAACTGCTGGTATCATGAACATGAGTTACATTTATTTATTTATTTAACATAATTATATCCATCGGACTTTGGAGTCTAAATGGACAGATAGGGTTTTTTTTATTTCGTTTATTTGACACGGCTCAATGCGTTAGCTTAGAAAAGCCATGGGTCTTTATATATTTACAAGATGTAACAAATAAAAATCACAATAAATGTTATTTGGAGCGTTGTAAGATTCCGTGCGCGCAACTTGCTGTTGCGAGCGGAAATCTTTTTTCGCGCCGGGAAGATGTTCCTTCTCTCGCCAACTTCGGGGTTATCTATGTCCATGTTGTTGTTGTTTACGTCCGTATCATCATCTTGACTACTTCTAAGATACTCGCGATCAGATGTTCGTCCTGGCTTCTTGCCTTTGCGGGTCACGAGTGTGAACACTCCATGCTTGGTGGTAGCTTTTTCACTGGTGGTGTTAGTTGTTAAGTTTGAAGCTTTTGCGGCTGTCATTATTGTATTTAACAGTAGCTACAAATTTGGCAACCTTTTGTGGTTCAAGTAAAGATATTGGAGCCTGTGTGTTGGCATATCTATCTGAAGATGAGCTTTCCTCAGCGGTTTCCGGGCAGGGTTGTCCGTAATGTGCCGTTTGTTCGCAGAACTGGCACGTATTAGTTTGTCCTTGATATGTACAAAGAGTTCGCTGTGTAATGGTATCACCCCCTTCTGTTTTGTACTGCAGGGTAAGGTAGGAGGGAATGGGTTGGTCTACCCGCATTCTCACCATAAAGATACAATTCGAAATACCTGGGAACTAGTTTCTCCACGTGTCCTCCGTAATAGATTCCACCGCTCCGAAATACAACATGAATCTTTTAATTGCCACTTTGTAAGTAAGTGGAGATAAATCATGTAATTTAACTTCAATATTTCCATTATCCATGTATATAGGGATCTTGATTTCAGCGTTGTCACAAACTAGCACGTGTTTGTTGAAGGTGATCAGCACCGCATGCCTGACGTGCTTAATCTGTATGAAGGTGACTTCCGAAAATCGAAGCTGCATTTTCACCTTCAGCAGATGTTTCACATCACGAATACTTGGTCTTATGCTAAAAGACCTGAAGTTAATGGCCACTGTGTTAGGCCGAATAATCACGTTTTGTTGATGAGACTTAGTCATCTGGATAGATCACGCAAGAATAAAAATAACGATGAGAGATAGGGTTATAAATAGTTATAAAAACAATACAACAGATAAACTAAAGTAAAACATTATCACATCAAATAAAAACATCAAAGCACAGTAGAGCGGCAAATTTTATTGACGAAGCGACTGGACAACTCAATACACTCAAAAAACTCTTCCACTGCGGTGAATGTCCGAATGCATACGGTAATCGGTTCGTTGAATCCAAACAACGTACGATGAAATTTTTGCTGAAGCAGTATTGTATTTCGTAATGTTCTATTTGGAATCCGAAAATTTACTTCCGAACGAAGCTCTGGAGCATCCATCTCACCGTTAAACAGTTTTTCGATTACCAGCGCTTGCTGTATTTTTCGACGGCGTTGCAACGTATCAATTCCCAGCAGTTGGCATCTATCCGGATATGGTGACAAATTAACTGGATCATGCAACGGTAGATTTCTTAGTACCATGCGCACAAAAAGTTTCTGCACACGTTCGATTCTAATGCACCACATTACTTGATGAGGGCACCAGATTACTGAGGTGTTTTCGAGAATAGAGCGGACGAGTAAACAGAACAGAGCCTTCAGATAACGCGGGTCGTTGAAGTCCTTAGCAATCTTGGAAATGAATCCCAACTGATGTGTTGCTTTTGAAATAGTCAGCGAGCGTTGCAAATCGAACGTCAGTTTCGCGTCCAATTGCACTCCTAAATCACACACCTGTTCAATTCTTGTCAGAATTGTTCCGTTTATCCTATAATCGAACACCGGGCATAAAATACGATGTAACGTAATCACTTGACATGTTGCCACGTTAATGACAAGCTTATTTCTGCCACACCACGAAAAGTTGTAGTAAACCTTGTAGTCTTCTATCGAACGAACAACTAGGTGCAGCTTCAAGTCGTCAGCATAAACTAGTTTGCAACCGGCTCCCAGCAGCAATGTGATGTCGCTGAAAAATAGTACGAACAGCAGAGGTCCCAAGTTACTCCCTTGTGGAACACCAGACTTGTTTGAAAATTGTGAAGATATGCAGTTATCTAATGTTACTCGCAGAATTCTTCCGGAAAGATATGAACCTAAGCAAGACACAAATTATGAAGAAATGCCGAGACGAGACAGCTTGCACAAAAGTATTCTATGATCAATTTTATCGAATGCTGCTTGCAGATCAGTCTAGATGACGTCCATTTGCGCTTTGGCCTCCATACTAGCGACACACTTGGACGTGAAACTCAACAAATTTGTTGTCACTGATCTCCCTGGCATGAATCCGTGCTGGACAAACGATATGTAGTTCTTCAAAAAGCTTCGAGAAGGCTGAGAGACTAGTAATTCCACGACAGTTCGCAACATTCCGTCAATCGCCATCCTTGAATATGGGGCATATGAGCGATTGCTTCCAAATGCGAGGGAATTTGGCTTGCTCAAACGAAAGATTAAAAATTAAACTCAGCGGTCCAGCCAAAGCATTGATACAACGAAGAATGACATCTGCGGGAAAACCATCTAGCCATTTCAATCTTTTCGATGCCTGTTTAACCAAATTACTGCGTTACTTACATTACTCCACGTGTCGAATTCGAAAGTAAACTCTAGTATAAAATATAACGATAACGTGATCAGTATTAGGAAAATCGTGACTAAGATTCTGAAATCATGAAAGAATGAACATAAACATCTACTCGTGACTAAAATATCACGAAAACTTGATCAGAAATTATGACAATGTTCCTGAAGTCATGAAGATAAATCACATTGCTCGTGATTAAAATATCGTGACTAAGATCCTAAAATCGTGACTTATGATATGATGCAGCATGTGGCAGGTGGGAGTAGTCACAACAAATCAATCAAATTTTGATGGCGATGATTGGCGCGTTCACGACAATAACAACTGCTGCTATAAAGGCACTGTTGAACATAAAGCCACTATATATGTCTCTGAAATAAAAAGCACTTTCTTGTGCATACTGGTTTAAAACTACTGGGTTATGGAAAAGTAACCCAATAGATCGTATAACTAACCACACAGGACTGTTACCCCAAATGGTAACTTGGGATGAGTATATACTTGCTCGTAATGACCTTACACTCACACATCTTTCAATGTGAGAATTCTTCCTCGTGAAGACTGGATGTCTGGTTGGATGAAGCGACAACTTCAAGACTACGTAGTTTGTGTGAAATGAAATTAGACTAATCTCATTAAATTTGTAATAACGTGTTCCAGGCCGAATTTTTCGCGTTTCTGTGTGGTGTACAATCGGCACTTTAATTGGAAATTTGCGACAAAAGTATTTATTTTTGCTTTGACAGTCAGGCTGTCCTAAAACCTAAAATTAGTAATAGCTTGTCGAACCCAAATCCAAGAACATAGCTTTTCAAATGATATCTACTTTTTGTGGGTACTCGGTCATTCCGGTATTACTGGAAATTAATGGGCGGACGAATTGGCTAGAGCGGGCGCTGCCACTTGTGCTCAAATAAAAACTTTTTCGTCAGGGGTGAGTTCGAAAGTGTTTAAGAGTTTGTTACATTTTTCAAATTGCAGTAATCTAGTCAGGACACTAAATGAACATTGCAAACTCAATTATTACATGGCTTCTATTCAGTGTTTTGAGTATTATTCGTGTGATCTTTGTGAATCCAATTGGGGAGCTTCATATAATTTGAAAGGTAATTGTCCTGCAGTAATGCAATTGCGTATTCCGAATTTTGGGAAACTAAAACTCAAGGATATGCTACTAAGGACGACAGGAACTATGTAGTCAATATAGTAATATGTAGTACTTACTGGTCTCATTTCGGCGTCATGATATCCCACTCTTCTATTCATAACTTACAATTTGTAGGGGTTCTCCGTACACTATCTCCAGCTTATCGTGTAAAGATTGTTCCAAGATTTTGACTTCCTTTTTTGAACTGGATCACCGTGCGCATTCACCGGTCAACTATTCCAGCAGATTGTAATAGGCCTTGTAGTGTGCATTATACTGGGCAACTAGTTTTCAGCTGATATTGAACTGCTAAACAGGCGAATTACCCACAGGTGCACTTTTATTTTACCATTTTTGAAGGACGCGTCTTGGGCTGGTTAGCTTTTGAGAGAAGCCACTTTTCAATTTCAAACACTTCGTGATGAGCAGATAAAATTTCATCATTTTCAACTCTTTCCAATTTTTAATAAAAATAAACGTAAAGAGCGAAAAAAATCACGTTTGACGCGTATATATATATAATCATCCTCTCTTTAAACATGTATAATTTGCCTACTAACAGAGTTATAATATAGGGGAATTATCGGTCTAGTAGTTCTAATGTGAACACATCATTGGACTGGGAAGTAGATCATATTTCGAAACTGCTATCCAAAATTAAATTTTCGAACGTTACTAAATTACGTTACAAATTACTCATGGAGTAAGTTTTTAAAGTAACAAAATCGACCAACAGTGGAGTTGAATTGACACATAATCTAATGCTGGTGACCCCGGCAGTATCATACATCGCGCGGGGCCATAAACCATGATAAAATACAATCATGTTGTTTGGGAACGCAGCTGCCTGTGACACCACTGGTAAACTGTTGGGGCTAATTTCCTTTTGACCTTCTTTTTATCAACTTGTTCTTCTGTCATGTTGTGCCAGTGGCTCTTGTGTCCACAAATGGTAAACAAGTATTAAAGTTAATTGCAAACACCTGAGGTGCAATTATTTTCCACCAAGATAACGCGCACTGGTGTCCTGCTCCTGGGCCTGGTGGACTGTGTCGGTGGGAAATAAGCGCCCCAGCGTTTTTTTACTGTCCTAGATCGTGATTCCGAGCGTAGCCCACGACAGAGTTAAAATGGAACAACATGTGTTCAATTTTTTATTTCAAACCCTTACCGCCGGGCAGTGAGGAGGGGTAGCCACTTCTGTTCTGTTAACTCCATCAAGTTTTGTACTTGGCTGACCGTAAAACGGGATTCACTTTTCCGCCTCGTGGCTCTCGGTTGGCGTGTGGGCTCATAATTTGTTTTAGCGAGATTTCAATGCTGAAAATAATGTTGCGACCAGATGGTGAAAGTAGCACATGATACAGTACAAGGGGGAAACAAGCATAAAATTACAAGTTTATGATATATGAGAGAGCTTGTCTAGCAACACTTTGTGCTTCCCTGGACTACCTTGCATCTTAACCTCTTCTCCCCCATTGAAGCTCGATTATTTGTCACCTTGTCCGAGCATTTTTACAACAACACTTTATAGTTTCATCTGCTCCGACGCCTTTATATCGAACATAAACACCCACCGGAAATAGCTCTCGAACTGTCGTTCTTTCACGTTCTGCTTTGCCAACGGCTTAATCGACTTTACGGATTGCTACGCGGAGGCAGAAAAATAACGATTTTGTCCAAAATATCTATGTTTGTGGGGGTTGTACTGATCAAATACTATTTAGTAAAGATAATAGGGGTCCTTATGGTAAAAGTGATACTGGAATTGAAGGGACAGGGATCTTTCAGGAAAACTTGTTTACGGAAGGGAGGTTGTGAAAATGCATCGTCAAGATTGAAGCAACTTACTGAAATTTATTGCCTTTCTATATTCATCTAGTCTGTATGAAACTATTTTAAAATACTATTGTAAAATGCTATTGCAATATTTGGGTTAATATCCGTGAATGGTAGAATAAATAGATAAAAGGGAATAGTAGTAGGTACGAAGTACTACGATACGAGATGACCAGATGAATAATATTTCTAAAAATTGAACCTTTCACCTTCCAGGATCCTTGAAAACGTATTGTACTTATTGAGACCAACACTTCTCGCATCTCTTTAATGAAAAATAAAGCTCAATAGAGGCGCCGTCTATCATATTTCTGATAAATTTTTTTAAACATTCCTCAGAGCGGTTAGTAACCGCAAGTGAAGAATTGAGATATCTGACGTGTGACGCACAAATTCTCGCATTTTAACACCACTGCCCTCCCCTTAAGCTCAGAAGCGGTTTGTTTTCCTCCCAATTCACCGTGTAAACGATTTGTTTTCCTCCAAATTGAAACGTCAAAAAGGCATAATGCCAATGCAGCTGGATAAGTGTATATATATTGATTGTTAATAAAATAGGTGCACTTTGTTTTAATGTACCGCAGATATATTGGTCTTCTACCTTAGCGTGCTCACATTACCTCACGGCCCCTTCCGAGCATGAATAAAGAAGTGTGTATGAACTTGACATTTAATGACTAATCCTGAACACGTTCACGCGAAAATCTTGTTGTTTGCACGAGCTTCAATTCAGCATATCCGACTCACCCAGCGCGCTGTGCTGTGCTATTTCCAATGCTCCTTTGACACATTTTTACAGTCTACATAACCTATAGAAGAAACAGTGCATTTCCAACTGAATCCACCGCGAAAGACATCCATTCTACCTTTCACATCGTTACCAGCTTCACGTACAGAAATGCTTGTAAAATGAATTACTCAACACTTGTTTTGACATTTCTCAGAAAGAGGGAAAAAACCCTCCACACTTCAGAAGCAAGGCGACACGGAAGCCGTGCTTGCGTTTTCTTTCGCCTGCTGTTATGTTGCACTCACGGCACGATAGTTAAAGTGCTTTGGAAATAAATTGTTAATATTATTTTTTAGTTCCACGGCACGGGCTGCTGCCTGACGTTTCTTGAGGCTAGAAGGACACACTTCACCGCCAGACCCAACACACACTCGAGTCTTTTCGCGTTACTTTGTAGCAACGGTACAACCAGTCAGTTCTTAATGTGGTTGGTAGAATGAAAGGAAGAAAAAAACACGAAGACTTGAGTCAGATTTTAGTAGAGGACTTCCTTCAATTTGTAGCACAGTTTTCATTTTTGTTTGTGTCGAAGGCTGTCTATAAGAATTTCCTCTGCAGTTGATAGTGAAAATGCTGATCTGAGCTCCCGAGACTTGAAACCGTGAGATGACACAACATGAAAGTTCGTTGATGCAAGAAGACACAGTTTGTCATGTAATGCTATATTGAGAAAACGGTAGTCAAAACCGTCTTGACCACTTGGGGGCACTACTGTATTGAGGGCCCAGGGCCGTCGAGAGCTACACCGGGCCATAGTCTTTAAAATACTGACGGGCCCTGCTGTGGATATCTCCTTATTTGAATATCAAATAAAGCAATTGTACGGTGGTTTCAACCTTTCAAATCAAACCGTTTTTACAAATCGTTTATCTGATACGGCTCAATGCGTTAGCTTAAAATAAAATAAAAAGAAATAAATGAATAAAGGGAGTGTAAATAATTATTGTGTTGGCTTGAGACATGTGTAATTTTTCTCAAACTTGGCCGAAATTAACCAAAATTTGCCCGATTTCTCTTTAGAGTGTATTGTTTACATCCGCTATGTTTAGCTGTGAGATCTCGGTCGAGATGAACGAAAATCAGGAAACCGTTAGCGAAAGACAGTGGACCACATGTAAGGAGCTAGATGAAAACCAAGAACAACGTGTAAAAACCGACAGAGAATTGATTGTTAATTTCAAGCAGAGTCCGATTATTTTGACCCCGGACTTGGCCAGAAAACTAGATGTTTCGCAAAGTTTCGTCTAGTGGGCCAAGAAAAGATTCTGATTTAAATCGCATACGATGCAGTACTTCCCAAATCGGAACGAACACTAGCAAAGTGTTGCCAAAACGCGCGACTAAAAACTCTACATAACGCTACTAACGAAATACCTGTTCTGTGTCATTGATGGTGAGACCAATATCAAAGCGAATATCAAGCAGTTGCCGAGACAGGAATATTTCACGGGTAAGGACTGCCGTGGATGACCGTTTCAATCGGAAGAAATTTTCAAAATTCGCTTCGAATTACGCGATTTGGCAGGCCATATGCACTCGTGGTACTCCATGAAATGTGAGATTTATAAAACTGTGTCTCCGAAATCGGCTGTGGTAGCACGCTCTAAAACAGTTGTTTTGGCCTAATTTGATGTCATGACACTTTGCCAAAACCGTACGGGAGTGGTATGCGGATAATTCGGTAGATTTTGTGCAATGAACCCTCCATACTGTCCTGAACTCCATTCGATCGAAACCTATTGGCCATGATTAAGCGAGAATTTAAAAAAAAAAACGGAGGAATGGCGAAAGACAAAATGTTGAGGAAGTGAGAAAAACTGAGAAAACGTACTGGAAACGACTGCACGCACAGATACTGATTCCTACATCACAAATGTCGAGCTTTCTACTCATTCTTATGTTCAACCGATGTATATAAGCTGAAATAAATATATACTGAATTATTGTAAAACATTGGTTTCATGTCGAGAACTACAACCGAATTACCAATCAATCTAAAATGTTGCAATAATTGACGACTCACTTTTTATTAGTGGCTGTTCTTCAAACTGTGTGACTTGCTGTTGGAGATCTTCTTGCGCCGTTGTCATATATGTATTGCTGCTTTGGCGCTAGCAAACAGCAACTTTAAAAAAAAATAATATACATGTAAAAAACTCTGTTAAGACACCGCTAAGAAAACTTGTTAAGGCAAAAATGACCGCAAAGGCCGCATCCAGCACCTCAAAATCAACAGTTCGCACCATAAACGAAGGGTCATTTGTGAAACTCGACGTGTTCACACTCGTAACCTGTAAGGGTAAGAAGCAATTAAGGCCTTAATTGCTTCTTACCCTTACAATTAAGGCCTTAATTGCTTCTTACCCTTACAGGTTACGAGTGTGAACACGTCGAGTTTTACAAATGATCCTTCGTTTATGGTGCGTACTTTGATTTTGAGGTGCTGGATGCGGCTTTTGCGGTCATTTTTGCCTTAATGAGTTTTTCTTAGCGGTGTCTTAACAGGATTTTTTACATGTATATTATTTTTTATAAAGTTGCTGTTAAAGCCCCAATTAATTAATTAGATTGGCAATCACATATGATCCACAAATCAATATTGTCGACTTATCACTCTAACACTTGCACATTAGATTTCTTTTTCACTACCAAGCGATCGTTGTTAGTAGGTAGAAATTAAAGATCATTCGGGTGTGATCGGATGCTATATTCACCGCTCAACCTTGCTATCATGTGATAGATTAGGCAGTAGTTTTGTTCGAATAAAATCACACTAGCAATCACATCAGAAATTATTCTCAGTATCAGCAGAAGCGATGTGGCCCAAAATTCCTTTAAAATCATTCTGTGAAGTGAAAAAGTTGTCCGAAAAAATTACCTTACAACATGCTTCTTATTTTTATGCAAAATTCAAATGGTTTTCCTAATACTTAAAACTTTTTCTTATCATTATTCGATAGAGCTTCTTTACATATCGTGTATCAGCTTCTTTACATGTCCACGATGTTCCTAAAACCGTTATAAACAAAAAAATGACCATAAATTTGTCATACGGCATTCGAAAGATACAGTATCCAAGCATCTTCTCAGTGAATTTCAAAATGATCCATCAAGAGATTCGAGAGAAATTGCGATTTGAAGTTTTATGACACGTTTCATAAGGCTACCAGCAAACACCCAAGGGTTTGGTCCTATCTCTATTAACAAAAAAAAAATTGTCTACTTATTTAGTACATGGCATTCGAAAGATATAGTAATCAAGTATGTCCCCTGCAAGTTTGAAAATATTTCATTGACGGAATCGAAATTTATAACGGTTTGTATGTGGTATGCGGTTTTGGGTTTTCTACCAGACTTCAAGCGTGAATCCATGTTTGTCCATTGACTATTTAGATCGTTTATACGTGTCGCGGTGTTTAAAGGAAAACCTTATCATTTAATTACATAAATATAATGTACAAAAGGTATTATTTATATGGTGCACTGAAAAAATATGAAAATAGGGTTGTATACCAAACGTTAAGTATAATGTGTAAATTAAAAGGGGGGAAGGGAATATTAGTTGAATACCTACTTAAGAAGATACGGGTACCACACGTACTTCAATCCCACTAACGTAATGAGAATTCACAACAATCGCGAATAAGCTCTTGAAATCACGAACAACGTGTGATTGTCGACTGTGTATTCCCAAATCATGAACTAGAATCACAACAAAAACTAAACATGTCCAGGGAACAACAATAGTAACCTAACCAAACAATCTAGTGTAACGCCATGTATATATTCAGGGCGAATTGGTTTTTAGAAAACATAAATAGTTTCATGAATACAAGGGTTATTATTCATAATTTCAGGAACTTGGTCACGGTTTTCGTAAATCACTCAGTTCATGAAATCATGACTTTTTGTTCATGAATTTTCGAACGGATTTTTTCCCGTGTAGGCACGTGAATGTCGTGGTAATCCTTTGACAGTGTGTTGAAGAAACGTATGTACGTATACCAAGAGATGAACTGATTTTTCACTTGCAATTATTGCAAGAGAATTTTGTGTTGGGTGTACAGGGCTGCTTCAAAATGTTATCAGAAATGTCGGATATCGCGATTTGGTTTATAACTACGTTTGTTTACTGTGCTGCCTCTTTTTAGTTTTATAAAGATTTCGTTTTCTTTGCATAACGTTCATCTTTAGGTATAAAACGTAGCACGGATTGTTTATCCTTTTCATTTAAGCGAGTTATTAACGACTTCAACGTTGTTCAGTGACCTTTATGCTTTCTATCCGGATCACATATATTAGGTGATGGGAAATAAGCAGTCATTTCTAAATCTTAATGAATCTAATTTGAGTATTCAAGCCAATCCTCGTAATGTTTGATCTTTTAAAATAAATTTTTATTCTAAATAAGCTAAGTGCAGCACAAACCATTGGCAAAAGTGTCGTGTTACTTTCTACAGAGGTCAACAAAATAAGAAATGTTTTGTTTTGCTTGGAAAAATAAGCTGGCTGGCGGATACTATCCTAGTCTGAGGTGAACGAATTCGAAGGTGGAATCTACGAAATACCAATTTGCTTCAATAAAATTTTCAGTATTCCCCTCAGAGGACGCTCGATAGTTGAAAAACCTCGGGGAGCATTAGGAGACATGGACGATGGCTACATTCCGTTATCTCGAATGTGTCGACGAAACCTGTGTTCAGAGGGTTAGGTGCGGGTCAGGAATGTATAAGTGAGGTGTCCGGTTCATGTTCAACCATTATACGCTAGATGTACGAGGAACGTGCCATTTGAGCCAATACATTGTGACGGTCTAGGACTCTAGGTCACTCTTTTTTTTAAAGTCACTTTTTTTTAATTTTCGAAATTTTGGGAGAATTCTGGCTGATACAGAGTTAGTTTCCACACATGGGTCTCAAAAAGTAAAAAAAAAACAATAGTTTGAATCTATGGTCCCCAGTTGAAGGGTGCAGAAAGTGATGTAGGTTGTGGAAATTGATTTACCCCGGCGATGGCGTTTTAGTTGCCTAAATATATTGTCGAGCCCCTCCATTTTCCTCACCTAATAATTCACAAATACCTTCTTAACTCGAAAAGTGATGGGAATGGAAAAAGTTGAACTATTATTTTAGTCAACAGAATTTTGAAGCGGCCATATTGGATTATACCGCTATTTTGAATTTTATGTTAACAATTGATATTTTGTGGGGTTTGCACCCACCGAACGATTAAAACTATACATCCAATGCTACATTTCAATTCTATTGGCGAACTGCTATCTGATTCAAAGCATATGTCTTTAATTCAACTAGAGCGACCGTTTGCGGGTATCGACTATTTAGTACTTACACAACCAAGAAGGTCGACGTTCACCTTGACAGTTCCACCGCCAGCAAGGTAAAGACAACTTTTCCACGATTGCACAGGAATAAAATTGAAGTTTTGTGCACTAAATAACGTACTGAACTTGACAAAACCGTCTGCTAAAGTTTTCGTCGTGCCTTTCCGAAACGTATCCATGTCATTTCTCTACGGTGCAGTATTACCCGCATATATGCTACTACTCTGCAGCAAAGCGCACCATTAGAACGGTACAAAATAATGAGCACTTCAGTGCATGCTAAGCTAATTTCGCCCGAAGCAACCGCAAGTGAATCGTTTAGTTCCGTGATGCTTCCTTTTTACCTTGCAGCCCACCTGATTATTGTAATTATCGAATAAAAAGCAGTGGTTGGCCAGCATATCGGTCTCTCCGGTAGAACGGTTTAGTGAGGGAATAACGTCCATCTTATTGGTTTGTGGCTATTTAGGCTGCAGAAGTCGTTCGGTGGCGAGCGTAATGAAGTTGTATTGCTTCAAATGGCCGACTGAATGGAGGCGACGCGATAGGTCCTGCGGAATGAACCAAATGAAATGGCTGGATTAAGAGATGATAAGCTTCAGGAAAACGGAAAGAAGTTTAGTAGTTAATGGGTCGTTTTGAAACAACTTAGGATAATAAGATTATGGCGGTTTGCATCGTTGCACATTTTCTTCGTCTGTGAGTATACCACATTTTGATCATTAGAGTGGAGCAAAAGTGCGACATGCGTCTATGAAACTGCTTTGAAAGACTAAGATTGTTTTCTATTACGTCGGTCGAAAACAATTTTTGTACAAGAGCGTATAGTACGCTTCCTTCTATCATGCCTTGAAATGTGCTATATTGATAACTTTTGACTCCCTCTGTTAACAATTTTCAGCATGTCCAGATCCATATGATTTTTTTCAATTCCATGGCAAATTTTTCTCTTAGTGGGTATTCTTTTCCCTAACAGCCGGTCTTCATTGTGCTTTCGATGTAAGTGAAACACTGATATCGAGTCTGATCAGAATCTGTCATTTGCTCTTCCATGAATTTAAAGAAGGCAGGAGAGTTTGACACCCTATTAACCATTTCGAACGTCGTGAGCTAATTGAAAAGCTACAGATTCGGTTTTTACATTCGCTAGCTTATCATTTACGTCGCAGTCGGAGATGATTTGTTCTGCTGCTCAGAGGAATTGGCCTGAGTGCTGATTTGTTTTCATCTTAAACACATTGTGCGCAACCCGAGGAGCAGCTGGTGCCGAAAGCTATCGCTTTCATCACATACATTCATCAATGACAATTTTAATCGTTCTTGGAGATCAGAATCTGGTGAAGCATCTCGAGGATGTCATTACAAATTACTATTTGGTTCTCTCTAAAGCTATAAAGGGCAGAATTGAGAGACGTCAACTGGTCTGGACCATTTAGGACAAAGTAATTTAGGGACCCGGTGTGTCCAGTCGTTGCAGTATTCCAAACTATTCTCACTTTGCCACTCTTAATTTACGTTGAAGACGGGAGAGATTGGTACGTACCATATACGCTGCTTAGTTTGGGTTAACTTTATTTTTGTTAGCTTCAGAATATAGCCCTTCTTCAGATAGTGGTCAATTTTGTTTCGCATTGTAGCCTCTAGCTTTTTTGCATTAGTATCCCCTGTAAGTAGTGGAAGCGTTGCAGTACAAGAAGTTTACTATTCACTATCTTTACAAAAGACTAGTTTCGCAGTGACCATTGACGGTCTTAATGACAGACTGTAGCAGTCGCTGAACTCGAATGTCACTTTGGGACACGATGATTTTATCCGGCTTCAATAATTTAATTATTTTTTTTAACAATTTAAAAAATAATACTTTTCCGATGCAATTAATGATGCTTTTTGAGCTAAAAATTGATTTTTGTCATCAGTTTCATGGGTCAAGCACAAAATAATTAAGATTACTTTAAGAACCTGTTTGATTTTTTCATTTCCAATAAACGTATGAGCGTCAAGAAAGTTACAGCGATGGCTACATGAACGTGCACGATGACGTGAGAAAAAGCACACTAATTGAATGCCAATACAATTTATACGTCAATAACAAGACGAAGGACCTACATCAGCAGGATCCAGCAGATAGGAATTGCATTTGTTTAATTTTTTTTAATTTGGTATACTATAAAAGACCAATGACTCAATCAAGCTAACTAATGAAGCCTGTCAAAAAAACCGATTAAAAGACCGAAGTTATGCACGATTAGCAATTAACTGTCAGATTCTTCAGACTAGAAAAATTTCAAATGATTTCACACCGGAAAGCTAAATATTTTGTGATCATAGAAATACATATTCAGCCAAACTACGGAGTACTACTCAAATTTGGATATGTATAAATGTATATTATTGGGCTGAATATCTGCAGCTGCAGTTGAGACACCAGAACTTTTGTAAGCAAAAACTGATTTGTTATTGCCCTGATGTTACGATTGGTCTACCCGAGGTGTACTGACGACTGTCGGTACAACGGTTATAGTATTAATTGCAGGTAAGGCTAGAAGTCAACCTTCAATGTTCTATAAAGCGATTCCTTATAAATGATCCCAAATCCTAAGCGTAAGCAAATTATTTGGTTTCTGTATTGAATAGTTCATGTGCCGTTTCAATTTTTTTATTTTTTAGCCTTTCAACTAACCCTAATTACACTAAAAAATCCTTTGCTAATTTTCGAACAGTACAACTCAGCTTAAGGGGGGGGGGGGTATCGCAAAGCTAGCTTATCACTCAAAAAATGCTACGTCATTTATGGATGTAGCCCAATGGTATATCCATGGTTGGAATTTTCTATGCCGATTAGAAATTCTGCTTGTTACGATCAAAAATTGGTATAACAAGAAAGTGCATAAATCGGTCACACTTTTTGTAACAAATCAAATTATGTCTCTTTTGCAATTTCAATTAATACAGATTAAAGAAAAAATAATTCGATCAAACCAAAGACGATGTTTTAAATATAAAGACACGCAGAGAGAAAAATAGTTAATTTGGCTGCACGGTTTTCCAAGCTATTTTGTCTGCTTGTATTGGCAACCAGGAATATTGTGTAAGCAACGAGTAGTTTGTAGTTTTAAAGAATGCTTGACGAATTCCTTTTCGAAATATTTCGCACAATGCTCAATAATGCAACTCGGAAACGCATTGATTTACATTACTGAGCCTGTCTACATGTTTTTCGTAGCACTAGAGAGAATATATCGAGGATGTAGTGCATTTCTTTTTATTTCAATCTTAACACTCCCCACGCATTACTTCCTAAATCCGCCATATTTGTTTAGAGCATCATCTCGGATTCAAACTACTTTTTTGCGAATGCAAATTGCCGGGCCTTTGGTTTGATTCGAAGCTTTCCTTTGAGCCAACGTGGTCGTCGACTTCAAATTTTGTTAATCCTCTTAAGACAGATATATTCCGTTTAATTCCACTATAATAATAATTATACCTTTAGAAGGGTTAATTGTGATATTCTATAAAGTCGCTCAAAAGATATTGATTTAAAAAAGTAGTTTTCAGAATGAATGCCTGAACCACAAACGGTGGCAAATTTGGTGACAACTGACAATAATGACAACCGCAAAATACACATCCAGAACCCCAAAATCAACTGTAAGAAACATCGGCAAGAAAGGTAATAACAACGACGACCAGTTTACACTGGTCAACCGCAATTACAAGACACAGGGGAGAACATTCTTAGACGCTAAGAGCAAGAGTGTGTTAAAAATTTCATTGCGAGCAAAAACGGTATACGTTTTTATTAAGAGCAAAACCGGTTTAAGTACCTGTAAGAGTAGAAAAAGATGAAAAAACCTTAGCGTCATTTGACAAGGAGACGTCTATAGACAATGAAAATTGGTGATTAATGCCGTTTTGAAATCCAAGATGATGACTTCCGCTTAAAAAGTGAAAGTTATTATCAAAATGGATGTCATTGAAAAGGAAGTGGTCAGTAGGCAACGAAAATTAATGATTCATGACATCCAAGATGGCGACTTCAGTTTGCCAGAAAATGGAGAGAACGATCATCCATATGTGTCTCATTTGAAAGGAGGTCGTCAGTAGATATCGGCAATTAATGATTAACGTCGTTTAGAAATGCAAGATGGCGACTTTCGGGTACCAGAAAATATAGAGAACCATCATCAATGTGAATGTCATTTGAAGAGAGGTGGTGAGTAGACATCGGAAATTGACATCCATCTTGATGGTTTTCACTATTTTGTGGTGACTAGGAATTGCCGCCTTGGATTTCAAAATTGCGTCATTCATCAATTTCCGTTATCTACCCCCATTTCAAGTGACGCCCATATTGATGGTGTCACTGTTTTGCGGTGCACGGAAATCGCCATCTTGTATTTCAAAGGCGTAATTCATCAAAGTTTGCTGCCTTCTGACCATCCTCTTTCAAATGACACCCATATTGACGATTTTTTTCTGTATTTTCTGGTATTCGAAAGTCGCCATCTTTTTTTCTTTTTTATTAACGATTAAGAGTGAGTCAATTTTTCCTTTTTTATGTTGTAACGATATTAAAATAGCAAGGGAATGGAAGTGAGAAATATTTTTCAATATTAAGAGCAATAGTACTTAAGGAAGAGCAAGGAGTTGAAGGAAGAAAGTTTAACGATAATCATCAATTACCGATGAATACTGACTACCCCCATTCAAATAACTCTCATATTGACGATAGAACTGTTTTGTGGAAATCCGTGTTGTATTTCAAAATGGCGTTAATTATCAATTTCTGGTGCCTAACGACCACCTCTATTCAAATGACATCCATATTAATGATGGTTTTCTGTATTTTTTGGTGCACGAAAGACGCCACCTTAGATTTCAAAATGGCATTAATCATCAACTACCGATGTCTACTGACCAGACACCCCCTTTCAAATGATACCCATATTGACGATGGTTTTACTGTTTTGTGGCAACCCGAAGTCGCCATTTTGAATTTCAAAATGGCGATGAGCATCAATTGCTGGTGTATACTGACTACCTCTTTTTAAGTGTTATCCACATTATTCATGGTTTTCTATATTTTCAGGTAACTGGAAGTCACCACTTTGTATTTGAAGATGGCGTTAATCATTTTCGACAGTGGCGGATCTAGGGGAGGGTCCTGTGGGTCCAGATTCCTCCCGATTTTTTTTAACTTGTTGATAAATTTTGAAGTGGTTTCTATTTTAATTCGTTCTGACCTCAAAATCATTCCAAACTAGATTCGACCACCAAAAATAATTTTAATTAAATGAGATTATTACATATTACTTATTGTACAATGAACATTTCAAAATCGAATTTTTGGACACCCTCCGAATTATTTTTCAGGATCCGCCTCTGATTTCTGATATGTACTAACTATCGCCTTTCAAATGACACCCGCAAGGTTTTCGCTGTTTTGTCACCATCATGGGTTTCAAAATGGTGTTAATTATCAATATCTGGTGTCTACCAACCAACCCCTTTCTAACGATAGCCATATTAACCTTTTCATGCCCCAGTTGTTTATAAACAACGTTTTTAAACATCTATAACTTTTGATTTAGGCAGGATTGGTTCACAAAAACAAGTAAGACTAATAACTATGACTATTTTTTTCATTTGAGCATCAACTGAAATTATTGCAATTAGAGTGATTGGATTCCAAAAGAGCAATTAGAGTGATTGGATTACAATTTTAAGGTAAGGGTGAATAAAGAAAATTTTGATCAATCTTCGTTACCTTGAAATATTATTAAAAACTGATAAAACCTATTATACATTTCGACTGTTTTCGACTACCTTTTCCAAGCTCATGGTCTGTTGTAAAAATCCTAGAAGAATTGTAATAAGCATCGGATGGTAAAAATTGAGCAGCTTCTACCACTGCAAGGAAAGCATTCATCTTGGTCAAAACAATTTTTTCGTATTTATTATTGCCAGCAGGTTTAAGAAAAACCCGTTTTAATCCACCTAGTGGTGCAATTGTGCCTTTCTCATTTATCCAAACTACGATTCCATGGCTGGTTATGTTTAATATAATGGTGGAACTGTCTATTAGATATTCAGTGCGATTTACACATACGTACAATGAATCGACAGCTACGAACTTGAGTTGCTATGTGTCGACGCTGAAACACTTGAAACCAGCGGCGGATCCAGGAGGATTTAAATTAGTCTCTCAACTCAAAATCATTTCAAACCAAATTTTTCACTGGTTTTTCAGACCCACTAGGAAAGTTTATTCTAGAGGAATTAGAAAATTTTATTCGCATGGTGGGGTACTTGCTGAGGGAAGGGCGGCTTAGGGAAGGGTGGTAAGTGATGTGGGGGGGGGGGGGGCGCCCCTCACCGTATCCTCCTAACTACGACCCTGTTAAAATACAGAAAACCTATGCAAGTCAAAAAAAATTGGCTCTCCGGGATTAGGTTGACGATGTTCAGAGTGATTGCATAACCTTTCTATAGGACAAAGGCAAAAATAGTTTTGGAACTCTATATGGACCGGAAAAAGTTGGGCATGCAAGGGTTAATTATGGTTCTCTCCATTGTCTGGTAGCCGAAAGTCGCCATCTTGTATTTCAAAATGGCGCTAATAATTGATTTTCGTTGTCTACTGACCGCTCTCTTTTGAATGATACTAATATTGATGACGGTTTTCACTGTTCTGTGGTAACCGGAAGTCACCATCTTGGATTTCAAAATAGCATTAATTTTCAATTTCCGATGTCTACTGACCAATTTTTTCAACTGACACCAATATTGATGGTGATTTTCAATATTTTATATAAGCATGCATCTTGATTTAAAAATTGCGTCGTCGATTTCCGGTGTCTACTAACGAGCCCTTCTCAAATGACGCCTATACTGATAATGGTTTTCAATATTTTATGTTAACCGGAAGTCGCTACCTTGGCATTCACTGTGGCGTCAATAAACAATGTCCATCAGTTAGTGACCTATACTGATCAAACATCTCATGATTTCTGGACGATGAAAAATTTACTGAAATTTTATCTCCCACAGGTTTGAATAATAAATATTCTCAACGCCTATTATGAATCTAGGTATTATTTTCTTACCGTAAAAATGGGTTAATATTCTATACCTTTGTGGCTCTGAAAATTTTGTCGAACCGTTTTTGAAATAATTAACATTTGACCTTTTGCTAACATTTGTGATAAATATACTATTTCTGATTTAACGTAATATTTTAACCGACTTTTGTGTCGAACAAAATTTTAACCCACTCTTGCTCTTAGCCTCTCATTTGATCGCGGACACCAAGCTTCAGCGATGATGACCTGGACGTGAAAAATATGGAGAAACAAATAGGTATTTTTTCTCCATTAAGGAAAAAATTGTTTAACAACATATTTGTGCGTGAATAGCACAAAACCTTTAACTTAATTAGTTATGGAATTTATGTTTCGCCTTTGTCTCATCAGTATCCGACACTAACTTAATGATAGGACTAAGCTAGTGCCGGACAGCTTCAAAAAACAAAGAAAAACACTTTTTGTGTTTCTCAGCCAACCCCTAGTCATGCATTTCCCTTGAGAAAGGCCGCCACCAAAAGCCGAAACGTTTGATAGCAAGAAACTCTTGATTTGATTTTAAGGAATGATACAGCCGACTTGAAAATATCCAGTTGAGAGCGAGGATTAAAAACTTATTATAAAACGGTTGAAAATCTAGGTGATATAAATAGATTCCAGTTTCAGGTTATGTTCGAATTTGATTACGTTTAGTTTTCTTAATTAGGATTAGTTTTCTTATTCATGCTTATTGATCCAAGCTACTGCTGCTTCAAGCTGTACCAACACGAAGCGACTGGACACACGACACAAAAAATATTTACTATGTCTTTTGTTCTAGCTATTCCAACGCGGCAATAGTAACAGTGTTGCGATAGGTAGAACAAAATCAAAAGCAAATATTTTTCGTAGAGTGTCCTGTCGCCTTGTATGCAAACAGTTTTGTGTAATATAATCCATTAGAATTCAGTGATCCACTTATACGCATTTTACCATTAGCCTTACCATTTAGTGCAGATTAGCGTATATCACAACTACGATTCGCCTCTCTTCCTTCACTTTCAGTTATACGAACACCTTTTATATAAATGGCAGCATTGCAAATCGATGATGAAGTTAAATGGGAACCTTTTCTTTACATGAGCACCATAACTGCATGATACTTTTCTAGCGCGTAGTCAATTCACCTTTACCGATCATCAAAGAGCAACAGCTCGTTCGGTCAGTTGGGCCTAACAAGACGGGTCGACCAAGGGGTCGAAAGTGAAAATAACAACCTCGCTTGTTCTTAATTGAGATTTATTTGTGCACTCATTTTAAAAGCTTAAAAAACAAAAGTTCGTCAAAAATGTCGCAAATTTTCTGTTCGTTATTGTAGTATCAAATGGGCAAGAAAAGTGCCTCTCGAAATTTTTGTCTAAATTAATGAAATTAAAAACAGTTTCTAGATGGTTGAATAATATATTAAACACGGTCGCTTCTTAAATTCCTTTATTTGACACAGCTTCAAATTCATATGAGTTCCTGTAATCAAACACCACTGAACTAGTGCAAACCGATGACTTGTATGCGCTTAAGTTGTGCTGAATTCAAACAATCTCATCGTACTAATTGGCAAAAGAGGAAAGGTCGTCGTCTTCCTTGGAAATAAATGTATAATGAAATCCACACTGTGTGTAGCACCATATCGTCTTGCATTTAACACCAGGACTTACAATCTGCAAACCTGTCCATAAAACTCTCCGTCCGGCCATCCATACAACATACAGTGAATGCATAGATTCTCATTCTCATTCAGGTGATCCTCATAGATTTGCCATTAAAAAGGGCTACGTGTATGACCTGCAAAGCGTTAGTTGTGAATCTCCATCATCTCCATAAATGGTTCCAACGGGTCAGTGGTGTACTCAATTGACTATACGTAATTCATCGCAAATTTGATAAAATAAATTGCATTCCTAAGTCGTTTGAGTTAGCAGAGCCTCTTACTACACGCCTGGGAACGGTTGATGAATAAATATATACACTCTGTTCACTTCCGGAATGTGCACGTGGGACATGCGGACGACAAAAGGTTGATTGTTGTGTGTTCTGCTCTTGTCATGAGTTCCAGACTTTGTCATTTCGTTCGTCTAACATCCCGCGTCCCAGCCTTGGCCAGGAGGCGGAAATTGGGACCGATGGGCTGCTGTTGTTTGAAAGGAAATCCCGCACCATATGTGTGCGTGTGTGTGTGTGCTGGTGGAGCCACTCCTTATGCTCGCACTCATAGGGCTGCTACCGCTGTTGTTGTTGTTGCTCTAGTTGTTGTTATTGTTTTTGTTGCGATTTGTGCTGAAAGGCGCCATCGATCAATTTTACGATGTGTCAACGGCATGCTCTTGTCATTAATTATATAATTTATCCTTTTGAACATTTTATCCCACGATGGTTTTTTTTGCTGTCCATGGTTTCTCTGCGAAGGGGTGACTAGGCACTTTTAGGAGTTTAAAAAATGGATGGGACGAACTTGATTGATACATATACATTGTCTATGTTTCAGGATTTTTATGCGGACACCAGCCGCTTCCTACGTGGGTGTTTATTTTTCATTTGTAGAAAGAGAATAGTGTAGTAACGTAAAATAACGTAACAGCTGGCTAAGGACGTCAAGAAAAAACTGGAATTGTAGTCTTTCGGTATAAAATTACTCTTCGATTTTTTGGATTCAGAAAATATTTTTGTCAAACTTTCTTGAAAGGAACCGAATAAGATCATTGGCTTCCAGAAATCTAGCTTTTCAAAGGTATACGTAATAGTACTGGACATTTTTTTACATTTCTTATAAAAGAAATGTATAGAATTCGCTCAAACTTTCAAGATTTTTTCCGAGGCCCGGAGGGCCGAGTCTTATATACCAATCGACTCAGCTCGACGATTTGGGACAATGTCTGTGTGTGTGTGTGTGTGTCTGTGTGTGTGTATGTAACGGACAAATTCTCATTCGTGTTTCTCAGCAATGGCTGAACCGATCTTATCCAAACTAATTTTAAATGAAAGAACTAAAAAACAGTATGAACGCTATTAATTTGTTTTTGATTCTGATGTTTAGTTTCCAAGATATGAATGTTTGAATGCGCAAAAATGGCGTTCTTTGCAGTTTTTTTAAATTATCTGCCGAAATTGACAATATAGATTAACAATTTATATGTTTTTAGACAGCTTTAACGAATACCTTTCGAACAAGCTATAGATTGTTGAAATCGGACTATTATCAAAAGAGATATTTAACATTAAATGCGAACGAAAGATTTTTATCATTTCCCATTGCCAGAAATATGACCAAAAACATGTAATCTATTATTAACGCCAAAACGGCTTATTTTAGGTCAATAGTATCTTCGGAGGATTTAATGGAGGTAATATGCCCTTTCTTTTGGTATTGTGCTTTTGCTGATTAATCCCCCTATGAGTGAGATATTTTCACAAATTTTTTTGGAAGTGATTATATCGAAATGATGCCTTCAGCAAATTTGTAGCTCTTACTTTTGCGAATAACTTTACTGAAGACTTCAAATATCTATTTTGAATACTTTAAAAGTTATGGCTTGTTGTTTGTTGATTACTCGTTGTCGCCTATTTATTGTTCAATATAGTAATAATCCATTGAAATAAGCCAAACATTATTTCGATAACACGAATTTTGTATTTCATTTTTCTATCTACAACCGCTAGAAATAATCACCGAACACTTCCAAGTTGTCTGGAAGGAACTTGATAACTTATCAGTGCAAAAATGTTCATTTGTGCGAACCTTCTGACTGCAATTTTTCTAACTCATGACCATCGGATCGATCTGAAACATATCGGAAAATGAAAAGCGAAATAAATAACTCCAAGCAACGGCGTAGCCAAGAGAAGGTTTTGGGGTTTAACACCATACAACGCCCCCCCCCCCAACATACCCACAAAAAAAATTGGATTGAAGTTGAAAATTTATTGATGCAGACTGATTTAATTCAATATTACAATAACAATTATCTGATCCGTAGATTGATAACCTGTTGTTGTAAACATCATGAGGACTTTTGATAAATTGTCGGAATGGGGTCCTGATATGTAACTGATCTATTGGTCTTGATTTCACAGTTGTCTAATTGCATCAATATCAAAATCCTGCCTGAAAACATTCCAATAGAAAATTCCAGAGTTCTGTAATCAATCATAATCCTCAGATTTCTTTTCAAATTGAGCTCGCTTTTGTAGAGATGTACTGTAATAAGGGTCTTTATTTAATAGGAAGCGAAGTTAACATTGATTTAATGTCTATAAAACATAGAACTGCGCACCAAAAAATGCATAACTTTTAACATTTGCTAAAAATGTTTTTGCCATTCTCATTTACTCTAAAATTCGTCAATCTAATCCCGACCGGGAGGGCCGAGTGTCATATGCCAATCGACTCAGTTCGTCGAGATCGGAAAATGTCTGTGTGTATGTATGTGTGTATGTGGAAAAAATATGACCTCTGTTAATCAGAGATGGCTGGATCGATTTGCACAAAGTTAGTCTCAAATGAAAGGTACAACCTTCCCATCGGCTGCAATTGATTTTTTTTTATTGATTGGACTTCCGGTTCCGGAGTTATGAGTTGAAGAATGCAATCACACAGCAAATTCCCATATAAACTGAAATGAAAAATTTTCAAAATCAAATTTGTATTTTTGATGCCAAATGACTTTATAATGCATGAAACATTGAGATGTTTGACAAAAATTGACTTTTTTGGACTTTGGTACATTTTTGCCTTTCTCATATAGAAATCACTCTAAAAATCGTCAATCATACCGGCCCGGAGGGAGTATGCAGTGAGTGGTTGCTACTTTAAAAATAAAACTAGTTTAAAATTTTTGATTTTGATGAGAATTTGATTTTTGTTGTATGACCAATTATATGTATAGGTCAAATGTTTAAAAACAGTAATTTAAGGTCAAGATAGCATCATTTTGAAACCGCCAATTTCGGAGGTTTAGTATCTTCGATGAGTTTTACAAACGTTAAACAGCGCATCATTTGATAAAATAATTTTGACGGTATATCGTCCAAGAAGTATTTATGGTGAATGTTCTCAGGTTAATATTCATCACTACAATAAAGTCTCAACAAATTCGCTAAAGACACGAACTCTGTTACTATTTTCTGAAAAATTAATTCTGCATGATTTTAAAACTTCAAAAATTACGGTTTCGGAATTATGCCGTTTGGACAGTAAGATCGATTTTCACCAAACCCCCACCAATTGTAAAATTGGTATTGTAAAAAAAAACGTAAGGGCGATACTTCAATGCTGATAGGTGGGACCGAAAAAGTAAACAATCGTCAAAGGGGCGATACTATCATTTTGTCAATTTCAATAGCAAACACAAATTTTAATTTAATAATTTCAAATACTTCATGAAGTTTTGGGTTTCGATCACTGAATCATGCAATCTAGGATGTAAAAATCACAATAGTTCTTAAATAGGAAATAAAACCAAGTCTGGAAATATTCACTGTTGATTTTCTTTGAATGGTGTCACTGCTAGTATCGCTTTTTTCCAGAAAAAGCGTTGATTTTTAGGTCTCAGTCGCGTTGGAAATTTGAGTAAAGTATAAACTTCATTTCGATTAAAAAAAAATCGATTTTTTGGCTCAGTACAATATACATAACCCCTTTAGGAAAATTCAGTTTTCCCACCACAATGCATTGATTGAGTAATTTAGATATTTTATTAACAGAGCATTAGCAATAATTCGTTTGTATGTCTATTTTATGGGCCATTTTTCGCTTTCCCATTGATTTGGTTTGAGATTTCTAGCACTGATGTTGTCCTATGCTGATTTGAGCGATTCGCTGAGTCCTGCCACTACCCCATGTAGTATGTGTTATCAAAAATATCGCAAAGCATCAAGTTATAAATGTTCTCAAACGATATAATATCCGAAGAGAGTGATAAGAGTTATAAGAAATGTCTCATCACACTGTTAGGTGGATTAAAAGCGTTTTTTTACTTTTTAACGACACTCAATTAGCTAGAGATTACTAAGTAGGGAAGGGTATGAAAATTTAGAGCCATAGTACTCAAGTGAGAGCAAGGATTTACAGATCGGAAAACTAGAAGTGGCAGCGTCATTAGGAATAGGCTTAAAATCTTACGAGTTTATCTTTTGTCTTCTGCTGGCAGGAGCTTAGGCAGAATTACTACGAATCGCTTAATTCTACCAACATGTCTCACCGACAGACTTGTCCCTCTTTACCACGATGTGACTACATATTATTCTAAATAAAAAAGGGGAAAGAAGTACTGGGTACTATTAGTAAGTTTTGATAGAATCCTATCAATATCTTGAAAATATCTCAGAAAGCTGTTTATTATTGTTATGGCACGCATTCATAATCGGACTCCGGAACGGTCTTGTTTTGTAGTTTGATCACTTCTGCGCTCATTTCAGAAATATTGTGGTATCATTTTATTTTTTTCACTATTTTTATATTTTTATATTTTCATTGCATTTTCACTTCAGTTTTCCTATCATAATGACTTTGTCTGAGTTTGCATATTAACCCGGTTACAATCAATTCCTTTAATAAATTTAACTACCTTATTTGGATTTGATTGACAATTGTCAGAGGGTTTTAGGGATGATATATGTCTCCATCACACAACAATACTGTGCGATAGCGATGGCTTCCAGTGCATAACTGAGGAGCTTGTAACAACACACTACAAAAAATCATATTTAAAAAGGCTGCTTGCGTAGATAACTCTGCAAACAGCTCCCTCTCCTTTCATATTCTTAGTTTGTCTAAGTTGCGGGACCTAAACTGGTTACGTAGACCGTTCAAGTCCCTGTTGGCAGCTGCAATACCTCACGGGAAACATCGTTGTCGCACGTCACAAGTGTATCAAGATAAACGAATTCTACGACCACTTCATACACGTCACCATCAAGTACTATCTCGGAACCAACACCACTAGAGCTGCTCCTCTCTTTACCTATGATCATGTACTTTGTCTTGGATAAGTTGATGACTAAGCCTATCCTCGCTTTCTCCTTTTTAAAAGGCGCGAAGGCCTCTTCCACTGCTCTACGATCGATTCCAACTACATTAATATCCTCCGCAAAGCCTAGGAGCATATGCGACCTTGTGATGATAGTTGCTTTGCACGCCAGCTCTCCTGATAGCCCCTTCAAGAGCAACATTGAACAGCAAATTTGAAAGTGCATCGTCTTGCTTCAGTCCATCTAAGGTCACAAATGGTCGGTGTTAAGTCTGACCGGACTAAGTCGCAAAACATCAAAAAATGAGTTAATGATAGCATAAATAATTTCTTCATCTACATTCCACTTTTACCGGATTTGAAATATGAAACAATAAACAAGAATTATGTCAAAAATTATTTTCCAATTATAATGTAAAGGATGCTGCGATTCAAACTTTAAACGCGTTTTTCTCGAAATCAATGCACTGTCACTTAGTCCGGTCTGACCTAACACCGACCAAATAAGGTAGAGAACTCATCTGCAATACTTGATTCTGAACCATCCAATGTCGCACTTATTAGTCTAATCTGTTTCACCGGAAATCCATGTTCTGACATAATCATCAACAGTTCATTTCTTTTCACTGAGTCGTACGCCGCCTTAAAATCAATGAACAGATGGTGGGTCTACAAGTTGTACTCCCGGAATTTGTCTAGCATCATCTGCACGCTGAGCATCTGGGGCAAATTAGTCCATCCAGCCAACTAGCAACCAATTCTTCATCCACCCATATTCTTAGAATAGTACGGTGGGTTATTTGATGCAACTGCTCAGTACCTTGTTTAAGAAGTTCAACCGGGATCTCGTCCTTCCCAGCAGCTTTACGGGTTTTCAGTTCACGTATAGCGTTCTTAACCTCGTCTAGTGTTGGTGGATCCACAGCTTGTCCGTCATTTTCAATGCTTATCCTGTTCCTAGATACACTTTCATTTCCACCATTCAACAAAACCTCGAAATGCTCCTTCCAGCTGACAGCCACAATTGTTTTGTCTGTCAGCAAATTTCCCTCTCGGTCATTGCACATAACGAGCACCTGGGTCTGATTTATGTCGCACACCGTTGACAGTTGCATGAAATCTTCGCATATCACTCCGGTCCATGCTTTCTTGCGCTTCAGCAATCACACTTTCTTCGTGCTGCCTTTTCTTTTCGCGGTGGATTTGTTTCTCGGCTTTTATCGTTTCACCGCTTTCTGATGAATCGTGTGTCAGCCCCTAGCATCCGCCTTCTGACTGCATTCTTCTCGTTCGTCACTCTCTGACACCGTTGATCTATAGCTCACGGTGAATTTATTAGAACAATTTTATGCAAAAAAATTCAGCATCTCTGAATCTTAGGAATATGAAAGAATGGGCTTTCCCCTTTCATTTGAAACTAAGATCAAAATAATCCGTCGGGGGGTCCAGAGCAACTTTTTTTTTGAAGTTTTTTTCATAACAATATAGGTTTTACTACTGGAGATAGTTCATATTTCTGTCCCTAGATGGTGCTTTATAATTCGAACAACACTAAAAGTGAGAAATTGATAGAAAATTCAATTGTCAACAAGTTTGTCGACCACTAAAAATTGATCTGAAATCATTCGGAAAAGTTGTTTAAGATTTTAACAAAGTTATATCTAAGATAGTTTCACACGAGGCCTAGTGGTTTGGAAATATGTTTCCTCGCACTTATTACATTACAAAAAAAAACAATTGGGTTTAAAATGTGAAATGAAAATATTAGACGGGATTCATTACGTTGACAATTCTAATTGAACTTCTGAAAATAAGGATGTTTGACAGAGTCAGAAAACTATTTGTGCTTTTGGTTTGTAATCCTTCCCGATAGATTCGAAGGGACTACCATTCATCGGAAGGTATTGCTTGGTTACAAGGGTTTGCTTACATTTATGTTTCAGAAAGGACCATGCGTCGTATAACTTAGGTTATGATCGCTTAAGTCAGCTATTATAATTCCGTTCAAGATGAAATGTTGGGACACACCGTTTCTAATTTAACGCAAACCACAGCAGTAACTGTCCAAATTAGTGGTTAGCGTGAAACGATTTATTCAAGTTTTCTCCGCAAAGCATATTGTGGCAGTTGTATTTTACGGCCATTTCCTATCAATTATGCAAGATATCGTTACTAAATTGAACCCAAATTAAGGGATATGTATTACTTTTGAAAACAAAATATGATTTGAGTACAACAATAACCTTATATACATAGAAGTCCTCGAATATATTCCAAACAAAAAAATTATCTTGATCCAAAAACTCAAAGTTTTTTGTTCACTCTTTGTCACATTGAGTTAATTTTGAAAACGGATAATCAGCGTTTTTAACCAAACGTTGCAATGAAATCCGCAAAATATTGCAATGGTGCGTTAAAAGTTTCATTGAGTTTGTTCAAATATAAATGTTGAAGTTCAGCACAAGTCAATTTTATACGAAGATGCTAACAGAGTAGGAGATTCATGTAAGAATAGTTATCAGTCATCCCTGAGAACAATCGCAAAAATGAAAAAGAAGGCATACATAATTGAAAAAGCTGTTTCTGCGGGAGGAATCACTTACCATCATGAAAAAGAATATTAATATCATACTAGTTTGGCCAACACTTATCTAAAACTTCTCATCCCAAAAATATGAATGGTGCCCTGTATCAGTGAATTATAATTTTCAGCTAAAAGATGAGACTTTCCAAGCTCTCAAATTCCGCTGAATTCACTATTGAACTAAACACAACTATTTGGCAAATAAAAAATGTGCATGTGAATTGACAAACCACTAGGTCTTCTGTGAAACTAACTTAGACTTAGAATTCGTTAAAATATTAAACTACTTTTCGGGATAATTTCAAATCGGTTTTTAGTTGGTAACAAAGTTGTAGACAATTAAATAATCTATCAGATTCTTACTTTTAGTGTTGTTCGAAGGTCTAAAGCACCATCTGGGGACAGAAATATGAACTAGTTCCATTGTAAAATCTATGTTTTCACGAAAAAAACTTCAAAAAAAAAAGTTGCTCTAGACCCCCCGACGGATTATTTTGATTTTGGTTTCAAATGAAAGGGGAAAGCCCATTCTTTCATATCCTGAAGTTTCAGAGATGCTGAATTTTTTTGCATAAAGTTGTTAAAAAAAGACACCGTGTAGCTACCACTTCTCGCGCAGTTATAGTCACAGCTTCGTGGATCGGCGAATGGGAGACAAATACAAATACTACGCTCTACATGACTTCTGTCTACTTTATACTGCGTCATTCTACTCTCACTACTATAGGATAGAGTACCTGATTTGGCAGGCTATATGAAGTAGTGGCAAGCGTACTGGACCATTCTTCACCAAAGACACCGTAGATATTGTTATGGCTTCACAAAAGTGCTCGTTGGCACAGTTTCTTCTAAACCAATTTAATGAAATACCCTAATTTCTCCTAATGAGTAGAAAAGATCAATTCACTGTCATTTTGGAATAAGAATTAATAATTAATCGTCAAAATGAAGATAAATCATTTCATGAAATCTTTGAAATTACTGAAAAGCTACTCGGAAAGCACGATTTGGTGAACCTAGTTTGCATAAAACTATTTATGTTTAAAAAAAAAATTCGAACCAAAAATTTACATGTCGTTAAATTCTAATGTTTGATTGTGTTACTGTGGTTGTCTCCATGATTAGTTTTTGTTACGATCCTTGTTCATAATATGCGATACACTGGTTTGTATAAATTAAATCAACTTAAAGATCAGGTAGTTGAACGGTGTTCATGATTTCAGGAGCTTACTTGTGATTTTCATTGTTTCGTATCACGTCAACGTGATATTACATTCTTGAATTTGCTATCAGATTTTTCTGGCATGATTTATGTTCATGATTTTAGAATCTTAGTTACGATTTTCATAATTTCTATTTACCTTATCATGATATTTTAGTCACCAGTAAAGTGACTAAAACATCATCATTTTATCTTATCATGATTTCAGGATCCTTGTTACATTTTTTGAGATTTTAGAATCACGTGTAGTGTGATTTATGGTTTATTTATTTTTTTATTATGAAGATATTAGTCACGATTTTCGTAATTTCTATTCACGCTATTGTGATATTTCGTCACGAATGTAGTGATTAATTTTTATGATATCAGGATCTTAGTCAGGATTTTTGTAATTTATAAGCACGTTTTCGTGATATTTTTTCCTGAGCTTGCTATCGTATTTAGTACGTGGAGCAATGCGGGCCATTTTCATGATATGAGTAGTTTCATGATATGATTCGCGGTATCTTGCTTTGTAGACTATGTCATGAACACGATTTGTGGCTCTATAACATATTTTTGGTGCTCAGCGCAGTTTTCGATTTCTGTCCAGACATCACAGAGATTTATTAAATGAATAACGATGTTTGAAGTCCTAATAGTTTTTTATATCTACTGCTCGTACCTAATACTGGTCGCTAGCAGCTGGGCATAACTATGATATTTAATGAAAAAGTGCATGAAATAAAAATGATCACTAAGCAGTTCACGTTTCCATGAATAATATTATTTGAATATTATGTGATCTATTTCTCCAGCAAAATTGGTGAGTTGTGAATAATTATGAACTAGCTCTCTAACACATGAATAACATTCCATGATTTTGAAATAATGCTGAATAATATTTCACAGGAACGCATAGTTATTTGTAACTATTATACTAAGAAGTATGAACTAGCTCACGTATCTTTGAATAGAATTGTATGATTTTGTAAACTATTTCACGAACACGGATCTTCAATCGTGTCTATTAAATTAGGAATCATAAATTATTTCACGATTATTGAAAGGATGTGCCAAGTTTTGTGAAACAATTCACAACCTCGAACATCAGATCATCCACCTGTGCGACTTGGAACTGTACTTTCAGACCCATTCGACATCACATCGGGTGTACCTCAAGGGAGTCACCTTGGACCTCTTCTCTTCGTGCTCTTTGTGAATGACATTTGCAGCGAATTAACATCGTGTAAGGTGATGTACGCAGATGGTCTGAAAATTTATCGCATCATAACAACTCTGGTAGATTGTTGTGCACTTCAGATGGACATAGATAGGATCATGAGTTGGTGTGATAGAAACGGAATGACTATAAACATTCAGAAATGCAACATAATCACATTCACACGAATACTCTCGCCAATTACGTTTGAGTATGCAGTGAGCGCTGCCGCACTAAAACGAGTTTCATCAATCAAGGACCTTGGTATTATACTTGACCGTAAGCTACATTTCATCGAACACTTCAATGCAGTAACTGCTAAAGCCACTGCAGTAGTAGGACTCATCAAACGAAACACCCAAGATTTCAACGACGTCTACTGCCTGAAGGCATTGTACGTACATCAGTCTGGTACGCAGCATTCTAGAGTATGGAGTTATCGTTTGGGCCCCGTATCACACCGTACATATTAATCGCATAGAACGGGTGCAAAAGAGCTTCGTCCGGTATGCCCTTCGACGGCTTCTCTGGCGAAATCGATTTGATCTAAATTTTGTGAAATTTTTGAAAATAGCATCTCACCTAAAATTTCAAAGATTTATTTACGATTATCTAGTTGGGACCCTAAATCTCTGCCATCGACTGTTCGTGGGGAAAACTTTCTCAAAAATGCCCATTTTCACATGAAAGATGTCATTTTCCTAAATTTGACCAAACTTTGGTTTTAAACTGTGACGTCCCGTTCCATTTTTTTAAAAATTTCATCACGGTGATTTAGTTGAAACCCTAAATCCCTGCCATCATTTGAGTTTGTTCTGCTCCCAAGCCCAGTCCGTTGGCAAAGTTCGATCAAAAATGTCCTTTTGTACCTAAAAGATGCTATATTTCAAAAATTTCTGGCTTAAACTGTGAAGTTCGGTTCCAATGTTTTACAAAAATTTCTTCACGATGATTTAGTTGGAATCCTATATCCCTGCTACCTTTTTATTTGTTCTGCTCCCAAGCCCAGTTCGTTGGGAATTTTTTTTACGATCATAGGACATAACAATAAACTTTTCGATTTTCCAAGTTCATGGAACTAAAAAAAAATAAATTTGTTTTTAGCGGTTTTCGTTTGTTTTGACACTAGATGCTGATGTTTCATGCTATTTTTAGACATATTTCGACAAAAAAAAATCGATTTTCAACATATCTGTACTTCTCCTTATGGATTATTTCTTATATTATCACCCTCTTAATGCTGTCCGATTGAGCTAAAAACTGGTATAAATTACTTTTTCCATGTAATAAGCATTTTATGTAAGACTTTATGCGAAAATTTAAGATTACCATTTTCATTGATATCTGCCCTGTAGAACCACCCTAGTTCTATAGACAAAATTTGGTTTTGAACTATGAAGCCCCGTTCCGATTTTTTTTCAAAAATTTCTTCACCAAGGGTGTCCTGGGACCCCAAACTTTCGCCATTTTTTTCGATCTGCTCCCCGATAATGTATTGAATAGTGTTACCCAACATGTTGTTGAAAGGCTCGATGTGCCGAAAAGAAACGCAGATATTCCGCGAAATTTGAACTAAACAAAATTTACGATGAGGGATGAACGGCCGAACGCTATTTGGCCGACTGATACTTAGCCGAATGTCAATGGGCCGAATGCTGTTCGAACGCATACTGTATGACCTAATGCCGTTTGGCTGAATGCCGTTTGGCCGAATGCCGTTTGGCGGAATGCTGTTGACATTGTACAGTGCTGGACCAAACAATCAGAACATATAATGCAAAATTAGTCTTTTTTTTATTCATTTCGTTTATTTGATAGGCACAAATGCGTTAGCTTGGCGGTGCCAAATGCTCATGTTTTTACATTTTGGATATCTTAAAACTAGGAGGTTACAATGTTGAAATATTTTTTTTACAAAGGAAAAAAAAAGTTTACAGCTATCTTAAGACTAGAAATAAGATTCAATATACAAGAGAGGGCCAAAAGATTTTTTTATGAAAAAATTTAAAACAAGGGATTCACTTTGATATACAAGAGGGGGAGTAATAGTATTTTACGAAATATTTTACGGTTATCTTAAAACTAACAATATAGTTTAGTACACAAAAGGGGGAACAAATATTTATGAGAAACTTCACAGAAATCTTAAAACTAGGGATTCAATTCTATTTACAAGATGGAGGACAAGAGTTTCAATAAAGAGTAAAAATTATAGCTATCTTAAAACTAGAAATACAGAATACTAATTTGAATTTTTTAACTAAAACTTATGCTTGGTCAAGATATTCAGAGGGTGGCTTATTTCCGCATCAGTGTAGCAGCAGTTGTATCAAGGACAGGGGAGAGACAGGGAAAGAAGAGCAAAACTTGCAACTTTCGCTCGAACGGGGGGGGGGGGGATCAGCGAAACAAATTTGCGCCTCAGTCTAGTAAGTCGTCGAGTACCGGATTGGCGGATGGTATTCTTCGGACCCGCGGGGAATCCTTCAAAAGTCATCGGACCTCGAGTCGCTCTCGCTTCAGTTTCCTTCTATGCAGGCGTAGTGGTGAGGGCGACGGCGGTTACATAGTGGCACTCTGGAGCTGATCGGTTCCACAAGGCAGGAGGAAACTCTAAAAACGAGAAATAAAAGAGTGGGGCTAAATTGGGATATTTATCGTTTTTATGAAGGTATAAATAAGGGACATATAGGGGAAATCACGAGTTGTCAGCATATCTCGGACTGGTACATTGGGTGGTCTACCTCGGGCCCGAAGGTATTCCTTTAACTGAGACCTGGCGTCACAATACCCGGCGCATACCTAGACAACGTGTTCGATGTCGTGATAGCCCTCGTCACAAGCGCACAGACTACTCTCCGCAAGCCCAATACGCCGCAAATGCGCATCCATGGTGTAGTGATTGGACATAAGTCGGGACATTACGCGAATAAAATCCCGACCCACATCCATCCCCCCGAACCAAGGCTTTGGGATAATCGAATGTAGCCATCGTCCAAGTTCCCCATTGCTCCACGAGGTTTGCCAACTGTTGAGCGTCCTCTGACGACAAATACTAAAAAATTCGTTGAAGCAGATTGGTCTTTCGTATATGTCACCATTTAATGCGCCCACCTTTGCTAATGAGTCGGCCTTTTCATTGCCCGGGATAGAACAATGAGAGGGGACCCAAACAAAGGTAATCTGATAAGATTTTTCAGATAACGTACACAAGGACTCCTGTATCATCCCCAGAAAATACGGGAGTTGCTTTTTTGGCTTCACCGCACGAAGAGCCTCGATAGAGCTGAGGCTGTCCGAAACGATGAAGTAGTGATCTGTGGGCAGAGTGTCGATGATCCCAAGGGTGTACTGAATTGCAGCTAACTCTGCGACATAAACTGAAGCGGGATCATTGAGCTTGAATGAAGCGGTGATAGTATTGTTGAAGATACCGAAGCCAGTGGACCCATCGAGATTTGATCCGTCAGTGTAAAACATTTTGTCGCAGTCGACTTCTCGGAATTTATTATAAAATATATTGGGGATCACCTGCGGGCGTATATGGTCCGGGATTCCACGAATCTCTTCCTTCATGGATGTGTCGAAGAATACAGTAGAATCAGAAGTATCTAGGAAACGGACACGGTTGGGATTGTACGAAGAAGGATTGATGCTCTGTGCCATGTAGTCGAAGTACAAGGACATAAAACGGGTTTGAGAATTAAGCTCGACGAGCCTCTCGAAATTTTGAATCACCAACGGGTTCAGAATGTCGCATCGGATGAGCAATCGATATGAGAGTTCCCAAAATCGATTTTTTAGCGGAAGAACGCCCGCCAGCACTGTGAGACTCATCGTATGGGTCGAGTGCATGCAACCCAAGGCAATGCGCAAGCAACGATACTGGATTCTCTCCAGTTTGATGAAGTGTATGTTCGCAGCGGAGCGGAAACAGAAACACCCGTACTCCATCACCGACAATATCGTTGTTTGGTACAACCTGATCAGGTCTCCTGGGTGGGCACCCCACCATGTTCCAGTTATTGTTCGGAGAAAATTGATCCTTTGTTGGCATTTCTGTTTCAGATACCTAATGTGACATCCCCAGGTACCTTTAGAGTCGAACCAGACCCCGAGATATTTAAATGTGAAAACCTGGTTGATCGTTGCACCCATTAATAAAAGCTGGAGTTGCGCCGGCTCACGCTTCCTAGAAAAAAACAACCAGCTCAGTTTTCTCCGTGGAGAACTCAATACCCAGCTGAAGAGCCCAAGCAGACAAATTGTCCAAGGTATTTTGTAATGGTCCTTGCAAGTCGGCAGCTTTGGGCCCTGTAACAGACCACCCCGTCGTCTGCAAGTTGCCTTAGCGTGCATGAATTGGCAAGACAATCGTCAATGGCATTCACTTAAAAATTGTAGAGCAGGGGACTTAGACATGAGCCCTGGGGACCATGTAGCTAAATCGCGATGTTGTTAAATCGCCATGCGAAAAGTGCTTTTCAGACAACAGTTTTAGCAAAAAGTTATTTAAAATTGGGGAAAGACCATGCTGGTGCAGCTTCTCTGACAGAATGTTGATAGAAACTGAGTCAAAAGCCCCCTTAATATCCAAGAAGACTGATGCCATCTGCTCTTTGTTAGCATAGGCCATTTGGATTTCTGAAGAAAGCAACGCAAGGCAATCGTTCGTCCCTTTGCCTTTGCGGAAGCCAAATTGTGTATCTGACAGTAAGCCATTTGCTTCAACCCAATTGTCGAGGCGAAACAAGATCATTTTCTCGAACAACTTCCGAATACAGGACAGCATTGCAATCGGCCGATACGAGTTGTGGTCGGAGGCTGGTTTTCCTGGTTTTTGGATGGCGATGACCTTCACTTGCCTCCATTCATAAGGGACAATGTTACCCTCAAGAAACTTGTTAAATAAATTCAACAAGCGCCTTTTTGCAGTGTCTGGCAGATTCTTCAGCAAGTTGAATTTGATTCTGTCTAACCCTGAGGCGTTATTGTTGCACAATAAGAGAGCAAGTGAGAACTCCACCATCGAAAACGGTGTTTCGTTCGCGGTATCGTGAGGAGACGCGGCACGGCACGTTTTCTGTACCGGGACAGAGTCCGGACAGATCTTCTTGGCGAAAGCGAATATCCAACGGTTTGAATATTCCACGTTCTTGTTGGTACTATTACGGTTACGCATACGTCGAGCCGTACCCCAAAGAGTGCTCATCGCTGTTTCTCTCGTTAACCCGTCGACGAACCGGCGCCAATAACTGCGTTTTTTGGCTTTCATTAGACTCTTCATTCGCCTTTCTAACGACGCGTACTGTTGATAGCTAGCGGGTAACCCGTCTTCCCGGAAGGCCTTATATGCAGTGGACTTTTCCGCGTACAGCTCTGAGCACTCTTTATCCCACCACAGGGTGGGAGACCGTCCATGGGTATTCGCGCTGGGTACTGGTTTAGTCTGAGCTTGATTCGCACTGTCGAGAATCAAGCCAGCCAAAAACCTGCACTCTTCCTCCGGAGGAAGCTCTTGGGTGGATTCGATTTTAACGGATATCGCGGTCGCGTAACTCTTCCAATCAATGTTCCGTGTGAGGTCATACGAGACATTGATTGTTTCCGATGGTCTTGAACCGTTAGCAATTGAAATTACGATAGGCAAATGATCGCTACCTTGGGGATCAGGGATCACCTTCCACATGCAATCTAACTGTAGCGAAGTCGAGCAAAGTGATAAATCCAACGCGCTCGCGCGTGCTGGTGGTGTAGGAATCCGCGTCATTTCTCCCGTGTTTAAGATGGTCATGTTGAAATTGTCGCAAAGATCTTGAATTAATGTTGATCTATTATCATCATGAAGACAACCCCATACCGTAGCGTGCGAGTTAAAGTCTCCTAGAACTAGCCGCGGTGCCGGTAAGGATTCCGTGATATTACAAAGCGTTCGGTGCCCTACCGAGGCTCTAGGAGGAATGTAGATGGAAGCAATGCAAAGGTCTTTGCCTTTGATTAGAACTTGACAAGCGACAATTTCAATGCCTGGTGTCGAAGGGGGTTAATTCGGTTGAAAGAATAGCACTTTTAGATCCCCAAAAGTACTCCTCCATAGGGGTTTTCTCGATCCAGACGAATTATATTAAAGTCGTGGAAGTTAAGATTTATATCGGAAGTTAACCAAGTTTCACATAATGCGAAAGCATCACATTTTAAACTATTTTGTAAAAATTTAAAGGAATCGATTTTCGGGAGGATACTTCTGCTGTTCCACTGTAGAACAGTGATCGAATCGGTGACCTCGTTCGATGACTTAGCCATCGAAGGATACGATCGCTGCAAGGAGGGGCCATTTAGTAGTCAACTGCTTCAAAAATGTTTGCACTATAGGGAGAAAACGTATCAGAAGGCTTTTAAAAGGATCAGTAACATTGAAAGCTGTGAAAATTAAGTCCACTATGTCAGAAAATTTCATTAGTCCGCTACTGGACTGAGTATCTGTTTGAAAAAAGGGGACACTTTGAAAAAAGGGGACACCTTGTTAGAATTAATATTTCCAAGTCCTGGAGCAAATTGCTTCGGCTTTTGTGCATCACTTCCGTTGGATTTATTGATTGTAGTTGGCGCACTCTGAGTGGACGACACCTTGGCACCCTTACGAGGCAATGTAGGGGAGGCTGGATTTCTCCTCTTCCTGGATTCCCCTGGGTTAACCAAAGATGTTCCCTCTCGTGGGTCGTCAGATTCTTGCTCAACGTTAGCCAAACCAGCATAGGGATTTTCGGACAGGACAGATGGCGAAGCATTTTTTAGCATTTCTGCATAAGAACGCCTTGAGCGTTCCTTAAGGGAGCGCTTAATTTTATCCCGCGCTGCTTGTACGCAGGACATGATTTAAGAGCATGTGAAGGGCCCCCGCAGCAAATACACTTTTCAGTTTCTTTGTCGCAAGAGTCATCCTCATGCTCTCCTTCGCATTTGCCGCATCGTTTCTTATTTCCACAATATGTGGCTGTGTGGCCCAACTGCTTGCAATTGCTGCAGTTCATGACCCGCGGTACGAACAGGCGAACTGGTAGGCGAACCTTGTCAAGGAGGATGTAGTTGGGAAGAGAGGACCCGGCGAATGTCACCCGAAGCCAGCCTGATAGAGAGTAGGTAGTCTTACCTCCCTCGGTGTTTGCGGTATACAATTGTTTGCATTCTAAGATCTTAATCTGTTCAAGAGAGGGGTCCTTAAAGCAGCCAACCCCGTGCTCCAACAGTTCTTCGCATTTCAGGCCCGGTTCGGACACTACCCCATCGATTTCACAGGCCACACAAGGCATGTACGCTTTAAATTTCCGCGTAAAGCGCTCACAGCAAGCAATCGCGTTTGCCTGGCCGAGATCAGTCACTAGAACACGTATCTTGTTTGCCCGAACACGTGTTATCTGAGTTACGGCCGGGTAATTAGCAGTCAGATCTCGAGAAAGTTTTAATATATTAACCGGTTTTTCTCCGGTCCGAAAATATACCACCCATGGCCCAGAGGAACCTTCTGGGTACTGCTTTATACAGGGAGCAATGCGAGTATTAGGGGGATCAGGGACTTCCATGATTACATCAGATGGTATTTCGCCCTCGGCCATTTAAGCACGAGGGCAGAGCGTTATATAAACGGGAATGTGTCTTATTATTTGATTACAAGGTAGAGTAAAAGTAGGGAAAAGGAAAGAAAGCAAACGAGGAAAAAAAAATAAAGCAAAACTTATCTGCAAACAACGTCGATTGTTCCGCACCAGCGAAAACAATGTACTGGATTTACTGCCGGCACCAGCAGAATGGCAGCTAAGGAACGAACAAAGGATGACCTTCACTCACTAAAATTTACACACCGAGCACCACTGTGAAATATAACGATTTGTTCCGTTCAAAGGTTGGGAGACGTATGAAAAAAATTAGTCATTTTCTATATTTTCTTTCATTGATTCTTTCATCATTATTGCATTTTATGAATAATATGGGAATAGAACATATCCACCGCCTTCACATTAAAATTGAAAGAAATTACTTCTGAACTTCGAAAAATCATCGACAACATAATACCACTTTATATCACTACTGTCAAAAATGAATTAAAATGTCTTAACCCTTTCATGCCCGACTTTTTTCTAGTGCATATAGTGTTTCAAAACTACTTTCCCTAAAAATTGTGGAATTAAGGAACACGAAAAACTTGTCTTCATAAAGATAGGTGCTTCCATCGCAGTGCTAGAACCTGTTTATTTTTTTCCTTCCCGTGTTCAGTACCATTCTTCTAGAATTTTGACAATAGTCCAATTGCGTGGAAAATGTAGGCGAAGACAATCTAGTCTACAAATAAGTTTATGCTCCACAAGCCTCCTATGTAGAGTAGTGGTTGACACTGATTATTTCAGATCATCGGTGATCTTCGATACTGGTTTGAAATTTGAACAATTGTTTTATAGAAGCATCAAAAGACGAGAGCTCTTTCGCAATTTCTTTTATCAATATCACTCACTATCACTACTCTACAACAAATTCGGTAAAATTAGACTTTTGATGCAGTTTTTGAAGTTTTTTCGTGCTACAGAGTTTAAACAGCAGCAATTTGAGAAATAACGAAATTCTGGCCAGATAACCAACGTGATCCTATTTTATGTCGAGTGGTGCTGATGGCTTCCCCGGTAAATTGTCAATTCTATTCACATTAAAAAAATTTCATGCAACAAAGTTGGCAACGCTCTGTGAGACATCCTTACTAGTGTCTGCCGCTAGATGACATCATCTTAATCATAAAGTGGAGGTCGGTGAATCAAGAAAGAAGCACAGTGGTCTAATTGCTTTGTCCGTAACTGTATATCAAGCTTTAATTGTCTTCAAGTTATGGATCATTTTGAATGGAAGAACCCTTAAAATTAGTTTTTTCGTGATTACTGCATTTGGAATTCTTTCGCGTTCTTTGTATCTTCTACGAAGTTATGGGTTATATTAAAACACGTAGTTTTACGGATGAAAGTAGCTTCCTATTTGTTGAATTTAAAAAATTTAATTCCACTAAAATTTTGCAAAATTTTTTTTTATTTATACCTTGATTGATTTGATGACTGGCGATGGACAAAACTCCCATATTGTACAAATTACTGCCACCCTAATGTAGGTATCATCCCTAGTGAGGTACGAAGTATACGAGCTGCCGAAAATGAGGTAACTGAACGCAATTAATCGTACGTATCAATACTACGACTATATTTCCAACGTTGGGATCAAACTCCCAGCACACTTGCTCATTTAGGGTTAGTGCACGTTTACACACATTCACTCACCCTCCCACGCCCAGAACAAAATTCAATCACTGCTAAAGTAAACAGCAAATCCCGTTGCTAAAAGCGCCTCTAAGCGAACAACATTTCCATTGGCCAAGATCTCCGCTGAAGATTTCCGGAAGCTTTGCAATCTAAAATTCCAATCAAACAATTTCCATTTTTAGCTTCTAGTAACCAGCTAGCTGCCTGTTCCCCCAAAAATTCATTCGATCAGATGAAGGTACTTTGGCGTGGACCTGTGGGTGGATCGAAAGCCAGGCTGAGAGAACGTCAAAATGAAAATAAATGTAATCGTATTCATGTTGGTTTGGTAAAATTTCCCATCATTCCCATTTCTCTGGTCGATAGCTCGAATCCTGCCCCGCCTAAGCCACACCAGGACGACGAGAAACTGCACCATCACACGAACGTCATTCGGTTTTTGTTTCGCTTCGATGATAAATGATAAAACTTCCCTGGTTGGCACTCAGCCGCCCTAGCGTTGCTCCGGTCTCTGGCCCACTCAGTGAAATGATGGAGGGTGAAGCGTACGTTACCGGCGTTAAAACCTTGTCCCGAAGCTAGCGGAAAATAAGAACATCGGGCTGAATTGTGTAAATAAAATTTGCCAGCACATTTCGTCGGAATATCGGCTAGCAGCAGTCCTTCTTAGTCGATAGATTCGTACACAGGAGTAGGTATATAGGAATGCTCGTTTACGATTGGAAAATCGGAAATGAAATTGTGGCAAGCAGCAATACGACAACGGTCAGAGCAGTGCATTGGAGAGTGGGGTGCAAAAATGTTGAAAATCTAATGGCGCGCAAGGACCCGACTAAAGGCAGTCAACAAGGGTAAATATATTCAATCAAGTGACTAAACTTTTTGCGCAAATATTTACATAACTTTGCCAGTGTTTTCGATTTTCTTTGGCGGTTGCGCTAGACGAAAGGACATTCCGAGAATCTGATCGTGTGTTTTGGTCATTGGTGGCTCCAGAGAGAAACCAATGTCTGTTCTATTCATCTGGATGGTGTCAAGTATAGATGGGTTTGTGATTTGATACTACGCACAGAAAAATGGTTTTTAATAAAAATAAGAGTTTTTCGTCCCTTGGGGATCATCCATAAATGACGGAGCATTATATGGGGGAGGGGGGAGTATTGTATTTTGTGATGATGCGTGATGACAGGGAGGGGGGTAGGGGGTCATTTCATGCTACGTAGCTTTTTAACTTTTTAAAGGGGAATAACTAACATCGTTTTTTTAATTCATTTCGTTTATTTGATAGGCACAAATGCGTTAGCTTGGCGGTGCCAAATGCTTTTGTTTTTACATTTTGGATATCTTAAAACTAGGAGGTTACAATGTTGAAATATTTTTTTTACAAAGGAAAAGAAAGTTTACAGCTATCTTAAGACTAGAAATAAGATTCAATATACAAGAGAGGGCCAAAAGATTTTTTCATGAAAAATTTTAAAACAAGGGATTCACTTTGATGTACAAGATGGGGAGTAATAGTATTTTACGAAATATTTACGGTTATCTTAAAACTAACAATATAGTTTAGTACACAAAAGGGGGAACAAATATTTATGAGAAATTTCACAGAAATCTTAAAACTAGGGATTCAATTCTATTTACAAGATGGAGGACAAGAGTTTCAATAAAGAGTAAAAATTATAGCTATCTTAAAACTAGGAATACAGAATATTAATTTGATTTTTTTAACGAAAACTTATGCTTGGTCAAGATATTCAGAGGGTGGCTTATTTCCACATCAGTGTAGCAGCAGTTGTATTAAGGACAGGGGAGAGAAGGCGTATGGTGATAGGGAAAGAAGAGCAAAACTTGCAACTTTCGCTCAAACGGGGGGTGGGGGGGGGGGGCATCAGCGAAACAAATTTGCGCCTCAGTCTGGTAAGTCATCGAGTACGGATTGGCGGATGGTATTCTTCGGACTCGCGGGGAATCCTTGACATCGTTTTTTATTTTTTTTTATTTTTGCGGAGACAAGTGGGGGTAGAATTACCGTCAAGCTACGTAATTACCAGGGGAGGTATTTAGAGGTTTGTGACGAAATGCTACGATGGGGGAGGGGGGTGTTGAAAATCACTCAAAAAATGCTACGTCATTTATGGATCAAATCCTTGCCAAAAATAATAAACGTATACTCTTAGTTTAAAACTAAAACAAATTTTGATTACTATTATTCAAAAGCTTATAAGGAAAGCTTTTATTTTGATTATTGTTCCTAATTAATTTTAAAGTTTTATTTTCAACCTAACAGTAGACGTTAGCTGTCTTTTGCTAAAAGCGGAACACTCTTACTTTTCCCATTATTTTTTTCTGCGCGTGGAGTTTTTCCATTTTCCATTTTTTAGGTGGCATCACGGGGAAATTTGTTGAGTTCAGGTAATATTTAAAAACCTGTTTCAAATCACTTTGAAGTACAAATAAGCGTTTCTCATTTATCCAGATTGTTAATCCATGATTTGTTATGATCAATACAAATTTGAAAATGTTCGCGTGACAAAAAACAGATTCCAAACGTCATGTGGGGTTAATAGTAAACAATAAACATGTTTTTAAAATTTCTCAATTTAAACTACACGTGAATTACTTCAACAATACAAAAATTCCATAAAAAATAGTCAACGAAATTTACGTAATTAGGACACGTAGGTAGGATATATGAAAGGTTGAAAATTAAATGAAAAATACCGAAATGAAACAAGAACCGTTCAATACAGGAACCAAATAATTCGCGCACATACTTAGTTGAGCTCGACAACTTCCCGCACAGCCGAGTAATCCGTAAATGTTTATAATGCTATCTCGGAAAGGTTTGTTAATTTTCAGCGAAATATTTCCCAAGTTTCAGAAAACAATTGTTACTTTTACTGAGATCTCACCGAAAAAAGAGCTTGGCGAGTGCTTGGCTGTTCAAATCTCGGCAAAAATGCTAAGATGCGACACAAAAATAAACTATGCACGCTTTGGATTTGGAATTATACACAAGAAAGCGCTTTAGAATTAAAGGTTGACTTCTATCCTTGCTTAAAATCAATACTTCAACAATTGTATCGGTATTTCTCAGTACACCTCAGTCAGGCCTGTCGTGACATCAGACCAATAGAAATATTTACTTCCGTAGATTTTTCAGCTTACTAAGTTCCAAGATCAGTTTTGGCGTACAATGATGTTATTATTCCGACTGCAGCGGCAAATATTTCGCAAAATATTATACATTTGGATTCATCTAGATTTGGCTTAAAGCGTCATCCTGTGAAACGCACGGGTATGAAATCATTTGAATTTGTTGTGGTCTGGAAAGTCTGATTCAGTTAGCTGCTAGTTTTGCATAACTTTTGCTTTTAACGTAGAACTACGTTTTTTACACTTTGCAAATTAAAAAAACTATGTGTAATGAAAAGCGATAAGGTTTTGAATGCTTATAATTCAAACATTTCACGTTAAATTTTCGATATTTTTACACGTAATAATCAGAAGTACTTCTCAGAGCAGATTCTAATAAATGAAACTATAGATTTTTGATAATATGGTATTGAGGGTTTGAATACTATAAATTATAGTCAAAATATCATGCATTTCCACACAGAGGGTAGCGTTTTCCTAGTCTGGGACGACAGATGTGGGCCCCCGGCATGCTACGTTTCTATGAATGACGCCATTCTCGAATATTTAAATTTGCTCGGGTAAACGGGCGACGGGTCGGAAACAACAGTAGCTGCAGGTAGGCATAATTAAACGCTGCACTGCACGCTGTATTTGAACACCGCAACCGTTGGTATGTATTGAAAACGGCACTCTGTGCCGGTTAGCTAGTTGAGAAACATGCGCCAGCAAGCACTGGAACCAACTGTTCCCAAATGTGGAAAACATTTCAGCCGAGTGTTTTCAACTATGGAGAACACATTGAAACTTGTACACGGATTCTAGCGACTGGTTTTACTTCCGCTTGTTGTGTAATAGTAAATTATGCCTGTTTGGTTTGTAAGTATCGAAAATGTTGAGCGCTATCCAGCTCTATTCTTATCATAAACTGAAACTGTTGTTTAAAACGGTGTGTGCTATTAATGTTCATCGCATTCAACCAAACGGTATTGGATTTCATTGGCTACTTCTGTTTTCAAATAAAGGGGATACGTGAATATTATACACGGGTTATTCTTTCTAACTTCTTATAGGTGTAACGAAAAAACAATAATTTCAAAATATTGACAAACCATATAAAATGTTTAAAGTATTCCAAACATTTGTTTTATCCATTTTATATAGTTTGATCCATGTGTTACGTTAGTATGGCAAAGGTAAGGTTAAATTATTGTGCCTTTTAAGTTGGTTTGGTTTCTTCATGCACACAATCTCATTCCATCTAGGTATTTAAATGAACATAAAAACAGTGTGCAGTTCATTGGCGTTGTAAAACTCAATAGATGTTGGCGAACCCGACCGTGTACTACAATAGACTAATCGTACAATATTTTGAATGGGGCCCAACAGCACATGGTAGTAAATCAGTATTATATTTTCACGAACTTTAGTTATTTACGAAATAATGGATGAGTTTAGCTAAATAGTTCATTTGGAAGAATTTTAGTTCTTTTTATGAGTAATATTTTGACTATTGAATTTTAGTTCTGCATTTCACTACATAGCACAGTGTTTTTTTCGCCAAAAACGTGCGAAAAATTATTTACACGAAAACGGTAAAGCGTAGAGCAATGGTGTCTTCAAAGATGCAGATCCAAGACCTTCATTTTGATGATATACCATTATATATCATCAAATAGAAATTGCAAAACAATTTAGAAAATACACGACATAAGCCGTTGTTGTAATATAGAGAGTTGTCTATTTTGATAATTCAAATTGCTCCGAAGACATCATTGACCCAAATCTAACGATTTAGGCATAATTAATAGATCGCACGATTTTGGCGAAAAAAACCGCTGTGGCATAGAGGGCGCCAAGACTGTCTTTTCACCGGACAGAGATAGAAATTAGATGTCTTCTTCAAAGTTGGCTTTTTTTAGGAATTCTTCCTAATATGTCTATTTTCTATTTCGTTTCATTTAGAGGTTAGATGAGGTGCTCTCTATGAGAATAAATATAGAACTGAAATTTTACAGTCAAGAGATGACTCTTATCTAATTTTATAATTCTTTCAAATATACTAAACCTAACCATTATGTCAAAAAAAATAAAGTTCGTGGGAATCGACTACTGGCTTACTTCCGTGTGCTGTTAGGCCCTATACAAAACTGACTAAAGCATCACTTTGTCGAAAGTTTAATATGTTTTGCCGAGGAAGTTGGATCGATTTGCAGTCCTCGACAAAGTTGTAGGCAATGAAATTATATTTCTTATTTTCACTTCTAGTGATAAAACGATATAAACCGAATTAAAACGCTTTTAAAATTATGTTTCAAATATATAGAGCAGAACAGATACTCAGACGAGGGAACCATAATCCAGTAACGCTTACGATATGGCATGAATAGCTGAACCACTCCCGAATGTATCCTTAGGTCGTTACTTGACACGAAATTATTTTTCCGAAACTATCGAACCTGAATGAATGTACTGTATATTCTTTATATATTCAAAACAGTTCTAAACTTATTTCAAATGAAGCAAAAAAGAGAACGGCAGCGTATACCTGTTATACAGTTCGAAACCAAACTGTTCGAAATAATAAACCAAAAAGCTCTGCTGGGAATGTGATTGTTTCCGTTCCAATTCCACTTTGAAACTCATATATAAAATATAGCGCTTCTGAATACACACTAAGGAATTCTATTGTTATTAAATAAGAATGCAAACCAGTGATAGAAATCAATTCTTTTTCTTGGTCAAATGGCATTACTTTTGGGTTGACTATCAAGCTATAGATTATTTTCAAAACTTGTTGAAAACACATCAAAACTGAAACTGCTCTAACATAACTCAGTCTCCTCGCCCAGCAAAATCTCCATTTAACCTCCCCCTTTCTGTAGGCGTTAATGCAGTTGAGTCTGCCCATGCTTTAGAAATACCTACAAAAGTATGTAGTCATATTTTTGAGTGATAAATACGTATCACATATATCCGAAATATGAAAATGTTTGTGCGTCTAGGCTAATTACCCTACTTACCTACAAACTCACAAGCAGCACACATATGTTAGAGGAGAGAGGGTAACGGCGGAACAGCAGGAACTATGAAACATTCGCACTAAAATCGTAATGTATGAACATAATCGTCTCATTTCCTCACATTTCATGTTTTTCAATGCCCTACACGTGTTGCTATATTTTGGCAGAATTCTGATTACTCTATCTCTTTCAATGGATATTTGTTTGTTTTGTAATAACCTGAGTAAATTTACTATAAAAAAAAAATTCATTGTTATGAGTCACCGCTCATCGAGTATTTTTTTAGTCTATTGCTATTTATAGCAAATTTAAAGCTCAATATTTGACACGAAAAAGTTTTTTGGTAACTTGTCATGGTTCTGTGTAATTTGACAATTTTCATAAATAGACCCATTGGATAACTGTGAAACGATGACGTATTAGGAACAGGGAAAATTCCTTTTTTTTGTGATCTATCTCAAAATGTTAATGGGTTTCGATTTGCCACAGTAAAATATACTCATCTAGTTCAAAATTTGTAAGTTGGACAATTTTTGTAGAAATTATCGCTTGGGATGGGAGCCTATATGCCTATATGGTGCTCAGATGTTAAGCGATGATATAGTGATTTAAGTCGAAAACAAACGATTTTCGCCTCAATATAACTTTAATTAGAAGCGCTAGTATCATTCTTCACCAAAACAAAATAATAAAATTTGTAAGTAGAATATTTCACTATAGAACATGTCATGTTTCATAGTTGCCACCTATGAGGCACACTGGTACATTTTAACATCGACTGTTTATCATCCCATCACCTTGCAGTATTGAGCTCAAACTAAAACCACCCTATCCATCCATTTTGTAAATCATCGTATGTACATCATGCTGTACCCGAAAAATCGGAGACGTTATAACTGTGTGCTAGTTAATGCAACCGTTGGCAAAAATCCATAGTGTACTGCCTATTGTAACTACTGGATACCGTTAATGGAAATCACATAAGTGGAAAAATTAAATATGGTGAGGCTATAGCCATGATGTTGCTCGTTTGGCATGCAAGCATCGAATGATTCAAATAGATACGCGGCACATTTATTTATAACCTCGCCATATTTAATTTTGCCACTTATGTGATTTCTTTTAACTGCTCTGTCTACTTTTATGGGATGGATCAGACAGTATTGCAAACATCATCAAGCTTATTTGTGAATCAGTTTTAAAGCACGTCTGCAGACAATTACTTTAAGATGGTTATTGCATTATGGCTCGCTAGCGGTGCATCGACGAGATTGAGAGGGCTTGTGGGTCTGTTTTATGTTTTGTATTTTTTCATATTCTGCACCAGCGCAAACTAACGGTCAATCATTAGCCTGTGCACGTTGGTGTGGCCAGTTGGCGGGTCGCCATGGATTGTCTTTTTATGTGGACTGTAATTGTAATCATTGTTCAACAGCTTAGTGGTCGTGTTTGGGGACACGGCTCGCAGTGGGGTCATCATGTGTCGATTTAGGGTACGCCGTTTACAGGCTGATTGAAAAAAAAAATGTAAAAGTAGAAGCCTATTAGTAGTTGTGTTGTAATAGTTATAATTTTTAGTACTTGTGTTATGTACTAATAGTATGTCTATCTGTGTATGTGTTCGTCTGAGTATTTGTAACAGATAGGTCAGGGAATAGATACAGAACTTGGGGTATATGATAGAATAATGGGTAATCCTTTCTAGGATTCGTTGATCACTTCTTTCCGGTGTTCAATTCGTGCATTCGATTCATTCGGGGCGATCGGATTAGATAAATTAATCCTTTCATACCCAATTTTTTTTCTAGTGCATATAGGGTTTGAAAACTAGTTTTTATTGAAAACAGTGAGATTAAAAAACACGAAAAGCTTTTTTTGCATAAAGATAGATGCTTCCCTTGCAGTGCTAGAAATTGCTCAATTTTTACCTTCCAATGCTCAATACAATGCTCCTAGAATATTTACAATAGCCCAATTGCCTGGAAAACGTAGCCATAGACAGTTTAAAATGAAAAGTTTTATTAGTTTTTAAAAATATTGCAGTGTTACGAAGATATATGAAAAATTTTCCTTCGTCAACGAAAACTGTCGCTGGCAGCACAGCTCCATCGGAATCCAATCAAACTAATTCTAATAACTTCAGTTCTAGAGCTGATCCTTGCAATTGTTAATGCTCAAATTAAAGGTAATAGTCATATTTATTAGCCTTACTTGTTTTTGTGAATAAATTTTGCAACAATCAAAAGTAATAGCTGTTTAAAAATGTTGTTGTCCACAAGCAGCATGGGCATAAATGGGTTAAGGTACGATTATTTTATCAGCGCATGTGATTCATCTATTCCCGAGCGATTTATGCGCTTCTACGTAATTTCCTTCCTTTTTTATTTATTTGGAATGTTATCCTTCCTTTTATTACTATACACTGAAACCTCCATTTACGAACCAAACCGGGGGTTCGTAAATTGAATTAGTTCGTAAAAAAAGTTTGCTTCACATTCTTATTAATATTCGTTGGTTGAGCAATATTCTCGATAACCCTGACAATATGGGTATTTTTGGAACGGGCTTAACAAGTAGATGCTGAAAATGTACAATTGGAACCGTTTTGAAATCCAATATGGCGACTTCCGGTTGAGCAATATTCTCGATAACCCTAACAATATGGGTATTTTTGGAACGGGCTTGACAAGTAGATGCTGAAAATGGACAATTGGAAACTTTTCCAAGTTCAATATGACGATTGCCGGTTGAGCAGTATTCTTGATAACGAACAATATGGGTTCTATTTCCGTCATGCACTCGTCAACCCTATCCCGAAAATACCCATATTGTTGAGGTTATAGAGAATTGGATTCCAAAACAGTTCAAGACATCGATTTCCGTCATGCACTCGTCAACCTCATTCCGAAAATACCCATATTGTTGTGGTTATAGAGAATTTATCTAAACCGGAAGTCGTCATCTTGGATTCAAAAATGACTCAAGACATCGATTTCCGTCATGCACTCAGTGCTGTAGTTGCGGTTAGTCACGGTTAGTCGGCGACTAACCAGCTCCTGGAACCGAAAAAAAAATTTTTTTGAGCCAAAAAAAAAAATTCCGTTGGCCTTATCATTCTGGAAGGCAAATTTAATGATCCCAGCTAATTGGAATTTTGTGAATCTATTCAAACTCGTAGGGTATTGTCAAACTCCCTGCCGCGCTAGTATGATATTTTCATAACTCACATGGCGATCCCAGACTGTATGGGGCACTGGTATGATATGCTCATAGGATACTCTCAGATATTTAAAAGCACTAGTATGATATTCCCACACCTCGCAGAGCGTTTCAACATTAGTTTGATACTTACAAGTCACGCAAGGCGCTCTCAGATTCTCTCGGACGATAGTCTGATGTTCCCATCGCTTGCAGGGCGCTTCCACACCCTCTGGGGCGCCAATATGATATTTGCAAAACTCATAGGACGCTAGTATGATATTCCGATAGCTCGCAGGGTGCTCTCAGACTCGCAGGGGCACTTGTTTGTCATTTTCAAAGCTCTCAGGGCGCTCTCAAGCTCTTCAGGGTGCTAGTATGATATTCACAAAACTCTCTAATATGTTATCTTAATTTGCCGGGCGCTTACTAATTCTCTGGGGCGCTAGTCTAATATTCTCATAGATAGCAGGGCGCTCTTAGATTCTCTTGAGCGCTTTTACGATATTCACATAATTCGCAAGGCGCTCTCAAACTTGCTAGGGCGCTAGCCTAATATTCTCATAGTTCGTAGGGCGCTCTAAGATTCTCTGGAGCGCTAGTATAATATTCCCATAGCTCGGAGAATGATTTCATACTCGCTAGGGCCCCAGTATGATATATAATATCATAGCTCACAAGGCGCTCTCAAGCTCTTCAGGGCGCTAGTATGATATTCACAGAGCTCGCAGGGCGCTCTCAGAATCCCTTGAGCACCAGCATGATATTCCTCGCAGGGCGCTCTCAAACTCTCTAGGATATTATGAAACTCTCATCGTCCGCAGGGCGCTCTCAGATTCTCTCTGGCGCAGGTATGATTTTCCCATAGCTCGCTTTCGGACTCTCTGGGGCGCCATATGATACTCGGAGAGCGCATCCTTGGTCGCTGGGGCGCTAGTATAATATTCTCATAGCTCGCAGATCGATTTCAAGCTTTATAGGGCGCTAGTATGACTATGGGGCGCTAATAAAATATTAACATAGCTCGCGAGGCGCTCTCAAATTGTCTCGAGCGCCAACATGATATTCCCATAGCTCGCAGGACGCTCTCGAACTCTCTTGGGCGCTAGTTCGATATTCTCTTAGTTTGCAGGGCGCTCGCGAATTTTCTGGAGCGCTAGCATAAACACTCTCAAACTCACTAGGGTGCTAGTTCGATATTCTCATAGCTCTCTAGGGCGCTAGTATAACTGTATGGGGAGCTAGTATGGTATTCCCATAGCTCGCAGGGCGCTCTCAGATTCTCTCGAGCGTCAGTATGATATTCCAATAGCTCGCAGGGCGCGCCCAAACTCTTCAGGCGGTAGTTCGATATTTTCATAGTTCGCAGGGCGCTCACAGCTTCTTTGGGGCGTTAGTCTAATATTCCTATAGTTCGCAGTGCGCTCTCGGATTCTCTGGGGCGCCAGTACGATATTCCCATAGCTCGCATGGCACTCCAAAACTTACTAGGGCGCTAGTTTAATATTCTCATAGCTCCAGGCCGATTTCAAACTCTCTAGGGTGTTAGTATGGGTTTATGGGGCGCTAGTATGATATTCCCATTGCTCGCAGGGCGCTCTCAGATTCTCTCTGGCGCAAGCATTTTGTTCCCATAGCTCGTAGGGTAATCTCAAACTCTTGAGAGCACTAGTCTGATATTCTCATTGTTCGCTGGGCGTTTTCGGACTCTCTAAAATGCCAGTATGATATTCCCATAGCTCGGAGAGCCCTTTGACACTCGCTGATGCGCTAGTATGGTTCTGATTAAAATATTCTATATTATGTACCAATTTCATGCTTCTGGAAAAATCAAAGATTTAGTCTTTATATCCGCATTTAAACGATCATAACGTTTTTTCCATCGGAATACAGCAAAACAAAATAATATATATTCGTTGTTGGACATTACGAAAAATATCTTCATGTCTCTTCATTTTTGTAAGTTGCTTTCTGAGTCAAGCAACCTCTGTCACAAGAATAATCTTCTCTGTTCGGATTTATTTTGAATATTCTAAAACTACTTTTCTGCAAGGCTTAATTTTTGTTTTGGAGCAATGTATAGGTTTGTTCCAGTACTACATGTGATCGTTTCGGAGAAAACAGCAGTAAAAAATACACGCTCCTATTTACACCTATGATCGATTCAGTTGAAAACTGTAAAATTCAACTGTATCGATAGTACCAAAGGAAGAACAAGAAGCGACTTCCGGGATAACTTTCTCCCTGTTTGCTCAGTACTTCCAATTTACTCGGTACTGGAACAAAGACAATTTTTACATGAAGTTCCAAATATTTTCATTCTTTCGCTACATAGCCTGTTGATTTCGAAAAGAGGCATTTCCGCATTATTCCGCACACAGAACAGAATCCACGATAACCGCGCTACCGGATCTCTCGGGAACTTCAGTTCTGGATAATATGTTTGATTACGTCTGCCAAATAATGCCTGCACTTCATAATTACAGACGGATGTTATAGAAAGAAAGCGGTATCTCGAGAAAACAAAAAAATCAACACAGTTAACAATCGTCGTTTTATGTTTGATATCACAATATGACAACACGTCCAAGCAGCCCTTTGGTACTTTTAGTTTCCAAGCCGAAGGTTTGCCTATGTCACTTTCGTCCAATCACGAGCTGGTTCAGAATTGGTTCAAAAACAGGGGACAGAGCTGGCTGATCCTATCGTAGGTATCCATTACAAATCCCAAAACTGTCGATTTGCAAGGACCATTGCAAGATGTCTTGGACAATTTGCCTACTTGGGCCCTCCAGCTGGGTATCGAATTCTCCAAGGAGAAAACTGAGCCAATCGCATAAACATACGCCGTGCATTGTTCTGCCAGATCTCAACTATTAAATTACCTTCAGGCTCGAGTAAGGTCATCCAATGTCCCGATGCGGGATGTACTGGCAAACCGCGATCTCCTCTATATGTCCCTCGTATGTAGTTTCCTAAAAACCATCAATATATAGATTTACCTGCCCCTTTTATTTTTATTATCATTCTCAGAAGTGTCCTCTTCCACATATATCGTACATCCTTGATGGTTTGATGCAAGTGACACGAAACATCTCTGTCGAAAATGTTAACAAACGTGGAATTTGCAGCACAAACATCACACGCGCAACTCATCTGACGAAGACCGCCCGAGTCTGTAATCGATGCCGTTGATCTCCCGTTAACTTGAACCCCTGTTTCTAATACCAAGGAATTATTCCCCCTCTCCATCTGATTTTTTTTTTTTGAATTTATAATAAAAGCAACGTTCGATTTTTAAAATAGCAAAATGAAATTATTTAGCTCATGCACTAAAAAATCAAGAAGTTTTCACCTTCATCATTAAGGGGTTATATACAAAGTTGGAACTCAAAAAATCGAATGAAAATTATTGAATATTCACACACTTTTGAAAATATCTGTGCGAAATTTTATCCAGGTCGGAGAACTAGATTTCAAAGTATAGCCGGTTCGCAGCGCGCTGGTTCTTTCGCGAATAAGGTGAACACAACAAAATTAAACGCAATTATATCGGAACTAAGTTTTTTGAAAAGTACCGTTGCGGTGAACGTGATTTCGCAAAAACTACTCATCCGATTTTCATTTTTTTTAATTGTTTGTATTTACACTTGTACTTGAACGGTTGCTTTTTCATCCAAAAATTATCAATTCTTTGCAATGATTTTTTGTTTAAAACTCCATTTTTTGATCAACATATTTTTTTTTGAAGGAAATTCTTTTTTATTGGGAAACCGCTCCGTTCAAGTTTACCACAATACATTTTTCTTAAATAGTCAGTTTACTTTTTTGATTTCAGTTGAGCGGTTCGGCTTGGAGACCGTTCATTGCAAACCTCTGCCAAAAAATACGCTTCGGGGATGGGGGAGTTCTGCCAATCTTGAATATTTTTTTAATTCAGCTTGTTTTTTCGAACTTCGAGAGTACTGCCACTACTACTTTCGCTTTTTCGAATAAAATTTGCATTAAGCACTTTAAAAAAATCACGAACTTAGCTCACTTTTTCGCCACAACTTTGTATATAACCCCTTCATAGAGGTATATTTCAGTCCCTAGGGTGGCTCAGCTTATTGAACAAAGCCTATGTTAAGAGTTAGCATATTATGTACTAGACTACCGCCCAGGGCCGCCGAGAGGGGGGGGGGGGACCGGGGTGTTTCCCCCCGGGCCCGGAGTTTTGAAGGGGGCCCGGATTTTTAACAGAAACTAAAATTTTGACAAATACTTTTTCGACAAAATATTATTTGAGAATACGATTAAAAATTCAACATATTGTGTATGAGGTAACTAGAATAACGAAAATTCTAAACTATTGCATATTCGCTATCAACTATATTTATACCAACCTAATTCTCGCATCGAAACAAGATCAGACTCGAGCGGGCATAGCGGAATTTGTACATTGAATGTAATGTACGCAGCTCATCTGGGTTCGAATCCCAATCCCGCACGCAGGAATAGAGATTTGTAATAGCAAAAACTCCTAACCTGAATGAAGAAGCGAATGACCTTAAGGTTAAAACGTCTATAATCGAAACAAAAATATCAGACTTGTAAGGGTTAAACAATTAAATGGAATGGTCATGAGGTTGTCTTCAAATTTCGCCTGTTTGAAATCGATTTTTTTGATTTAGTGAATTTCCAATCTTCGAACGCGCTGGATTAGTATTGAAAGTAATTATTGAAAGAAAAAACCCTGCTTAGGGTTGCCACACCGGTTTTTGGAGGCGAGTTCCGGTAAATCCGAAGTTGCCCGGAAGAATCCATTGGATTATTTTGCAATATTGCGTTGCCCTTTTCTTTACCAGGAATCGCGCAGCACCCAGTCCTCATAAACATCATCCTCGGGTTGCAGGCCCCAATTGTTAAGGAGGGCCCCTCTTGGCGTTGACAAATATTATTTTAAAAGTGCCATTTGGGTTTTCTTTACCCCATTGAACCTTCGCTTCAATGGTTTAATGTTCCTCACAAAGATTCTCGAAAGAAACTGAAGTGTGATTTCACACCCCGTATTTGTTTATTGAGGAGCAGAACAAAGCTCGCTCGGGTTATCCTTCACTGCGAGAGTGGTTGGTGCTTTTGGATTCTTTGTGAATATTCGAGAAAGCAAATCACTACATCCAACTAAATCAACAAATCTGTTAAAAAGTGCAAAAACATACAGCTAAATGTGAACGGCACATTTAGAGTCCCGATCAGAAACACATAACAAGAATATTTCAAAACTATATCTCCCGCTGTTACTTGTTATAATTTTCGGTTATTTTAACTACTAACGAGACCAAATTCATAACACAATATGTTACGAAAATTGCATTCTGTTATAATCTTGTTATTTCATTCAGATCGGGCGTGCTTTACCAAAACATTACACTCTACGGTGAATGTGAAGAAAATAAGATATTTTTCCTCCTAGTGCTAAGAGCTATATAAGAAATAAAACAGTGCATATTGATTTCAACCAGGGGGTGTCACTCCTGTCATCAGCTATGGAGATATACAGACTTTGACAGTAGTCAACATATGATGGGCCTAGCCGCTTCTAGGCCTATGTCGCCAGTGCAATAGCATTAAGTTGTTTTGATTTTAACAAATGGGGATGTTGGCTAGGACAAAATGGCTGCCTAGCAGGAGGTTGTGTCTCTTGAAGTCTATCTTCTGCTCAGTAAAATTCTGCTGGTCAAAGTACCACTAGAGGTAGCCCTACCTCTATTTGAGAGCACAAATGGTCAAATGAGTCATCAATAACTCTTGATATACCACAAGAATTTGAAATTAATCCAAAAATTTAAATTTAAAATTTAATATATTTGGTTTGCCGTTCATTGATACAAAATCTATAAAAAATCATATTCAGATACGAGATAATACCGAAACATTTTTGTAAAGGGGTCAAACTCAAATGACGTAGCTTTTTTCGCGATTTTGGACTACCAATTCGCCCCAGCAAAGAGGCCAGGCGACGCAAAAAATAAATAAATACGTTTTACAATTCCTTCAAATACGGCCTTTTATCAACATTTTCATTATAACAGCAAATTGCGTACACAACAAGCCGAGTATAGTGTTAATAATTTTGTTTAAAATTTTAGATGTCATGGAGCATGAAGAATCTCTCAGTTCACAATCCCTAGCTGCAGGGTTGCCACTTCTCCGGATTTGACCCGGAGACTCCGGTTTTCAGGAGCGATCTCCGGGTCTCCGGGTTTTACATCAATTTCTCCAGGTTTGGTGGGAAGAAGCATAGGTTCAATTTTTTTGGAATTAATTCTTTACAAAATATTTTAAAAGTCTAAATTAACTATTACTCTCTTTCAGATTTATTTTTCCCGACTAACCCTTCGTTTCAAGGTGGCGAAAAGTTCACCAAATATTGCTAATTTCTTTCATAAAGCAATGAAAATGAAAAACAAATAAAATTTACTACAAATTAACCTTCCGGAAGTCGCGCTAGTGAACTGAGTGCACGCTGCTCAGAAAATCTAGCGAAATCGTCTTAGGGGACCAGCGGCTGCTCGTTCGGTAAGCCATATGCGCGACTTCCGGAGGGTTAAGAAAGTAATATTTCGCTATGTGCTACAATTGAAACTAAGTTGCTCAAAATGGTGTAAAAAAGTTATTTTACTGCAATTTTACCAAATCATTTCACTCTTAGTGGTGCTTATCAGCAGCTGCACTAAGGTCTGGCAGATTTGTTTTAATCCAACTGACTAGGTCAACATCAAACGAGTTCTTGCGGTGTTGTTGCTCCTCCAGCAGCGATCCTTAACTGGGCTAGGGAGGTGAGTTTTGCCCCTTTGTTGCGAAATTAAAATTTGTTGGTGATGAATAACCGACACCACATAGTGTGATGTCACAGCTCTGCCTCGTTTGCTCACCTTCTCCTGTTAGTTGTGGAGGAGAGCAATGCTCGTTCGACCTCCACAGTGAGAGTAGCTGGTGCTTTTGTATTCTTGGCACTTAGTCGGAGAAGTGTAATACTACACCACATTAAACCGATAAAACCGTTCTCAATCGTGAAAAATTTACAGTTTTACTTTAACGTGGTAATAAAAAGCGATTAAAGTGCTCTAAAATGCCTAGTAATCGCTTTGATTCCAATTTCTGTCTCGTTCCACTCAAAATCCACCACCCCCCAGATCAGTGAAAATCTCCGGGTCAAAGCCTCTCCAGAGGTGGCCCTGCCTGCAGCTGCCAATGATTCTAAGAAGCATTCGTTCAACCAAATTGCTAAATTGTGTTTGGTTGATTTCGAAGAGAACATTTAACTCTGCTACCAAACAAAATCATCTAGTTAGCAAGATTAGATAACTAATGTAGCAAGTTAAATCCGCATACAAAATCTTTTCGTATTAGAGAAGTGAGCGTGAGATTTTGAACGTTGCTTCCTGAACGTAATGATTTTATTTCTATTTTTGAACTATTTTACTAGAAATCAGTTACAACATTCTTGTAAATTATTTTAAGGTGTGCTAACACACCAACACAAATAAAAGACAATTCATATTTTTATAGGATTATGAATGTTTTCGAAACCAGCATAGCGTAAAATCCAACCAAAACCCTTATTTGAAATTTGATCCATGTTTCTCATTTTTACCAATTTTTTATTCTTACATGGATTTTTTTTATTTTGTTAAAATTTCATTGATCTATTTTTTGAAGTTGTGGATTGTATTTGTATTTCTACAATTGTAATTTATTTGCATACTTTTATTTTATCCATCTTTTTACGATGCTTAATTTTGCTTTTTTTCTATTGCTATCACTATCACTTACTTTAATTTATTTTTTTTCTGTTATTTAATTTTATTCGCAATTTTTTGAGAACATTCTCCTTTTTTTCATATTGTTTCATATTTTATTACCCTGCTTTTTATTTTGTTCCTTTTGTCATTCCATCTAATTTTTAGAATTTGTCTATTTACTACATTTATTCTTGTCATAGACTTTTTCTATTTCCTTTCTTTTCTTTTTTTTTGCATTTCCAAAAGCAATTTTACTTATTCAAATTTATTCCAATTTGTCTTATTGTTTAATTTTTTACCTTTCTCCTATTTTCGTCCTCATTTTCTAGTTTTTAGCTTTTCGTTTATCGTAGTTTTATTTTTTCCCATTGCTTATTTAATTTAATTTAATTTTTTTTTAATTTTTTATACCTTTTTCTTAAGATTTAATTCGTTATTGTTATTTCTTCATGTTTTCGATTTATTTTCCTATACGTTAACATTGATTTTTTTATTTTCCTAAAAAACATTTGATTTATCTTTTCTTGACACTAGGCCCACTTTTTCTTAATTTTACATTTAGTTCGTTGTTTGAATTTATTTTTGCTTTTTTAATTCTTTAAATAATATCCATTTTATTCATTTTTTCGTGTTAATATCTTCATTTTTGTGATTCTATAGTATACCATGTTGGCTTTTTTCTACTATTTTTTGTTTTCCATTTTGTCTGTTTGCTCCGTTTTTGTTCAATACTTCCAATTTTCTTCTTTTTCGTCTTTTCATCGTTTCAGTTTTCCAGTTTTTAAAAATTTTCTGGATCGTCCATTTTTTTAAATTTCTCTACGGTTATTTTATTCTTGTCTTTTATATATACTCCTCTTGTTTTATGCTTTCTTAACGTTTTATTTATTTTTTTCTATTGCTTTAAATATGTCTTGTTTTTAATGTTTAATAAATTTTATTATTCTTGATTTATCGAGTTTTTCAGTTTTATGCATTTTTATGGTAATGTTTGTATTCTTTTAAGTAGCTTTTTTTTTTTCATTTTCATTGATTCTAAAAAAATTTCCTACTTTCCTATCGATTTTTCATTATTTTCACCATTTGTTCAATAATATTCGACTTTTTTAATCTTCGCAATATGTTTTTCTAGTTTCCTGTTTTCTTTTATCAATTTTTTATAGTTTTGTTTTGGTTTTTCTCGATTAAACATTTTTGACTATTGACATTAATTTGTTTATTTGGTTAATTTTGTAGTTTTTAGCTCTTTTGTACATTCTTTTAATATTTAGTTCTCCTATTGTTTTTTATCTTTTGACGTTAATCGCCGTTTAGATATTTTAGATTTTGTAATTACTACATTTATAATCTTGCCATTTCCTTACTTTTATAAATACTATAAACAAAAATGGCGCTTTTCAAAGTCACCAAAACTGCGAAAGAGGTATTACACACTCCCAAAGTATAAAAAACTCTACATTTTTTTCCTTCATAGGCACTACAAACTACTAGAGCAAAAAATGGAACATAAATATAAAATTTCAGTGTACTATACATTATATCAGTGAACTCCAATGGATTTCAAACATTGATTTTTTTGTACTCAGGCAATACACAGTAGTGGGGGCCCGTACGTTGGACCCCCCGGGCCCGTATTTTCTCTCTGCGGCCCTGCTACCGCCCCAATACCTCAACAGTAACAGTTCCTGGGGGTTCGTTTAGGGCGTATGTTTAAAAACAGGGCATTGCCATCACCAAACAAAATTCACATCAGATTTACAAACCATTTTGTAAGTTTCTATCACAGGGTGTCTACTATAAAGTAGCCTTTGGTATTATTAAATTATCTCATGAAGTATTCAGACTCCCATATGAATCTTTTACACCATCTTTCCAACATGATTGTAAATATTTAGAAAGTAAAAAATGGATCGAGATATAAAAATATTCAATTTGTTTATACTAATTTCCGAACTCTTAAGTTCAATAAAAAATCCAACTTTAATTTTAATTTCTTTCCATATATTGTCAAGTTTACGAGTTATCATTATGGTTATTATGGTATATGTACAATTTATTGAATAATAAGCTTAACAAATAACAATTGACACACTTTTTTTGTTAAAGGGTGTGAGAAATTTTTTTCGAAGAAATCGGATATTAATTTTTATGTGGAATGCACCCTTTATAGCAAAAAGCACCAATTTAGTACTTTTCGTTATGTTTGCATTCACGCCGCTCATTTTCCGGTCCACTTTACGTATAGTGGCGTTATAGTTTTCGTACCCCATCAATGTCGTTGCGCCCCATCCAGGTTGTTGCGCCCTATCCAAGTCGTTGCGCCCCAGCTTTAAATTGGCGACTAACCAGCCAATATTCTACAACAACAGCGCTGCATGCACTCGTCAACCCCATTTCGAAAATACCCAACTTATATTAGTAACAATTAACTAAGAATACTTCACGCTGTAATGTACGAACTCAAACTTTCCAAAAATAGGTTCGTAATTTCGAATTTAGTTCGTAAAAACGCTTTTAATCCACCTAACAGTGTGATGAGACATTTCTTATAACTCTTATCACTCTCTTCGGATATTATATCGTTTGAGAACATTTAGAACTTGATGCTTCGCGATGTTTTTGATAACACATACTACATGGGATAGCGTCAGGACTCAGAGAATCGCTCAAATCAGCATAGGACAACATCAGTGCTACAAATCTCAAACCAAATCAATGGGAAAGCGAAAAAATGGCCCAAAAAATAGACATACCAACGAATTATTGTTAATGCTCTGTTAATAAAATATCTAAATTGTGGTGGGAAAACTGAATTTTCCTAAAGGGGTTATATATTGTACTGAGTCAAAAAAATCGAAATTTTTTTTTGAATCGATTTGAAGTTTATACTTTACTCAAATTTCCAATGCGACTGAGAACTAAGAAATCAACGCTTTTTCTTAAAAAGGGCGATACTAGCAGTGATACCATTCAAAGAAAATCAACAGTGAATATTTCCAGACTTGGTTTTATTTCCTATTTAAGAACTATTGTGTTTTTTACATCCTAGATTGCATGATTCAGTGATCGAAACCCAAAACTTCATAAAGTATTTGAAATTATTAAATTAAAATTTGTTTTTGCTATTGAAATTGACAAAATGATAGAATCGCCTTTTTGGCGATTGTTTACTTTTTCGGTCCCACCTATCAGCATTGAAGTATCGCCCTTACGTTTTTTTACAATAACTACCGTTCTACACCGCCGATTTCGTCCGTGTTTTTTCAATAGCGATCATTGTTACTATTTACAGCTGGTATCAACTTGATAATCCTAAAAAAAATAAAAAAATAACGGTTTCGCCTCTAAACTGCTAGCAAAAAAGTATCGCTCTGTTTGTTTGCATGGAGCGTGGAGGGCGAAACTTTAAATAAACAAACAAAAATACAGTTTCGCCCGTTGTATTTTTTGCTGTAGTTTAAGAAAGCAATATCGTAGAATCCAAATTTTGAGGTTAATTTGTTGCGTTTCAAAGCCCTCATTCGCATGTATGAAAAAAGCCTTATGTTTACATTCGTAAGTATCGCTCTTTTTTTTTAAATGCAATCTCAGCTCCTGATATCACGCTATCTCTGAAGTGCATGCATGCATAGTTCCAAATTTTACTTCGACATCGACTTTTTCTAATGGTGACTTCCCAGTAGTATCCTTGATTTGAATTATTATCGCTAATCCTAATACCAAAGAACAAATAAAAACCTCTCGAAAACGAACCGTTTGGGAAAATCATCATCATTACTGGAATTTTCATTTTCACGAAACTTTTCGATAACCTTCCGTCACTTGCGTTAATGCACTGTGTGCACAGTGCACTGAAAATCTAGCGAAACCGTCTTAGGGCACCAGCGGGTCTAATTCAGAGCTATCTGCGCGGCGAGTTAAATCTGTAAAGAATACTAAAAATTAATTTCTATTCCATAATTTTCAGTTCAGCAATTCGAGAAATCGTGCTCACCGCAAGCTATGAAAAATAGACTACGTTGTGAAGCGATGGTCACTATTAAAAATCACGGTTAAATAAAAAATTAAACTATTAAAAAATTTCAAATAGTTTATAATTTTCACAAACTTATTAGGAAAAATTGTTTAATAAGCTTTCGTAATATTGTGTAGGAAAATAGCTGAAAATTTCAGTATTTTCTCTATCTGCAACATATAAACCCTTAAGTATACCAATTAATTGGAATAGGTTCGCCAAATTTTGGAAGAAGCCTATAAAATAACCCCTTGAAAACTACCTAAAAATTGTTGTAGTTCGATGCAATAAAAAAAATCTCCAAAAATGAAATGTACCTATTAATGTGAAACACAGTGAATATTACATACAATAAAGACCCATTTTTATCAGTCTCATGGCGTATTTTAGGCTGACAAAATGGGAACGTTGACTAAATCGAGCATTTTTTTTTCTTTTTAATAAACTGAAGCTGTTAAAATATGCTTCCCGTTCCTTGATGTAGTCTGATAACTATTTCTGATTATGATGAACTTTTTATTTTTGCATATTTCCATCTTCATGATAAGGAAAACATGCTCAAGAAAGGATTTACTCGAATTCAGTCTTGTTCGTCTGCTGGAGCCCATCAAACATATGTTCATATTTGGCTGATAAAATCGGGGTTTCAATGTATTATAATAGATATTCAGCATTCGAAAAAGTTTCTTGTGAACGAGTGTAGAACGACTTTGTTTCTACTTACTTGAAATCAGCGGCGTAGCCAGAAATTCCGTTTGGTGGGGGTTTGGTGAAAATCGATCTTACTGTCCAAACGGCATAATTCCGAAATCGTAATTTTTGAAGTTTTAAAATTATGCAGAATTAATTTTTCAGAAAATAGTAACAGAGTTCGTGTCTTTAGCGAATTTGTTGAGACTTTATTGTAGTCATGAATATTAACCTGAGAAAATTCACCATAAATACTTCCTGGACGATATACCGTCAAAATTATTTTATCAAATGATGCGCTGTTTAATGTTTGTAAAACTCATAGAAGATACTAAACCTCCGAAATTGACGGTTTCAAAATGATGATATCTTGACCTTAAATTACTTTTTTAAAACATTTGACCTATACATATAATTGGTCATACAACAAAAATCAAATGCTCATCAAAATCGATCAGGACCTGCTAGAGTCGAATGGAAATCGTCATTTTTCATAAATTTCTCTTTATATTCGGAAAGTGTTATACTCGTTATTAATCATATTACGTTTTCGTCTCAACTCGACGCATTCCCAAAATAAAAACCTGTTTTAATCCACCTAGTGGTGCAATTGTGCTTGTCTCGTTTGTCCAGACTACGATTCCATGGCTGGTTATGTTCAATACAATGGTGGAAATGAATATTACATGTTCAGTACGATTTGCACATACAACGGATCGACAGCCACGATGTTGAGATACTATGTGATACTGAAACATCGCTTGAAACCAGCGGCGGATCATGGATAAAGATCTGGGAGGTCCAGGTCCCGCCGAAAATTTTCAACTTGTTAAGAAATTTTAAACTAGTTTTAATTTTAAAGTAGCAACCCCTCACTGCATACTCCCTCCGGTCCGGTATGATTGTCGATTTTTAGAGTGATTGCATAACCTTTCTATATTAGAAAGGCAAAAATGTACCAAAGTCCAAAAAAGTCAATTTTTGTCAAACATCTCAATGTTTCATGCATTTTAAAGTCATTTGGCATCAAAAATACAAATTTGATTTTGAAATTTTTCATTTCATTTGTGCAAATCGATCCAGCCATCTCTGATTAACAAAGGTTACATTTTTTCCACATATACACATACATACACACATAGACATTTTCCGATCTCGACGAACTCAGTCGATTGGCATATGACACTCGGCCCTCCGGGTCGGGATTAGATTGACGAATTTTAGAGTGAATGAGAAAGGCAAAAACATTTTTAGCAAATGTTGAAAGTTATGCATTTTTTTGGTGAGCAGTTCTATGTTTCATAGACATTAAATCAATTTTAACTTCGCTTCCTATTAAATAAAGACCCTTATTACAGTACACCTCTACAAAAACGAGCTCAATTTGAAAATAAATCTGAGAATTATGATTGATTACAGAATTTTCTATTGGAATGTTTTCAGGCAGGAATTTGATATTGATGCTATTAGACAACTGTGAAATCAAGACCAATAGATCAGTTACATATCAGGACCCAATTCCGACAATTTATCAAAAGTCCTCATGACGTTTACAACAACAGGTTATCAATCTACGGATCAGATAATTGTTATTGTAGTATTGAATTAAATCAGTCAGCATCAATAAATTTTCAACTTCAATCCAATAATTTTTTTGGTGTGGTGGGGGGGGGGGGGGGTGGGTGTAGTACGGTGTTAAACCCCAAAACCTTCTCTTGGCTACGCCGTTGCTTGGAGTTATTTATTTGGCTTTTCATTTTCCGATATGTTTCAGATCGATCCGATAGTTATAAGTTAGAAAAATTGCAGTCAGAAGGTTCGCACAAATGAACATTTTTGTACTGATAAGTTATCAAGTTCCTTCCAGACAACTTGGAAGTGTTCGGTGATTATTTCTAGCGGTTGTAGATAGAGAAATGAAATACAAAATTCGTTTTATCGAAATAATGTTTGGCTTATTTCAATGGATTATTACTATATTGAACAATAAATCGGCGACAAAGAGTAATCAACAAACAACAAGCCATAACTTTTAAAGTATTCAAAATAGATATTTAAAGTCTTTAGTAAAGTTATCCGCAAAAGTAAGAGCTACAAATTTGCTGAAGGCATCATTTCGATATAATCACTTCCAAGAAAATTTGTGAAAATATCTCACTCATAGGGGGATTAATCAGCAAAAGCACAATACCAAACTAAAGCGCATATTACCTCCATTAAATTCTCCGAAGATACTATTGACCTAAAATAAGCCGTTTTGGCGATAATAATAGATTACATGTTTTTTGGTCATATTTCTGGCAATGGGAAATGATAAAAATCTTTCGTTCGCATTTAATGTTAAATATCTCTTTTGATAATAGTCCGATTTCAACAATCTATAGCTTGTTCGAAAGGTATTCGTTAAAGCTGTCTAAAAACATATAAATTGGTATGGTCAATGGTCAATTTCGGCAGATAATTTAAAAAAACTGCAAAAAACGCCATTTTTACGCATTCAAACATTCATATCTTGGAAACTAAACATCAGAATCAAAAACAAATTAATAGCGTTCATACTGTTTTTAGTTCTTTCATTTAAAATTGGTTTGGATAAGATCGGTTCAGCCATTGCTGAGAAACACGAATGAGAATTTGTTCGTTACATACACACACACACAGACACACACACACACAGACATTGTCCCAAATCGTCGAGCTGAGTCGATTGGTATATAAGACTCGGCCCTCCGGGCCTCGGAAAAAATCTTGAAAGTTTGAGCGAATTCTATACATTTCTTTTATAAGAAATGTAAAAAAGTTACGTAAATCGAATATTATGTAAAAAAAGAGATCGTAAATGGAGATTCCAGTGTATCTGATATCGGAGAACTCACTCTCTTCGGGCATCTGAACCGTACATTGAAAATTAAGTATCAGATTTACTGTCCGCGCAATAATCTAAAAGCACACGCGAATATGCGAATGGACACACGGTTATAAAATCGAATTTATACACATTACATACTCGCAACAAAAACGTTAACATACAAACGCTTGATCCTTTTGCGACCATCCACGCAACCCACACCCGCAATTTTGCGAACGAACCCTGTGATATGGTGAATGTCTCAGCACTTATAAATTTTCAAACGCTGTCTCAGGCGTGAACTTACAAACCCTTGTGCTCTCGCGACCATGAATCAGTCACTTCCGCAAGTCTCCATCCTCGGTGCCGGCTGCCCATGCCTTCAATTGGACCAATTAAAACAAGAGAGCTCTCATATCCACTGAACAACACGTTCTATGGCGACATGACCGGGAACTCTAGTGGTATTGAAAGCAATTGTAGTAAGTGACTCTGACGGGGAGCCTCGCTGTATTATTGTATTTTTACTGTGTTTCTGTATTCTTACTGTGGTGGCTACTCGCCAAATCTGGCCAAGATTTGTTAGGACTCCCGTGTATCCTACTAAATCAAAATACGTTTTTAGATATTTGTTGATGTATAAGTCGATTCATACTGTTGATTGTGATGAAAATCAGAGGCATAATTGCAGATTATCTGCCAGCTTACTGGCAAACCTACCTGCAAAGATGATTTTTTATATCTTGGGAAAATCCGTTGAATTTTGTCAGCCTCTGATCGTACAGCTTTCAGGCCTGCGGTTTTCGTTGTATTGTTTTGTCTTACAGTCGAGGTCAGTTTTTAATAGCCCTATACTTAAAGAAACCTTCCCGAGTGCATCTCGAACTGTACTGCGAACGGTTTCTGGTTTGTTAGCCGCATGAAAGATGTCTCAACGTCCTGCCGCAGTTTCCGGTCCACTGTACCACTTTGACGACTCGATGGCACTTGCCGGAAAGCCGATAAACGTCCCTTTGAAACCTTTCAGTATGGCACATAGGGTGATGAGCCCATTTTCACCATGTTTCTATTATCACCCTACCCATTTGAAGCCGTTGGTTAGAGCAGTGTCTGCCATCTTTGTTCAACGCTTTGAGTCAAATGCTAGCGCAACAATAGGGGCAATCGATTCGAGTTTTCGTTGCGCTCAAACACGAGAATTTCACTGTTTTCAGCACATTTGTTTTATTATATTGGTTTTTAACAACGAAGCAAAGCTGTTGATGTAAATTTTTACGCATTCCATTGATTGTAGGCCGAGAAATTAATGAATTAGTGAGGCACCCTGCTTAGCATGGTGAAAATAGGCTTTACTCTATGTTTGTTTGGTTATTTTAAAGAGAACGACATTGTAAGCACATTGCAGTCAAACTATACCACAACTGTCAACTAGGAGCAGAGTACCGGACATGAAGAAGTGTAACGATGCTACATCGGCAGAGCTTCAAATGTTTTTAACTTGGACTTTTTTGTTTTTTTTTTCTTAGTAAATATAGTCATAATTTCTCGAGTACTTTTTCAAATGGACGTAAGTAACAATGAGAGATTCTCTTTAAGGTCTTTCTCTTCTGTTCATTACTCGGCCATTTCAACATTTACTAATCTACTCTTCGCATAATATTGTAGTAAAAACCGTCGGCTTTCGATATGTACTGGAAAATTAGTACAAAGTGTTGTAATGACGTCGTAATAAACGAAAGAGAAAGAAAACAAAGAGAGGCTCTCAATGGTACTTACGTCCATTTGAAAAAGTACTCGAGATTTCAACAGTTCTACAGCATAATCTAGTCGACAGATTTTTTCACCTAGTAAATCGAGAATTAAACACAGTGCCTCCTTCACCTGGTTCTGAAACGCCATGGATGGGATTGAAAAATGTAAACACAAAAGAGCTACAGCACAATTGTTTTTATTCTCATTTTCAAAGTGATTCCCCCATTCTAAGAACCAATTCCTCAGTTGTGCTTCGGTGAGCTAGATTTTGCACAACTTAGAGCTATAGCAAATCCTACACATTCAATAATCTGCTTGTTGCTCGAGTTCGCAGCCAAGCAGATTTCTATAATCTGTCGGATGTTGTGAAATGGATGATTGCATTCACAAGAAAACAACAAGACCCGTCACAGGATCCGATTATTGTTTATTCGAGCAGAAAGGAGTGACGAGTGGAAACTTTAACGGGTGCTTGGATTTTTTGGTAGAAAATCGATGTCTTTTACAATTTGTTCTGTTTATTCGCATCGTTAGAAAATCTAATCGGTACAATTCGTTGGCCATGCGCTTATAAATTCATGATTATTCCTAATTTACATATCTATTTTTTTCTGTCTTTAAAATTAATTTCAGTTTTCACGCCGTGATTATTCCAATTGATGGTTAGCAACATTACCTGTTTCTGATAAAATTTGCTAACGTTAGTATTAAAATGAACCGATAGGTTTTCACCTGAATTATTGACCTTCTGTTGCCAATCATTGAACTGGATATTCACCATTTGTACAATTTACGCAACACAGAACAAAACCAACCACTAATGTGTCATTTAACCAACCAATTCGATAACCCAATGGTGAACCTATCGTTTGTAAAGAACTCAAACCGAGTCAAGTTGTGGGTGGCTCTAGCGAGCAGGCCAAACGGATGCCATACGACCGAAAATGCTACAGCAAGCTGCCCATATTAAACGAGCAATGATTAGCCATCCGTGCAGTAATGCAACTGCAGTATTAGCATCCTTTGCAGGCAAGCGTGGGTTGTAGCACTACTGCCATCTCTACCGAATGAAATCACTGCAAGTGAAGTAGTGTTCGAGGAAAACCGCAGCACCACAAATGCCACACCTAATCCAACTTTGCACTCGCATTCACAAGTATCATTTCTGGAAAGATTTGCAGTAAGTAGGACATCTCTTTACGCATGAGCCTTAACTTCACGTATAATGGGTGATATCAATACAAGGTGATCTTCATTCACAGACTATATTTTCGTAACTGTAACCTTACAGGAATCTTTAACATTTCTATAGTATTATTTATGAGCTAATTCATTAGTTTGCAATTATAATACATAAAGGTTGTGATTAGTTGGCTTTCATTGTACGAAATTTAACAGTTTGTGCAAATATATTCCAATTTTCAAGCACCTATGTTCGTTCATCTGTATATAGGAAAAAATACAACCTTTTTTTTCCTAAACAAAAAATGTCGAAATTAAATGTCCCAATCAGACCGAAGCAAAAGTTCCGAAATTAATCGACTTATCTCCATTTCTATCCGAGCTGACACTTGTTCGACTCTTTCCAATTTCATCAACTTTCCATACATGGGTAATGCTGCCGGGGACATAGACAGCAAGATTCAACTGAGGGACAATCGCACAACCACCATCCAATCAGATCGATCTAAAAAGTCGTATCAACTCTCAGCTGATAAAAAGGAAAAGCAACCCAAAAGTTGTCCGGCCCTAAGTCGGTGTAGAAAGATTAACCGTCGATCGCAGGAGATAGTTTTGCAAAATAAATCAATCTGTACAGACTATGTCGAAATCCGGCAATCGAGATTTTTTTTGTGCTTTAATTTGAACCTGGTACTTTAAACACTGGTCTACTGGGGAACATACCATTGAGCAGAAACGAGCGCTTGCATTGACCACCGGCTGCCACACTCAAGGAGGAAGCTAACGAAAAATGTAAGGAGAAAAAAACCTAAATCAATTTGCGATTACATCGATCTCCATGCAACGCTTGATTGATCACATTGTACTGTGTTCGCTTCGCTGTGTACTATAGCGAAAGCGACTTTGAATCTGTTTCGGTCTAGAGTGTTCATTCGTGCGAAATGTCACCCCGCCACTTTTTCACTCTTTATTTGATATTTTGTTCTTACTTTCTTGGTTTCAATTTTGTTCCAATTGCAACCTATCTACGAAATTGTTGGCTCTGGACAGTGACTTATGAAATAGATCCAAACAAAAAACCGGAGAAGCATGTCATCAGTATCCCAAGAAAGTGCTAGACACCGATCGATCGTAGTCGATAAAATGACAATTTATATGTCAAAATGGCTTACAGCAGCGGTTCTCCACCTTTCTCGTTCCACTCCCTGGGTTGCTGCGGACCCCCACGGATAAACATCAATTTGGTATGCTAACAATATGTTATTTTCAGTTTGTTAGGAAACAAAACTTGAAATTTCAATATGCGCTCGGGAAATAAATTTTTTCGCGGACTCCCAGCAACGACTTCACGGTCCTCTGGGGGTCCGCGGACCCCAGGTTGAGAATCACTGACTGACAATATATGCATGGCGAGAAAAATGCACTTTATATTTTAGTGAAATATGCAAGTGAAAAAACTTGCATATTTAGCAACATTCTGTTAAAAACTACTATTTTCTAGATTCTTTGAGAAAAAATTATCATGAAGCATCACGTTAAATGATTCTTGTGAGACAGTACAGGAAATACAATCAGAAGTATAGCATTTTTTATTAACTTGTATTCATGGACCGCAGGGTGGTTCAATCGTCACAATAGTCTGGGTTTTTATATATTGGCTCTAGATGCACAATTTCTTCAAAATGTGTTCCATTCCGTGAAGGATGATTTCAAATCTTAGTTTTTTTATCACTTTGCATGGAATGATCCATATACAAACCGTTTGCTGTAGGCCAACATTTGAGACTAGATTAACCCTAGATCCCCATTCCCTAAAAATATTTTTATTGCTGTAGTGATCAAATTGACACTATAATGAGACGTTTTAGTTGAACGTTTATTTTTTCGAAACACGTGGATAATCGAATCATTTTCCCCGGATAATCGCGATTCACAGATACTCGAGTCCCCAGATAATCGAATCCCAGGATAATCTAATCTGACCTGTAGTATTGCTATATTTCTACCTAAGATAAACAATTTAGACGAAAATCAATTTTTCTCCTTTACGGTAAAAATATGATTAGACTACTTTTCCGCATAAAGAGGATAAAACTTATAGCAAAACTAGTTATATAATTTGAATTTCGATTACGTCTCATCAGAATCCGACACTTACATAGTGCTAGGACTAAGCTAGCGCCGGATTGACACTAACCCCAAAAACGAAGACATAATTTGTGCTCCTGAGGAAATCTCTCATCAAGTGCACTGCCCATAAACGCATAAGAGTCCCATGTGGATTTTTGTCTAAAATGAGTTATCCGTTGGATTGTATTCTGTATCACCACTGAATCACACTGCACAAATAAGATTACCGGGTTTGTTCAGAAAATATTAAAAAAAATACCAAAACATGGTTGTCCCATCCATTTGGCTCAATGGATGGGACAATCTTGAACAGCGTTTTTCTCGGCTTGCTGTTTTTCAACATGGGTCTCTTATGCTGTTATGGGCAGTGCAGGTATGGGTAAAATACATTCGGGATTCCGTCCACTGCATTCATCTTCTGATATATCTAGATAAACATGTGAAAAGGGCATATCGCAAATGAGAGCCTCTCTGTGTTTACTTTCTCTTTCGTTTGCCCCTTAACTCTTATCAAAATAGACGACATCAAAGTCTTTCGATATTTATTGAAACAATGTTGGAAAGTTATATGATGACGCCATAATGATCGAAAGAGAAAGTAAACACAGAGAGGCTCTCATTTGCGATATGCCCTTTTCACATGTTTATCCAGATATCTCATGCTACCAGTCGCTGTGTTTGTTTCACGAAGTGAACGCCAGGAAGAATACACTGAGCTTGTCACAAAGCTTATTCGCGAAAGCAGCTGCGCGCCACTCAATTGACTCCCGTTCATACTAAATCGGAGAGCCTCTCATTCTCTTAAGGTTGCACAGAGAATGCGCAAAATTTGCAAACGATTGATGATTGAATCAAGATTAGACTCATCGAGTGGCTCGCAAAGCAAAACAATAACATTCCAATCTGATTCACTCATATCCAAACGTCACTCTTAGAAATATTAAGGTTGCACAGAGAATGCGCAAAATTCGCTAACGAAAAAGCAGTTTTTTCCACACCGTATGTCAGATCTTCATAAAAATCAATCAGCGTGTGTAGAATGTTGTTACAGTACTGCTGATTGATTTTTATGAAGATCTGACATACGGTGTGGAAAAAACTGCTTTTTTCGTTTGCGAATTTTGCGCATTCTCTGTGCAACCTTAAGTTATTATTGTCAATGTCTTTCATTGAAATGCTTGTTTAAACTGATTCAGGAAAGATATTCATTGATAAATAGATGTTAATTGGTATTATACAAAGTATTTCAATGTAAAAATTCGAGTAACCAAAATTCCTATAATTCGTGTCCAACTAGAATAAAAGATTCTGAAAACCTTTAAAACTACTAAAATTGTTTTATTTAAGTGCTTTATCGATGTACAAAAAGCTTCATCCATTCTAACACGTTGGAATATTGAACAATAAAAAAAAATGTTGCGAATTTTAGCTTAAAACAATTTGAAATCATTGCCAAATAGTTTTACAAAAAATGTATTTAAAATAAACAAACTCTTAAAACTAAAGTTGGTACATCCCAATCTAAAGGAAAATAAAAACTCGCTTGTAATTTATTACTTTTGCTCAAATCTGAGATTTATTTGTTGCCTTTCTCATATAGAAAGGTTATGCAATCACTCTGAAAAACGTCAACCTAATCCCGGCCAAATTTTTTTTTCGACTCGTTTAGGGTTTCTGGATTTTAACAGAGGCGTAGTTGATGGTTTACGGAGAGGGGTTACACCCCCCCCCCCATCTACTGTTCGCGCCCCTCCTTTAAAAATCTCCTTAAATCACCCCTCAGACCACCACCCCATCCAGCCCTCATACCCCTCCCTTTCAACCCCGTCATCTTTAAACCACCACTGTATCACAAAGCATACCAATTTAAGCTGGGGAGTCGTTCGTTCATGGGACTTTCGCCCTCTTCACATACCCAGCCCCGCATGACAAAATGAGTTAGCAAGCAGATAACATTGATCTAATGATGATTAGGCTAATGGAGTATGATATTTTTTTGTTTCAAGTGTTTCACCGTCGACACGTAGCTCATCAAGTTCGTGGCTGGCATGCCATTGTGTATAAGTGCAAAGTGTACTAAGAATGTAATGGACATTTCCACAATTATGTTGAACATAAAAAGCCTCCGTGCCATAGTTTAGAGAAATGAGAAAGGCACAATTGCACCGCTAGGTGGATTAAAACAGGTTTTTTCCTGTCACCCTACTGTGCACCCAGTGCATTAACGCAAGTGACGGAAGGTTATCGAAAAGTTTCGTGAAAATGAAAGTTCCAGTAATGATGATGATTTTCCCAAACGGTTCGTTTTCGTGAGGTTTTTATTTGTTCTTTGGCATTAGGATTAGCGATAATAATTCAAATCAAGAATACTACTGGGAAGTCACCTTTAGAAAAAGTGGATGTCGAAGTAAAATTTGAAACTATGCACGCATGTACTTCAGAGATAGCGTGATATCAGGAGCTGCGATTTCATTTCAACGCTTTTTTGTGAAAAGGGCGATACGTACAAATGTAAACATAGGGCTTTTTTCTTACATGCAAATGAGGGTTTTGAAACGCAACAAATTAACCTAAAAATTTTGATTCTACGATATTGCTTTCTTAAACTACAGCAAAAAATACAACGGGCGAAACTGTATTTTTGTTTGTTTATTTAAAGTTTCGCCCTCCACGCTCCATGCAAACAAACGGGGCGATACTTTTTTGCTAGCAGTTTAGAGGCAAAACTGTTATTTTCGTATTTTTTAGGATTATCAAACTGATACCAGCTGTAAATAGTAACAATGATCTCTATTGAAAAAAACCCGGACGAAATCGGTGGTGTAAAACGGAAGTTATTGTGAAAAAAACGTAAGAGCGATACTTCAATGCTGATAGATGGGACCGAAAAAGTAAACAATCGCCAAAGGGGCGATACTATCATTTTGTCAATTTCAATAGCAAAAACAAATTTTAATTTAATAATTTCAAATACTTTATGAAGTTTTGGGTTTTGATCACAGAATCATGCAATCTAGGATGAAAAACCTGTTTTAATCCACCTAGCGGTGCAATTGTGCCTTTCTCATTTCTCTAAACTATGGCACGGAGGCTTTTTATGTTCAACATAATTGTGGAAATGTCCATTACATTCTTAGTACACTTTGCACTTATACACAATGGCATGCCAGCCACGAACTTGATGAGCTACGTGTTGACGGTGAAACACTTGAAATAAAAAAATATAATACTCCATTAGCCTAATCAGCATTAGATCAATGTTATCTGCTTGCTAACTCATTTTGTCATGTGGGGGTGGGTATGTGAGGAGGGCGAAAGTCCCATGAACGAACGACTCCCGAGCTTAAATTGGTATGCTTTGTGATATAGTGGTGGTTTAAAGATGATGGGGTTGAAAGGGAGGGGTATGAGGGCTGGATGGGGTGGTGGTCTGAGGGGTGATTTAAGGAGATTTTTAAAGGAGGGAAGTGAACAGTAGAGGGGGGGGGGTGTAACCCCTCTCCGTAAACAATCAACTACGCCCCTGTTAAAATCCAGAAACCCTAAACGAGTCGAAAAAAATTAGGCCGGGATTAGGTTGACGTTTTTCAGAGTGATTGGATAACCTTTCTATATGAGAAAGGCAAAAATGTGCCAAAATCCAAAAAAGTGAATCGTCGTCAAATTTTTTTTCGAGTTTGCATCAAATCTCGACGTTTCATGCACCTTGAACACATTTAGCATCAAAAATAAAAATTCTTTTTTTAATTTTTCCTATAGTTTATATGAGAAATTTCTGAGTGGCCGCACTCTGAAACCCGTAATTCCGGAACCAGAATTCCGATCGATCCAAAATTCAATAGCAGCCGATGGAAAGGTTGCACCTTTCATTTGAGACTAAGTTTGGGCAAATCGGTCCAGCCATCTCTGAGAAAAATGAGTGACATTATTTGACACATACGCACATACATACACACACACATACACACACACATACACACACATACATACACATACACACATACATACATACACACACATACAGACTTTTTCCGATCTCGACGAACTGAGTCGAATGGGATATGACACTCGGTCCTCCGGGCCGGGATTAGGTTGACGTTTTTCAGAGTGATTGCATAACCTTTCTATATGAGAAAGGCAAAAATGTGCCAAAATCCAAAAAAGTGAATCGTAGTCAAATTTTTTTTTCGAGTTTGCATCAAATCTCGACGTTTCATGCACCTTGAACACATTTAGCACCAAAAATAAAAATTCTATTTTTAATTTTTCCTATAGTTTATATGAGAAATTTCTGTGTGGCCGCACTCTGAAACCCGTAATTCCGGAACCAGAATTCCGATCGATCCAAAATTCAATAGCAGCCGATGGGAAGGTTGCACCTTTCATTTGAGACTAAGTTTGGGCAAATCGGTCCAGCCATCTCTGAGAAAAATGAGTGACATTATTTGACACATACGCACATACATACACACACACATACACACACACATACACACACATACATACACATACACACATACATACATACACACACATACAGACTTTTTCCGATCTCGACGAACTGAGTCGAATGGGATATGACACTCGGTCCTCCGGGCCGGGATTAGGTTGACGTTTTTCAGAGTGATTGCATAACCTTTCTATATGAGAAAGGCAAAAATGTGCCAAAATCCAAAAAAGTGAATCGTAGTCAAATTTTTTTTTCGAGTTTGCATCAAATCTCGACGTTTCATGCACCTTGAACACATTTAGCACCAAAAATAAAAATTCTATTTTTAATTTTTCCTATAGTTTATATGAGAAATTTCTGTGTGGCCGCACTCTGAAACCCGTAATTCCGGAACCAGAATTCCGATCGATCCAAAATTCAATAGCAGCCGATGGGAAGGTTGCACCTTTCATTTGAGACTAAGTTTGGGCAAATCGGTCCAGCCATCTCTGAGAAAAATGAGTGACATTATTTGACACATACGCACATACATACACACACACATACACACACACACATACACACACATACATACACATACACACATACATACATACACACACATACAGACTTTTTCCGATCTCGACGAACTGAGTCGAATGGGATATGACACTCGGTCCTCCGGGCCGGGATTAGGTTGACGTTTTTCAGAGTGATTGCATAACCTTTCTATATGAGAAAGGCAAAAATGTGCCAAAATCCAAAAAAGTGAATCGTAGTCAAATTTTTTTTTCGAGTTTGCATCAAATCTCGACGTTTCATGCACCTTGAACACATTTAGCACCAAAAATAAAAATTCTATTTTTAATTTTTCCTATAGTTTATATGAGAAATTTCTGTGTGGCCGCACTCTGAAACCCGTAATTCCGGAACCAGAATTCCGATCGATCCAAAATTCAATAGCAGCCGATGGGAAGGTTGCACCTTTCATTTGAGACTAAGTTTGGGCAAATCGGTCCAGCCATCTCTGAGAAAAATGAGTGACATTATTTGACACATACGCACATACATACACACACACATACACACACACACATACACACACATACATACACATACACACATACATACATACACACACATACATACTTTTTCCGATCTCGACGAACTGAGTCGAATGGGATATGACACTCGGTCCTCCGGGCCGGGATTAGGTTGACGTTTTTCAGAGTGATTGCATAACCTTTCTATATGAGAAAGGCAAAAATGTGCCAAAATCCAAAAAAGTGAATCGTAGTCAAATTTTTTTTTCGAGTTTGCATCAAATCTCGACGTTTCATGCACCTTGAACACATTTAGCACCAAAAATAAAAATTCTATTTTTAATTTTTCCTATAGTTTATATGAGAAATTTCTGTGTGGCCGCACTCTGAAACCCGTAATTCCGGAACCAGAATTCCGATCGATCCAAAATTCAATAGCAGCCGATGGGAAGGTTGCACCTTTCATTTGAGACTAAGTTTGGGCAAATCGGTCCAGCCATCTCTGAGAAAAATGAGTGACATTATTTGACACATACGCACATACATACACACACACATACACACACACATACACACACACATACATACATACACACACACATACAGACTTTTTCCGATCTCGACGAACTGAGTCGAATGGGATATGACACTCGGCCCTCCGGGCCGGGATTAGGTTGACGTTTTTCAGAGTGATTGCATAACCTTTCTATATGAGAAAGGCAAAAAAAACAATAGTTCTTAAATAGGAAATAAAACCAAGTCTGGAAATATTCACTGTTGATTTTCTTTGAATGGTATCACTGCTAGTATCACCCTTTTCAAGAAAAAGCGTTGATTTCTTAGTTCTCAGTCGCGTTGGAAATTTGAGTAAAGTATAAACTTTAAATCGATTAAAAAAAAATTCGATTTTTTTGGCTCAGTACAATATATAATCCCTTTAGGAAAATTCAGTTTTCCCACCACAATATAGATATTTTATTACCAGAGCATTAACAATAATTCGTTGGTTTGTTTATTTTATGGGCCATTCATTCGCTTTCCCATTGATTTGGTTTGAGATTTCTAGCACTGATGTTGTCCTATGCTGATTTGAGCGATTCTCTGAGTCCTGCCACTATCCCATGTAGTATGTGTTATCAAAAACATCGCGAAGCATCAAGTTCTAAATGCTCTCAAACGATATAATATCCGAAGAGTGATAAGAGTTATAAGAAATGTCTCATCACACTGTTAGGTGGATTAAACACGTTTTGCCTTTCTCATATAAAGAAAGGCTATGCAATCACTGTAAAAATCGACTTTTTAACCGAGGCCCGGAGGGCCGAGTGTCATACACCATTCGATTCAGTTCGTCGAGATCGGCAAATGTCTGTGTGTGTGTATGTATGTGTGTGTGTGTGTGTGTGTATGTGTGTGTGTGTCATTTAAACTCACACAATTTTCTCAGAGATGGCTGAACCGATTTTCGCAAACTTAGTTTCATCTGAAAGGTATAACGCTCCCATAAGCTGCTATTGAATTTTTAGTTGATCCGACTTCCGGCTCCGGAGTTACGGGTTGAAGAGTGCGGTCACACAGCAAATTCCCATATAAACTGGTACCACCATGATGTTCAAATGATGTAAAACATATTAAAATTGATGTAACATTACTCTAGTTTGCGGGTCTGGATCACTAATGATCAATCAAAGCAGCTTTGACCACATTGGCCACCTATGACGGTTCATGACGCCCCCGGGGAACCCGCCAAGTTCCTAAGCTAATATCACACCCATTCCCCAACGAATTCTCTACCGATTTTTACAAACTTGATTTCAAATGAAAGATACAGTAATGCCATTGACTGCTGCTGAATTTCATTCGGTTCTGACTGTTGCTTCCGGAGTTACAGGGGTGTAAGTAAGGATACCCTGGAATTTCCCATATAAATCGGTACAATCGTAATACCTCAGAGGCTAAAAACTATTGAAATGGTCACCAAATTACTTCTAATCGTAGATCTAGATCACTGATTGCCAATCAAACATTCTTTGAATATATTGTCCACTATCGACGATTCCGGAATTCCGGGCATATTCCACAATTAAAGTCACATCGGTTCTTCGGTGATGACTGAACCGATTTTCTCAAACCAAGTCTCAAATGGAAGGCAAAATATGCAGTTGAGTATTACGTCGCCGCCCCTCCTACCCCCGCCTTGCCCTTACACCTCCCTCCTTCATCACTCCCCTCCCCTTGGACCACCCTCACGCCCGCATTTCCTTCATCCACCCCGTATACCGAAATAAGATGAAGGATTTCTGACGCATCCTCCACTCTCACTCCACTAACCCCCTATTCCCTCCACTTTCAAACCCATTCCACCAACATTTCAAAATATAATTACATGAAGATAACATTGAACTCATGCTGATTAAGGTAATTAAATACTATTCTTTTGCCTTTCTCATATAGAAAGGTTATGCAATTGCTCCAAAAACCGACTTCCTAACCGAAGCCCGGAGGGCCGAGTCTCATATAACATTCGACTCAGTTCGCCGAGATCGCAAAATATCTGTGTGTATGTATGTGTGTTTGTATGTGCGTATGTATGTGTGCATGTATGTATGTATGTATGTATGTATGTATGTGTGTGTATGTGTGGATTTGTTAACAAAATGTCCACATCGGTTTCTCGGAGATGGTTGAACCGATTTTTAGAAACTAAGATTCAAATGAAAGGTATACTATTCTCATAGGTTGCTATTGAATTTCATTTTCAACCGACATCTTGTTCCGGATTACGAGTTGAAGAGTATGGTTACAAAACAAAATTTGTTGATTTGTCCACATCGGTTTCTCGGAATTTTCTGAACCGATTTTGACAAACTTGATTTTAAATGGAAGGTCCATCAGCTGCTGTTGAATTTTGTGTGGATCCGAGTTCTGGTTCCTGAATTACAGGGTGATACGTACGATCACGCAGCAAATCTCGATTCTAACGAATTCTGCGATGAATGTAAAAAGGTAAAATTTTTGCCTTTCTCAATAGAAAGGTATTGCAATTGCTCTGAAAACCGACTTTTTAACGGAGGCCCGGAGGGCCGAGTGGCATATACCATTCGATTCAGTTCGTCGAGCTCGGCAAATGTCTGAGCGTGTGTATGTATGTGTGTATGTATGTATGTGTGTATGTGCGTCTGTGTGTGTGTATGTGACCAAAAATGTCACTCATTTTTCTCAGAGCTGGCTGAACCGATTTTGACAAACTTAGTCTCAAATGAAAGATACAACGTTCCCATAGGCTGCTATTGAATTTCTGATGGATCCGACTTCCGGTTCCGGAATTACAGGGTGGTGAGCACGATCACGCAGAAAATGTCGATTTTAATAAATTCTGCAATGAATGTATAAAGGTAAAATTTTTTCCAAAATATGACCACAACTGCTTCGATTTGTAGTATTAGGTCACTAACATCCATTGAAAGTCTTTTTGGCCCCATTGGCCACCATCATCGGTTCTGGAAGCCCCGGCGGAAGTATCCAAATTCAGAATAACAGTCACATCGGTTTCCCGGAGATGGCTAGACCGATTCAACCAAACTTAGTCTCAAATGAAAGGTGTTGCGCCTTCGTAAATGGTTATTTAATTTCATCCCGATCTGACTTCCGGTTCCGGAGTTACAGGTTGTGGCGTGCGATCACATAGCAAATTGCGATTCAAACCGATACTCCGATGAAAGCAAAAAAGGTAAAAATTTCGCTAAAATGTCTCTCAAACAACTTAAATTTGCTGTTCTAGGTCATCGACGGCCAACCAAACTTTCGTTGACTACATTGACCACCATAGACGGTTCCGGAAGTTCCCGGGAAAAGCGGCCATCTTTCAAAATTGACGTACTCACATCAGTTTCCCGGAAATGGTTGGGCCGATTTTCACAAACACTGTCCCAAATGATAGCTATAGTATCCCCACAGATGTCTATAAAATTTCGTACGGATCGCTTGTATGCGTCCGGAAATATAGACTAATCCATCCGGTCACATATGAAATTCCCATATAAGCCGGAACTAATTTTTTTTTCAAAGGGGGGACCCCATGAAATTTCAAGAAATCAAATTCGTTTTTGATGCCAAACATCTTTAAAATGCATGAAACGTCGAGATTTTATGTTATCTCGAAAAATTTTTTTTTATGAAAATCGACTTTTTGGGACTGCCGATTTCGCACCTTTTTGCCTTTCTCATATAGAAAGGTTATGCAATCACTCTGAAAAACGTCAACCTAATCCCGGCCCGGAGGGCCGGGTGTCATATCCCATTCGACTCAGTTCGTCGAGATCGGAAAAAGTCTGTATGTGTGTGTGTGTATGTATGTGTGTGTGTATGTGTGTGTATGTGTGTGTATGTGTGTGTGTATGTGTGTGTGTATGTATGTGCGTATGTGTCAAATAATGTCACTCATTTTTCTCAGAGATGGCTGGACCGATTTGCCCAAACTTAGTCTCAAATGAAAGGTGCAACCTTCCCATCGGCTGCTATTGAATTTTGGATCGATCGGAATTCTGGTTCCGGAATTACGGGTTTCAGAGTACGGCCACACAGAAATTTCTCATATAAAGTATAGGAAAAATTAAAAATAGAATTTTTATTTTTGATGCTAAATGTGTTCAAGGTGCATGAAACGTCGAGATTTGATGCAAACTCGAAAAAAAAATTTGACTACGATTCACTTTTTTGGATTTTGGCACATTTTTGCCTTTCTCATATAGAAAGGTTATGCAATCACTCTGAAAAACGTCAACCTAATCCCGGCCCGGAGGGCCGGGTGTCATATCCCATTCGACTCAGTTCGTCGAGATCGGAAAAAGTCTGTATGTGTGTGTGTATGTATGTATGTGTGTGTGTATGTGTGTGTATGTGTGTGTGTGTGTGTGTGTGTATGTATGTGCGTATGTGTCAAATAATGTCACTCATTTTTCTCAGAGATGGCTGGACCGATTTGCCCAAACTTAGTCTCAAATGAAAGGTGCAACCTTCCCATCGGCTGCTATTGAATTTTGGATCGATCGGAATTCTGGTTCCGGAATTACGGGTTTCAGAGTACGGCCACACAGAAATTTCTCATATAAAGTATAGGAAAAATTAAAAATAGAATTTTTATTTTTGATGCTAAATGTGTTCAAGGTGCATGAAACGTCGAGATTTGATGCAAACTCGAAAAAAAAATTTGACTACGATTCACTTTTTTGGATTTTGGCACATTTTTGCCTTTCTCATATAGAAAGGTTATGCAATCACTCTGAAAAACGTCAACCTAATTTTTTTTTCGACTCGTTTAGGGTTTCTGGATTTTAACAGAGGCGTAGTTGATGGTTTACGGAGAGGGGTTACACCCCCCCCTCTACTGTTCGCGCCCCTCCTTTAAAAATCTCCTTAAATCACCCCTCAGACCACCACCCCATCCAGCCCTCATACCCCTCCCTTTCAACCCCGTCATCTTTAAACCACCACTGTATCACAAAGCATACCAATTTAAGCTGGGGAGTCGTTCGTTCATGGGACTTTCGCCCTCTTCACATACCCAGCCCCGCATGACAAAATGAGTTAGCAAGCAGATAACATTGATCTAATGATGATTAGGCTAATGGAGTATGACATTTTTTTGTTTCAAGTGTTTCACCGTCGACACGTAGCTCATCAAGTTCGTGGCTGGCATGCCATTGTGTATAAGTGCAAAGTGTACTAAGAATGTAATGGACATTTCCACAATTATGTTGAACATAAAAAGCCTCCGTGCCATAGTTTAGAGAAATGAGAAAGGCACAATTGCACCGCTAGGTGGATTAAAACAGGTTTTTAAAAAAAAACAGACACTTTTCGAAGCTTCGTAAAAATAAGGTAAAGTCAAATTTCGGTTTTTTGTAGTTTTTGTACCCAAAAACCGAACAATATACTCAAAAAGTATAACAAATCAGTATTTTATAAGCTTAGAGTAAAAATCAGTTCAAATTAAAATGATTCGGTAGATTATTCTGGTTTAATAAGCGATCTAGGAAAAAAGTTTCGAGTGATCAAAGTCACCCCGCTGATCAAAGTCACCCCGGTTTACGGTACTCCATATTCAAAAGAAAATTTTCGAAATTCTTCAAGCGATTGGGCGAAGTAAATGTCTGCTGCATTGACGAGATACACAAGAAAAAGATTTTGTTACTTTGGAGTGAATTCCAGAAATAAAAATATTTGATGACTTTTTTGCACTGTAAATAGTATCGCCAACTTGCCCCGCGTGCAGCACCGTCAACTTACCACAACCGCATATTTCATAAAAAACTATTTAAAAATTACTTTTATTTGTGGAAAGATGTAATATCTATATGGATACTGAAAGCTCTTTCGCGGGCTATCGAAAAATATAGTCATTCGGGAAATAGATTGAAAATCATCCCAAATAGCACAAAGTATTTAAAATTTAGAAAATTTACTTGATATGCTCGAAAACACAATATCGCCAACATATTCTACAAAACAAAACGTTTTGCAACAAAAACACATTGGATTATGGGTTTCACATAACTTGATGTACACAAGAAGAGGTAGCGCTACATGTCTAATGGAAACGGAGAAAAAGGGATTCCACCAACTTACCCTAACTAGCCCCGGGCTCCCCTAAACTATTATTATTTAATTAGTAATATCTATCTGATACGACTGTGTACGATCTAATAAGTCAAAAAGCTTACGATTCGATTATTTTCGGTTTAATACTACACATAAAGTAAATTATAATATCTACTAGAATCTCAACATGATAATGCACTTGCTTCTATTAATTGTTGCCGAAAACAAAACACTAGCTATTTACCAGATTTAACATTTCCGATAAAGCACAAGAACGAAACGTCAAATTTGTGACAGCCATGGAAATGCTGCATGAAATGAATTTTCACTTTCGTTTATTTGCCGAATGTGGTTAAATAAATCACATATAGTCCTATTCAATAAATTATTATCTATCTGCTTTGCTTCCGTTTTTCAGTCCTCATATATGACTTCACGAGCAACGAGCAACAGCTGTAACCACTATAAAGTGACCAGTTGCTTTCGGAACGAATGCGGGACATGCTTAAGAATCTCATTTAAGATATACGTATCACCAACATTTGCGCAAATTTGGAAAGACCAAGAAACTTCCGCGTGAGCTCACTCATACTAGGAGTCGGCAAAGACATTGTAAAATCATAATTAATTCTTATTCCGTTCTAGCAGACACTACAATTCAACACACGCGAGATTAAAATAACATAAGCCACGCTATACACTCATCAAGGACAGATTCTTACGTGCCGGTACTGGAGTTCGAAGATACACAATGTAAAATGCTAAGGAGAATGCATTTAAACCGATTGGCCACCGCAAATTTATCCAGAACACGGTATTTGAGCGGATTTAAAGTGGCATCTAGCACTCCCAAATCAACAGACAGCACTATCAGCGAGGAAACCAATACCGGTGACAGCGGGTTTTCGCTCGTTACCCGTAAATGCAAGAGTCAAGGCAGAACATCTGATCACGAACACCGAGACAGCTACAACGAAGATGAAGAATGACGATAAAATGATACCCATTATGCAGTAGTCGTGGAAATACATTTAGCACGCAACTTCGTTGGAAACACCGTTCCTTACGCCACAGTCCAAATTAGTGCGAATAGACGAGTGAAGTGGTTGTGCAGTGACAAACATTGAAAATTTGGAGAAAATCGGTGAAGAAACGGCTGAAATGGTGGATTTTTTCATTTAAATATTTTAAAAAATCATAGAAATTCAAAGAACGTAAGAATTTTTATTTATTCAGCCAATATCATTGAATTTAACGCGATAACTTATTCAAAAAAAAAAAAAAATCGAAAAAAAATATTCTTCTATAAATTGTAGCCTGCATTGATTGCAATCGATTGATGTATAAATAAGTGCATGTCATCGCTTTGAATTCAAACTTATAGGCTGAACAAATGCGTGCCATGATTACTTGCCGCGCTTACATTCATTGCCGTTTGATAATGCCACAAAAGCTGCAACAGACATGTTTGTCCATACGGGGTCACGGAAACGCAAGCTGTTTACGCCTTCAATCCGTTGTTCGAAATCCGTGCGCGGCGACGTTCGGCGTGGAGTAGCTTAATTACGTATGGTGGGCTATTTTGTTCTCGACGACATATTGTTAGGTACGCGAAAAAATACGTTCATATATTCATGAAAACAAGATCACGATTTCGTGAACTGAAGGATTTACGAAAACCGTGACCAAGTTCCAGAAATTATGAATGAAACTATAGTTTGCGTCGAATATATATATGCCGTTACATTCGAATGTTTGATAGTGTTACTGTGGTTGCTCCCTAGACATGTTTAGTTTTTGTTGTGATCCTCGTTCCCAATTTAGGAATACACAGGTGATAGTTAAACGATGTTCATGATTACAGGAGCTTATTTGCGATTTTTGTTATATCTCTTCAAGTTATCATGATATTTTATTCAAGAGTTTGCTATAATTTTTCTGTCAGAATAGCGTGATATATGTTCATGATTGCAGGATCTTAGTCACGATTTTCGTTATTTCCGTTTCGTGGTATTTTAGTTTTAAGTAGAGTAATTCATCCTCATGATTTCAGGATAATAGTCACGATTTTTGTGTGAGTAATGTGATTTAAATTCATGATTTTAGGATCATCACGATTGTCACGATTTTTATAATTTCTATTCACGTTATCGTGATGTTTTAGTGACGAGTAGAGTGATTTATGTTCATAATTTCAGGATCTTAGTCACAATTTTTATAATTTTTTTTTCACGTTTTCTTGATATTTTAGTCACGAGTGGTGATTTATGTTCATGATTTAAGGATCTTAGTCACGATTTTGGATATTTTTGTCACGAATAGTATGATTTATGTTTTTGTTATTAGGATCTTAGGTACAATGTTAGTAGTTCATTTGCACGTTATTATGGTATTTTATTCTAGAGCTTGCTGTTGAATTTGACACGTTGTGACTGATGTTCATGACTCAACAGTTTTATTATGATATTCGTAATATAGCGACAATCCGGGAATCCGGATTCTCGGGATCCGAATAAAGTAACCCCCCTCCCCATTTTTTCCAAGTCCAGAACACCCAAAAACATCGAAATCGGTTGGAAATTGCTTTAGTCATTGGCATTTCAGTTTTGTTGGTACCCGGGTTCCCTAGTTCCCCCTTACGTAGTAATAAAATCAGGAGCCCCTCCTCACTACCCCCTTACTATATTAACAATATTATAACCCAAAAGCTTGACTTAGTGAAGTTCTAAGATGTCACAAAGCTTCAATTTGCAGCTATGGATAAAACATTGAAATTTCATTAATTGAAAACTGAAAAGGTACCCGGATAGCGCGTCGGACATATAACGGTTAACGAGCAGTACACTGATACTTTATCCTGAGAAAGGTTTTGATAGTATAGCTTCATTTAGAAATTTATTCCAAGAACAATGAGACCCTCTACCCAATAAAGCCAGAAAGTAGGCTCATTACACTATTTAAAATTTGAAGTAATGATTTAATCAATTTGATTTATTTAATCGGAATGCGCGTAAATGAAAAGCGCCGAGACGTCTTTTCCAAAATATTATATTTCAAAATTTAAAGATGTAGATTTGGTTGAAAGTAAAGAAATGCTCATATCTTACACGTTTTTTGCTCCAGAATGCATCCAACTTTGCCACCGTCCTTTTGCTTCAATGTACGAAAGTTACTACTCATTCAAAAGTTCTACAATCATGATTACACCAATCAGCATATCTTTTTCTACAAGCTGAAGTTTTAGAAAATCCAAATTTCTCCAATTCCATCTTAGATAGCTAATTTATGGCTCAACGTCGCCGTATCATAGATTGGAAAATAACTTGATCATCACTGAACTGACATGGTCTCCATCCGCCAGACGAGCTTACTATCAGAAAAGTTACCCCGATGGCAAGCTTATTTGCGCTGGAACTGTTACATCAAATCAGAAACTATCTAAACCGTGGCACCACCATCATTGGCAAATGCCGCGCACTTTACAGTAGTCTGTGTGGAAAGCAACCGAAGCGAAGCATTTTCAATGGTCTCAACCGTTTTGCAACGAACGGGAGGTAGTGGATAACGAAATGATAGAAAGATATTGGAAATTGTTCGCGGGTGTCAATTTCCTGCGTTGATTGGAGTGGGTTGGGTGGGATTCGATATAAATAGTGATTGAGCTTGATTGTGCTAATGTAGTTTGGGCATTGTTTGATTGACAGTCGCACGATGGTGGTCGGCAGGGTGATATTTCTGGTGGCAGTTGTCTGCTGTGTGCTCTCGCTCGTTCAGGCCAGACCCAACGGTAAGGACGAAGAATGGAAGCACGGTGGCGGAAAGGATCATCATTCTGAGGAACACTCGTCTCATGGTGAGAAGGGTGATAAAGGCTACAAACATGACGAGGAACACGAGGAAGGCAAGAAAGGTCACCATGATAAGGAAGGACACAAGAAGGAGTATCATGACGAAGGGGGAAATAAAAAGAAACACCACGATGAAGGGGGCTATCACAAGGAGAATAAGAAGGGCGAGAAAGGTGAGAAGGGGCACAAATTCGAGGAGAGCGGTAGCTTCAAAAAGGGACACTCGACCAAGGGACATCACGAGATACATAAACTGGATGAGTTTAATAAAGAGAAGAAGTTCTTTGATGAGGATCACGACGAGGCGCATGACGAAAAGCATGGAGACTTCAAGGAGGAGCACGGTTATTCGCAGGGCGGCCATGAGAAGAAGGGACATAAGAAGGGCGGGCATCATCACGATCACTACGGCAAAAAGGGACACAAAAAGAAGGGATCGCATCATAATGACCACGTAGGCCACAAGGATGAACATGGTCATGACGAACACTGGAATCACAAGGAGGACTTCGGCAAAAAGGGAGGCAACGAACATCACAAGAAGTGGGGCCATAAGAAGGGCCATCATTAAAGATTGCTCGATCGAATGATTGCTTGTATGTTCAAATAGGTGAATAAAGTTGATATATTTCTTGTGAAAAGAAAAATTCTCTATCGTTCCGTCAATCTGCTGATGATTATAACTATTAATATTAAGGTGGAAAATCCGTAATTCATCCCGTTAGCGTAATAGTTTCATATCGTATAGACTCAGCAATTTGTGAGAGTTTTGATCAAACTTAGAGTGCTCCATACACATTTTCGGCTGCTTGTCTAGCAAATAAGCTTGGTGCAAGTTTTATATTAGCTTTTCTGCTTCCAAACTTTTTTGTATTAAACACGAATCGATGTGGAATTTTCCGAAAAATATGATGATGAATGTGAGATATCTATTTGCACTAGCTGCTCGAGGGTACTGGAATGAGATAAAGGGTCAAAATTTACATGGCAGCAAAGTGGATGAGCATGTTTCCGATGGATAAATTTGGTCTGAGTTAGCACAAGCGTAGCCCCTAGCAAAATATATGCAAATATGCATGCGTTTCTAACTGCTGAAGAAAGCAATTTGTGGCTGTTTCCGGTTTCTATTGAATATTAAGCGTATTGAAATTTCAAGAGTACTCACTTCGACCCACAGTTTGCTCTTTTGAAAGCTTCTCTATGTAACTATTTCCTCTGAAGATGTGTAAAGAATGAGCAATACTTTGAATAACAAATTTACGCTAACTAATGTGCACCCTTCGCACCTAGAACCCGACGGGGTTTGCCATCGACTTTCGGAGAGCACATGACACTCGTTTGGGCAAACGAGAATATCATCGGCTTTAAGTGCATAACACCAACCGGTGGATTTTCGGTATGATATATAATGACGTTTTAATGTTCTACATAGGAAAGCGTGAGATGGTTCATGTCTGATGGTTGCACATCTTGCCGAACGGCTCATTCGCACTGCTGTCGTTCAGATTATGCGCTACCCCCTTTTTCAAGTGTGTATGTGTGTTTGATATGCATAGGAGGAGACGTGCACTGCATACAGTACGAGAGTGAGGTCGAAAGTCGTTTTTCGTTAAATAAATCTATTTCGAAACTTGAATTTATGAGCAGGTGGTTGGTTTTCATTAATAATCTAATAATAATCGTGTTTTAAAAAAATGGTTGGAATGAAATGACAATCCGGCTTGCGAACATGATATGGTATTTCTTCTACTCTGGAGCATATTTTATTTTACGAACTTGTTATAATAAATGAAGATAGGTTACATTAATACATGTTGTTTGTGCAAATGACTCATCTCTCAGCAAATAGATACCTAAGAAACTACGTTGATATGCATCTCTGAATGCAGATTTCTTTTTTTTTTCTTACGCATAAAAGGTTCTAAAAGTATTAGGGTCAAGAGGGGAGGGGTGTGGGTTGAAACACACGAAAAACCTAATTTGATCAAGAATAAAATCAAAAATTGGAAATGGTTAACAACCTTGTTGTTTATAAACAACATGAGCATTGGTGTGACAATGAAACGACTATTTTTGATATTACTAATCAACACACACTAGCGTCGTTGCAAATCATGAAAAAATGATACTGTCCAAATTTGGGCGAAATCGGTTAAACCTAACCCCTTCCCCAAAGGGCTTAAAATTTGTATGGGATTATTGGCCACTATTAGGGTTCGTCGCGGGTGCGGTAATTACCGCAACCGCGCGGTATTTACCGCACCCGCACCGCAAAATCTGCGGTGCGGTGAGACACTTTTTCCCGCAGATGCGTTGCGGGAAATAGCTTTCACCGCGCGGTTTTACCGCAACCGCACCGCAAAAAAAAACGATAAAGTGATAATTTTGATTATTCTAAATTGATAAACAGACTGCTATTACGAAAGAAAATCTAGCTGTGTCCGAAATCTTTTGACGCTATTATTTTTACGACACATTTTGGACTAGTTATTTTATACTTCTAAGTAAAACTTCACAAACTAACCATTTCAAATACATAAAATGCAAGATAGAGACAAAATTATTAGATAATTTAAAAACAATAAATTTGTACTCTTAAATCCAATTTAAAAGTGCATCACTTCTACCGATTTCTGTTGGAAATCATGGAATTATGAATCGTTTTCGATATTAATTTTTCAACTGTGAATTTTGACTAATTTAAAGGAATTAGAGATGAACTAATTATGCTGGGACTTAAACACATCCCAAAGAATATAATTATCTTCATCAAACCAAACAAATTTGGAGTAATTAGCTGTAAAGGATATAAATGTATGAAAGAGTCCAAAATAAGAAGGGGTCCAAATTAGGATGATTATTCTATCATTCGTTCATCAACATCGTATTTCTATCTTCTTTGATTGCTGTGTACATTCAATGTGAATTTTTCTGCATTCAATTTTATTGGACTCTTTCTCAAAAAGTATGCTACATAACTTTTTTTCGCGTACTTCCATTTAAATTTACTATAATTTTCTACCAAATTAAGTCCTAATATTTTTAAGTTAAGACTATTTTGTAGCTTTTTTAAGCTTTTTTTTGCCAAATACAACATAGTTTGACTCTCGTTCACTGCAAATGAAGTTTTGACCATTGGCTCTTTGGGAAAATATTAGAGGAAAATACATTAAATGCCAGAACTTTCGAACTAGCCTTTAGAAAATTACACTTCATACATTTTTAAAGGGAGCAATCTTAGTTTTTGAATGAGAATACATTTGTTTCTTGAAGAATGCGGAAGTTAGAGTTTTGAGATTTTTTTCCCGTAAAACCCCCTATTTTTAAAAATCATTTCTGCTGTATGCTACAAATCATACATTTTTTTGCAGTTTTTCCAATGTTCAATAATTCTGTACCGGCTGAGACCGGACTCCTGATTAGATGTAATGTATAGAGCAATTTTTTTTCGTCAAATATGGCGTCGTTCTTATTGATGAAATACAATATGTTTTTATTTCACTGTATTGGAATATATGCGCTACTGTATAGAAGTACTGGTCTTTCGACTTTAATTTTTTTTTGGTGAAATTCCTTTAAGCATGAAAGGTGGTTTTTACTACGTAAATGCGAAAATCATCCATATCATTTTCTTATGTCAAATATGAAAATTTGAAGAAAAAAATATGCAACTTCATTTCTTATTACATTTTTATTTCATTTTTTTCAATTAACTGAAAAGTTTTCCTATTACTGCAGGAGGACGTTTTTGAATGTATAATGTTTGCCTTATAATGTACGGAATTTTATTAATAGAAAATGCAAAAGTTGATTTTTTCATAAACATTGCATTCTGAGGAGTCTCTTAAAGTTAAATTTCGTGTGAGTAAGAATAACATTTTATTATATTTGGTCACACAAATGAACAATTTTTCAACGCTATTTTTAAAAATATAAAAATTTTACCGCATTTACCGCATTACCACGCGGTGCGGTAAATAAAGTGCGGTTGCGGTAAGCGGTGCGGTTTTATTATTTTTTGCGGTTGCGGTGCGGACAATCCATTTACCGCCCACATCCAGGGGCGACGAAACACTTTACGCCCGAGTGGGTAGAAAGCATAGGGTGAGGGGTCCATTAGTAAGGATTGATTCCCTTTTCGCAATGCACACGCTTACATTACATTCACATTAAACCACGTTCGTTTATGCAAATGGAATTGTGGTACATCGATGTTTTCAAATGTGTGTAGTGCGAGATACATGCGTTGGGCATCTAAATTTTTTGAAATTGTTCAAAATTTCGAGTGGGTAATTACCTACTCGGTTATTTTCGAGTGGGTAGTACTACCCATACTACCCACGCTTTCCGCTGGCCCTGCCCACATCCGCACCGCGACGAACCCTAGCCACAATGTATGCGGATACACTCGCAGTTCATGAAAACGTCGCTAGATGTCGGTGTAAACATTCGAACACGGGCCTAGGAAGGAGTCAAGAAGATATGCCGAATAAGTTTGTCGAAGACTGCAAGACAATCCAACCAACCGTTATAGAGTTATTAACGTTTAAAGTTGGATACTGCTGATTAACAATCGCAAATGGCGTAGTCCACTTACCTCATGTATGTGAACCACGTGGGGGGAAGTTAGGAAAAGTTCATATATATCTGAAACGACATGAGATAGAAATGATGTTTCTCAAAGTTGTAGAGGAATAAATAAATTATTTCACTTGATAGTTTCGGCACTTCTTCGCGTGTTGGCGGTAATAGACCAAGAAATTTAAATGAAATACTCCTATCTGTACAACGGTAAGAGATGGAGCATTTTTATGTTCTACGAAGTTGTAGGTTGCTAAAAAATATTTTCGTTTCCCTTGCGAAAAACGTAAAATTTGGCCGCATAATGGTACCAGTGAGCGAAACTTAAATAATACGCCTATATGTAGGGGAAAGTGGTCGATTGTCGGTACCCCTGGGTAACATTTGATAGAAAGCAGATATGGTCATGCTGACAAATTTTATTTGTGTATTATATTCGCATGTTATTTTTGTGCTGATAACTAAAGCAAACAGTTTCGTATGTTCTGTTCTACAACTAAAAGTTCTTTTGAACAAGTAAAAATCTACTCAATAGCTTTTTTTAAACATTTTCTTATTGTTATAGAAAGAAGTAAATCGATCAAAAAATATGGGCATTGAATTCTGAAGTGAATTTATTCTTTATAGTGATTCAACATTGAATGACGACGAAATGTTAGCCACAATTTTTTTTTGGTTTAGTTTTGAAAAAGGTTACTAAAATCGGTTGTCGGTACATCGGTTGTCGGTCCGTAATTTTTGTTGCAAATTCTGAATTCTCTATAATCCAATCAATATGAGTATTTTTGGAACGAGATTGACGATCAGATGCCAGAGATTGATTTTTGATACTATTTTGAAAATCAAGATGGCGACATCTGATTTAGTGGAATTCTCTACATCCCAATCAATATGGATATTTTCGACACGGTTTGTATGAGTCGATGCCAGAAATCGATGTCTGATGCCATTTTGAAATCCAAGATGGCGACATCTCTATTCTAAAAGCACCCAGATTGAAGGTTTTCAGGGAAAACCTAAAAAACCTATTTTTCTCAAAAAATCCGTCATTTCAAATATGACGGATTATTTACTATAGCTTCGACAGGTTGGATTTTTGTATGGTGATATCAATATCAATTTTCGATATGGAGACATCCTACCATTACAACCTTTGCAAATGTGAAATATCCACACTGTACGGTTTCATATGGTAACGCGCCAAGGAAAAGTCACCATTTTGAAGTCTCCGTCATATTTGATTTTAGAATGACGGCGAACATCAATTTTTGAGCTATAAAGATCACCTCGAAACCCAAGTATATGCAGTAAACATTTTATTTGGATTTCAGTTGCTTCTTGCAGAATATTAGCATTTTCATGCATAACTATTGTAAATTTGCTTTCAATAAACTATTTAAGAACTTTTTGTCATTAATCAGCATTTTGAAGGAAGGAAAACCGTAAAAAATATTTTCATGGCACAGCAATAATGGAGCGGTCTATTTTGTCAAAAGTGGTTTTTAAACAGCACTTTCCGTTCCTATTGGTTGCTTGGGTAACATATTGACTTTTAATAAATAATCTAATTCAACTCTTTGTGGTATAGGTTGGTCACTCTGTAAATATGAATGCGATCCGCCAGTGCGTTAGTGGTGCGTACTATGCGTACCAGCTTTTCACATACATAGATTGTGCTTTTGATGAGAAATGATGTTAAAATCAAAGTACATTTTATTTTCTCTTTAAATGCTGGTGATTTTTATTTATGTTGTGCCATTTTTAATATATAATATAAAATTATCATTTCACTAAATTGTCAGTAACATTTTTTATATTGACGGAATAAATTAAATTTTTTCACCAGTTATTAGCTAAGGCCTCTAGTTTTCCATTGGTATGCTTATGTCCCTATTTTATGCAATTGTAGAAATGTTATGATCCAAAGACAAAAGGGTGCCGACAACCGACCACATTCCGCTAATAAGGCATCGCATTTTTTTACATCTCGAAGTACACCAACCCCCCCCCCTCCCTCCCCTCCCCCTTCATATTCTGACAAATGGCAAAGTAAGCTCAGACGTCAAATTTCACTTAAACTGGACAATTTTAAATTCCCGCGCACTTCGCTTGATGTTTTTGACTTTGGTACTGTGGGAATATATGAGAAAAAGCCGATTTAATCCACTTATCAGTGAGATGAGACATTTCTTACACAAATCACTGTTGTATTATTCATTAGTTTGCCGAACACATGCAAAGTTTACAAGCAACTAGATGTGAGATAAGCACAGTTTCGAGTCCTGCTCGAATAACACTTTAAATAAACTGAACAAATTAAAGGAAAAAAAAATAAAACATAAAATTTAAAATAATTATGAAGTATGAAAATAGTAAACAAAGAAGTTGTTCATAAAATGGATAGAATGATTAATATAAATCAAATTAATAAAATAAATTAAATCAGCTCAAATGAAAATTAGACAATATTAAAATAGTTATGAAATTAAGAGAGTAAATTAAATTGTTTCAAGCTAACAAACTGTCATCTAATAATAAAAAGAACTGACTAAACCGAAATAATAAAATGAAGAAACTGAATAAAATATATGAACTGTGAACAATGAACAATTTAATAAAAAGATTAAAATAAATTAAATAAATAATGTGAATATAACCAAAAAATTAATGAGATAAATAATATGAACAATATGGTTAAAATTAACCCTTTCATGCCTAATATTTTTCTAGCACATATATTGTTCCAAACCTATTTTGATCAAGATAGATGCTTATCTATCAGTGCGAGAATCTGCTCAATTTTTACATAGCGATCCTTAATACACATCTCCTGCAAAGTTTTCAATAGTTCGATTAGACAGCCGATAGTAGCCTATATCGATAAAACTTATCAGCTTTCAACAATAATTGAAGGCAACGAAGATATATCAAAATATAATTTTTCACCAATAACTGAAAATGTCTCTGGCAGCACAGCTCCAGTGAAATCCAACCAGAACAATTGCAATAACTTCAGTTCTGCGGATATTTTTTGTAACTATTAGCGCTCAAACAATTATTATTAGTGTTACTTTTTTGTGAGGAAATCTTGTCTAACCCCAAAGTTACAGCTGTTTAAAAACGTGGTTGTTCATAAATAATAGGGTATCCAGAGTGTAATAAGTAATAAAATCAATAAAATTAATAGAATGAATGAAATAAACAAAATGAAGAAAGTGATAAAATGAACCCAAATATTTTCTTTCTACATATTTTAATTTTTTTTCCATTTTGTTTGCTTTTAAACAATAAAATGATTGAATAAAAAAACAGCGACATTAAAAAGTAATAGGATTAATAGATTAAATGTAATTGTGTCTAATTAATGTTCTAGATGTAATGAATAAAATGAATGACTGAACAATATTAGTCAGATTATTAAAATGAATAAAATGTGTGAACTCAAGAAATAATATAGAATTGCATAACACGAAAAAAGTAAATAAAATAAATTAAATGAACGATACGAATAAGATGCATGAGATAATAAACTGATCGGAATGCATTCAAAGAATGAAATGAATACAATAGATAAAATGAGATCAAATAAACAAAATGAATCAAAAGAATACTAAATGAAAAAAATCATTAAAATGAAATGATCATATATTCAAAATAAAATAAATATTTAAAATGAAAAAATAAACAAAACGAATATAATCCATGAAATGAATGATCTGGAAAAAAAATAAGCATATAGAATAAAATTTAAAAAAGTTGGTTAAATGAAGTAAATGAATAAAACGAATTTCACGAATTCCAAAACCTTTGTTTCAGAATATTCAAGTACTTGTGAAAATCCCATTGCAAAGAGCACGTTTTCGTTTTTCTTTACTTGCTGGCGTTTCAAGATTATCTGGTGTTTCTACTTTATTGATAGGCCTTAATTTATCATAAGGAAATCTAGAAATCAGGAATTTGTCTTGGAATTAAAAGATGTCTTTTTGGTCACAGATATCTGAAAAATGATTTTTGCATAGAATTGAATTTTTCTGTATCGATTTTGTTGGCTATTTTCGGCAAATTTGAGACTAAGAGAAACGAAAGAAATGAAATTGAAAGACGGATAGGTATTCTAGAGCGAATCAGTTATAAACTTAGAACGGAAAACTAGAACTAGGCAGGCTCATATGGGCATGATCGAAAGGAAATGTGAAGAACTCTTTGCCTTCTGCAGAGTAGGAGTTGGGCGTTGCACCCAAGTCTACCGCATGGTCTATGGTAGAACATAACTCATCATCATGTTTTACCGCCGGCGTAGTTTTCCGTTCTAAGTTTATAACTGATTCGCTCTAGAATACCTATCCGTCTTTCAATTTCATTTCTTTCGTTTCTCTTAGTCTCAAATTTGCCGAAAATAGCCAACAAAATCGATACAGTAGAACCTTGCGGCAATTAAAACATAGTAACACAGAATAGAATTTTCAGATCCAGTATTTTAACGGGTAATTGGAAATAGTAAACTGAGATACGGCCACCTGTAAATAGTATTCATTTGCTGTGAAGTAATGAAAAGAGTGCCAAGTGTCTATGTTATGTTGGCAATTATATTATTGTCGATGGCACAAAAGCCGTACATTCAGTCGATTTCAATGCAGTCTCTTTCCACCCATCCTTATCACTTGCGAATTGTTTAGTTCCGGAATTCTCGTTCTGGAGATATGGGTTTATGAGTCCTACACAAAACAATAACATGACAAAGGAATGGTACAAACTTCCAGTATTTAAATTCATCGAAAAGCCAGTGGCCATTGAAAGTGTCCCTGTACCGCTTTTGAGACACGAACATTTTTGATATTACAAGTCGTATTTTTTCGCAAATAAATATGCTTTTAGTCACACTGATAATGAGAAATACACGCCAAAAAAATCTGAATTTTATCGTTGACGTAATTGCAAACATGACACAATTCAACAAACCATAATTTACGATATGACGAAACATTACCGTGTTCCGTTTAATTTTACATGAAACATATACTTTACATGCGCAATGACATAAAATTACACTTCCTACCAATCAGAACAAACGCTGTATGCGGAGCAAAATTACATGATATACGAAATAAAACGTCATATAAAATTAAAATCAAACGTAAAACTAAGTCATATCATATCAGAAATCAGTTGGAAATAAACTGATTTATTTCGAAAGCCAGCCCATTTGTTTTCAATCGTAAGCTGAACCGAGTACAGAACCGGAGGTCGCATTCGCATATTTGTTTTTTTTTTTTTTTTTTTTTTTTTTTTTTTTTAAGGAAAACTTTTTAAAATGTAATTCTTGGTTGATGATTTGATGACGCTGATAATGGCCAATTTGTTTTCCAAAGTAAATGTTCTCTGGGTGGGAGATTTTTGTTGCAACTGGCCCCGTTACTAACACGGAGCTGTACCAACTAATTATTACACGTCAGTCCACGGAGCCGACTGAATCCTACGCGACCAACGAGCACCGACGGCAACGACATACACCACATCACTGCGGCGATAGCGAGCAACATACGGGATGAAACGCACAAGGCAAGTTGCCAATCCCCACCGGTTGGTCTCTACAGCGGGTGCGATCGAGAAGCGCCGCCAGCAATATTTCAGCTCTCGCTGAAGATGATCCACCCATACGGGAAGATCCGCAGCCGCACAAAGCAAAATTAAAATATTTGGTGATGTGTCCCGACTTGGCAGGCAGCCCTGTTGGCATGCACGATTTGCTTGTTTGCAAGGTAATATGGGATGCTGAATATAACAGAAGCACAGCGCGAATGGAATTGTAGACTACTTAGGTATTTATTGTCTATCCCGAGATAAACTAGCGTTTTGTCGATTTGTTGCTATGTATGTCGCATATCAGTGCGAACGAAACAAAAAAAATTGTAAAATCGTTTTTTTTTCATGCGCGTAATTCGGCGCACGGCTTGATGGCGCATGGCTAAAATGTCACGATATGGATTTTAGAAAAGATTCGCAACATTCCAGGCGGAAAAATCCATACAAAGCACAAAGCAAACATGTATCGATGTGGTCCCATCTGGACATACAACATGTACGCTCTGCTTGGTTGCACGGTAACAGGTGGCGTTGCATGTAGGGGAGAGAGAGAGGACACTTGATCCATGGGGATATTTGATTCCCTGATCATATCTCCTAATATCTACGCATAAAGTTATCTCAATATAAAAAGCAAATGAAGTATACGGTCGTTTATGATATTTAAAAAACAAATCTGATGTATTACATTTGGTTTAGAAAAAATGTTTAATATTTTAGAAAATATCCATCTCGAACATCTTTTCACAAATTTTTGAACGGTTGTACGAGACCGTCGAACTAATTTTTTATGAATATTTTCAACTACGATTACTCTTTTAGGGTTTTTCCCTTGAAAAACACATTTTTCGAATAAAAATAAATTTTGTTCACCTCATACAACAGGTATCTTTGATCCCTGTAACACTGGGTATTCTTGATCCCTATCATTAGTTCTCTCAAACACTTTTAAAATGTATAAAAATAGAAAAACATCATTTTCATAACGTACGTGGTACAAATGATGGTATAAGTTATTGAAGGGTGAAAAAGCCAGTTAAACAGCGCTGATTTACCGCAAATACTTGTTTTAACTTTCTACTGTGGTTAAAGTTTGTCGTGTATCTAAAAAGGTAGTCTTATTAATTAATTTGTTAGGATAGGTGGTTAGCTGAACTTTCGTGTCCATAGGTCATAGTGGGCTTTGTTTCTTTAACCCTAGTAGGCGGCGGATCAAGTTACCACATGTTTTTACAAAAACCTCGTTTTGGCATGATTTTCAAAACTGTTCATATTACTGATAGGACATAATATTCGCATTTATACATTATTCAAATTGACTACAAGATGGCAAATTTTGCAATTGAATTTTTTATTTCATTCAAAAGTTATGAGAAAAAAAAGCTAAAGTGGGATCAAGCATGCCAACTCTCCCCTAATCTTTGGATGCATTGCGCGGATTGTATTGTGGCCTACTTAGGTGTTTTTTTCAAGTTAGAAAATCGGAAATTTGTTTGAAATTTCATACAAACTTTAATTTTAAAATGTTAAGCTATGTCCAATTAAAAAAAAATCTTTCTTACGGTTTAGTAATAACCCCAAACCTCTGAAAATTTGTTCTTTTTTTAAATTATTTATATTTTGTCAACAAAAATCTAAAAAGAAAAGAAACATTTTGAATGTGATTGCATGATGGAGAACTTATCGGTAAAAAGTTGTTCTAACAATAACTTTGTACAGGTTTTTAAATTTCATACTAATCGACATACGAAACTGTAATTTTATTACAGAATACAATTTTAAGAATCATTTTAAATCCAAACGCATTTAACAAAAATCTTCCAAAATTCGATAGTTGCGTTGCGTTGCGTTGCGTTGCGTTGTGACGATGATTTTGGCGGATTGCACACTGACTTCATCATGTTTGACTGCTGATTATCTAATAAGAGTTGCTTAGGAAGTGGTAAGTAGGAATTCATACCAATCCGACCCATATTAAAATCTCAACAGCATGATAGCCATCATTGCCGGCCGCCCCCATCTCCATCGTTCACGGGGAAGGATAAAGGATAAGGTAGACGGGAAGTGTTGATGCTCCACCTACTTAACGGAAGGACGACGATTCATCAGACTCTTCCATAGGTGTCGCGGAGTTGGTGGTTTGGAAGGGTATCAGGTCTAGGATTCGCTCCAAGCAAACGATGCGACCTGTAAAGCATGTTTTATTAGGTAGTTGTTTAGTTAGTCTTCGAGTGCACGATCACTCGAAAAAGAGATGATCTTGTTTAGTTTTTGGTTATTTTTAAACTCTGGGCAGCCGGCTACCGAGAGTATACTATGTTCCCTAAACAAAAGCAATTTGAACTCCACACGGCCGACCGTGGGAGTATTGCCTAGAAAAGCTAATCTTATCCGCGTAATGGGCCGGATCACTATTTATTGCAACAGTATTTGGACAGAATTCGCTACTTCTTCTCTACGATATACTTATTGGCTTGAAAACTACCGAGTGATAACACATTATACAGGCAAAAATAGCGAGAGATGTTATAAATCAAGGAAAGTATTTCTTATTTTCCATATCGGATTGTTTGTGGAATACAAGTATACGAGCGATAATACCGAACACTGAAGGGAAATATAAAGGATTGTTAACCTGATGCACGGGCTTGTTAGCAATAACGGAGCTTTAAATTAGGTTCATAAAAACAGACGCGGCGAATTTTCAATACGTATTGACCCGTGTTCATAGATACTAGTCAGATTAGTCGTATTGGGGCTAATTTCCGATCAACTATTCATTTTTACGGCAATGTTTTCTCGACTAGATCTGTTCGCACCCTCTCATTCTGTTCGCACCCTCTCATTCTGCGGTCTAAGGACCAAATATCATCAATAGACTTAGACTCGCGTGGAGGCATGAGATAGGAAACTTGTAAGAATTTTGCTATCCCACCGTTTGACTACCAGAATGGATGGGAGAACAGTAATACTAGCAAATACCGACTACCATAAGAGCGGTGCAAATTTGAACGAGTGACGTAGAGTACTGCACTGAAAAAAGGACCAGGAGTGCGATTTTACGAAGTTTTAGCTTCCGATGGCCCTACATTTTCTGACAAAGTGAAGTTCTTGAATGTTGAGATTTTTATTACTGTTTAGAAAAGCAAAAGTATCATAAAGCTAGTGTCAGGCCTTCATGAGACCTCAAGGAGTCACTTTTGGAGGTATTCGTAAATGTAGATTTGTCAGTAGACGGTTCCAAATATAATAGAAAAATACCTAATTTAACACAACTACAGATCACTTGCAACATAAAAAGCTTTTTGTGAAATTCGACAGCTCCATCTTAGGCCAATTCAATAAATTTCCTACATGAAAGTTTCCATTTTTTAAAAACGGTTTTTAAACCAAAGCTTTGGAAGTTAAACCTTGGCGTGGAAGTGCCGGTATATTAATATATTCTGTTACTTAGTGTAGAATTAGATTTCGTCATTTACGGCTAATATACAACCGCCAGAAGAAACTTAAAACGTTGGTACACAATCAAGAAAGGCGAATCAGAAAAGGTGAGTATATGTCAGTGATTCACTAAATACAGACTGGAAAGAGGGTAATATGGAAAACCTTAAGGTCCGTCCAGATTAAGTCTTCGGTACGGAGCAAAACGTCGGCCTAGGAACTCCTAGCATGTTGTTAGTCGCCTCTTACGACATGGGAGCAGTTCCCAGAGGTTCTATTCTTGGTTGAAATAGTGCAAAAAGATTTCAGCCCGCCGGACACCACACGGCTTGAAAAATCTTCCAAAATTCGATAGTTGTCGAAATATTTGGAATTTTGCTCCAATATGAACAATTAATTCGTGGAATTATGCCTTTTTTAAAGTTATTCGTGTTACCCAATCATAAAATGTGAATAATCTAATGTTTATCGATTTAAAAACGTAAATGAAACTTTTTCAGTGTATTTTCATCATGGTGAAGCTTTCAAAAAAAAGTTTTCATTATACCAACTTTTGACATTATTTATAATTCATACTATTTGCAGTCTGAAGTACAATAAATTAATTTTTTAAATATAATTCTAAACGCCATGTAGAATCAAAATGCTCACAATTTTCCGAAATGTAGTAGTTCTCGAGATATTTTAAATTTTGTTTTAACAACACAGTTATTTTGTTTTATTTCGCCCTTTCCAGTTTTTTGTAATTCTTTATCAACAACAGGAAGTTTTTCAAAAGGCCCATAAAAATATGGATGTTTCATTGCATGCTCCATCCAAACTCACTGTGAAAATTATGCAACGTGACAGACATATTGAAATGACAATAGAACGCAAACCGTTCATGATAGAACATATCCTTCTTTAGGAAAAATGGGGGTTTAGGGACCTTAATAATGTGCAATTGTGATAGAGTCTGATTTTATCGTTTTGGCAGACCTATCTTATAAAATATACGTAAACTTGTAACGTGACAGACAGAAGCCTTGGCCATATGGATGTAAGCCACTGTTAAGTCGATCGGTATATGAAGCCCACTCTTAAGAATTTCGAAAAAAATCTGGATAGCTTTAGCGAACACCATATCATTCCTACGCAAGAAAGGTAAAACAAGCATAAATAAAAAAAAAACTTGACTCACCAAACCAACTTAAATCTCAACGCAACCCGATGCTGCATAATCGCTTCTTCTGATTAATTTCGTATAGCACTTGGCGCAGCAAAACCGAGAATTGGCTCCACCCCAAAGCCAGTATTACCAACCGGAACCCATTTAGACTAATTGCAGCCTCCCGATGATGGTCGAATCTACCGATAAACTTCTCTGCTCCGGTTGTCGGTGGCCCGAGAACGGTACAAACACTCGACAGCTGCTGCCTGTCGGGTTGTGGCAATAAGCGAACACTATGCACACTTTCGCCTAGGTGTGTGGTGTGGTGTTGGCATCCTTCTAGCCCAAGATGTAGAGTAAGTTTTTTGGCAGCATCAAGATCGTCAATAGGAAATAATTGCCAAAGTTCAACTGGCAACGATTGGAAAATGAGCACCTTTTCAACAATTACGTGACTTTCGACTTCGGGAAAGTGCGCGCATACACACATTTTGGCCAGAACGGCTGTTTGAGTTCTAGCACTTTCAGCATGCAGGAAAGATGGGAGTAACGCAAGCCATAACTAATTTCCTTTCCAACCAAGGCCCGACCTCTTGCTACCGTCAGCCTGTTTTCCTAGGCAACATTTAGTTTGGTTTTCGTCCGACTCCTTACTGCGGTGATTTTCCTTTCTGGTTTCACCCTGTTGAAGGCACCCCAAACTGCACAAAACTTATAACAGATAATAATTTCTGCACGATCGTAAATCCTTCAGGAGAACTTGTTGTTTCCTCAAAGCTGCTTGAAAGATCTGTGTTTGAGTAGCATGCGAAGGGGAACAACTCGTGCCCGGGTTGGTTCACAAGGGAATGTCAACATTTCGTTAAAGATGAAAGGTAGACGTACTGCTGATTTTCGCTTTTCCTATGAAAATACACACAACTCCGTGAATATGACACAATCATTTACTCTGGCGTTGATGTTTCACTTCTAACTCGCACGGTTAGTCTGAAATAAGCTTACATCGAAATGTGTTGGAAGCAAACACAATGCATCTACTGTTCCTTTCACGTTTTGGCAGGCTCTGGTTTTGAAACTTCTAGTCCACATCTGTTTGGAGAATGCAAGGCAGCAACTTTAGAAAGGAAGTGGCTCTCAAATAGGGGGGTTAATATGTAGGGTTTCGCAAAACGGGAGTGGCATATACATTGTTCGGCGAAGTGTGTTATATTTGAAGAATCCCGAATAGAAATTGATAATAAAAGTCTATCGAAGTGTGACACTTGTTATTCTTATTTTAATCTAACTAAATCTATAAGGATATGTTGAGAAACTGTTTTTAATTGGTTTGTGTTACGTTATGATATCAGTTCAGTGCTTAAGATTCGTATTCTTTTTTTTTATTTTAATGCCTGTAGCAATATTTGTTTCTTGACATCAATGGTGTTCCATATTATTTATCTCATTTGTGTATTGTTTTCATTCATCATTGTATCATACTCATTATTTCATATTCGACGACAGAGGACAGACGACAGACGACAGACGACAGAGGACAGACGACAGACGACAGACGACAGACGACAGACGACAGACGACAGACGACAGACGACAGCCGACAGACGACAGACGACAGACGACAGACGGCAGACGACAGACGACAGACGACAGACGACAGACGACAGACGACAGACGACAGACGACAGACGACAGACGACAGACGACAGACGACAGACGACAGACGACAGACGACAGACGACAGACGACAGACGACAGACGACAGACGACAGACGACAGACGACAGACGACAGACGACAGACGACAGACGACAGACGACAGACGACAGACGACAGACGACAGACGATAGACGACAGACGACATATTTGGGGCAGCTCAGATATCAAATTGGGAGGCACCGAATTGATGTAATACTTAAATAGTACAAATCTGCTCATACTTTATGTAGGAATTCGCCCAACATTTGCACGAGCTGTCAGAAAAGAGGTGCTTGATGTAATTCTCTGTTCTGACGGTATCATGCATGTGTTAGTAAAGTGGGTTGTGCCAAACGAGCACAAACCGTCATTATCTATTGTTGATCATAAGTACATCTTCTTTGATCATTTAAACGCCCCGCTAGATATCGTCACATATCGTAATCCCAAATCAACGATCTCAAATCTCTACAAAGAGGGCTTGACGACTCGGTTTCATGGGCATCTTCCGACGGTTGAATCTCCACGTGACTTAAATGAGGTCCTGAATAAAACAAACTCACTCTAGCAACATACCAAAAGGGCTTCTCCGCTTCGAGTTGATAGTTTTGCTCCGTACAAGTTTTCGGGAAAAATGGAATCATTCCGGTTCTACTTCAAAGAGCATATTTGGAAAGAGCTCTTACTTGTAGTCGTGTAACAGGATACATTCCATTAGTGTGGCGGGAAATAACTGTAAAACGCATTCCCAAAGATGGCCGCGTAACTTATGAGAAAGCAAAGAGACCGATCAGTCTGACCTCTTTCCTTCTCAAAAGGGGGAACGTTTAATCGACCTTTTTTTCGCAAAAAAATCAAGCTTAGGAGTTTTTCTTGACACTGAAAGTGCTTTTGACAACGTGTCTTTCGAATCCATTTTGAAAGCAGCACTAGGTCATGGAGTACCTTCACGAACTGGCTACACGCCATGCTTAGCAATCGACAGCTGTGTTCAACGTTAAGACTAGTAGAGATAAGGAAACTGAGTGTCTGCGAATGTCCTCAAGGTGGTGTGATGTCACCATCTCTATAGAACCTTGTCGCCGATGGCTTGTTGTGGAAACATAATGAGCTGGGGTTTCCGACATATGGTTTCGCCGATGATTATCATATAGTGATCACATTACTGCGATTGCGTAGTGAAAAAAAATATGGGCCGACATATCGTGTTTTTTTTTCAAAACGGGTTTAACTTATTTAGAAGTATTTTGAAAATATCTGGAGTTTGAATTTAAACAGCAACTAGCATCTTTTCTTCGAATATTAAGACTAAATACTAGCCTTGATCAAACAAACTAATTAGGATAATGTTGACATTTTGCACTATAAAACGTTTTCAAAAAAAAGCTTTTGAATAATATTTGCACTCCTCCTTCTAGTCAGTCTGTTGATCCCGAAGAGAGCATTGAGTTTGTTTGTTTGGTCTCTGGAAAGCTGTCAACACCTGTCGATTTTTCCTGTCGTTTCATAAGCCAAACAATCGCGTTCTAGCATGCAATAAAAACAATCTGTTTTTTTCACCACATGGGTGCGGTACGGGTACGCACCAGCGAAGCAGTAAAAATCACCGTGGTAAACAGCACGTGTTTGGATTAAATGAAACCAGATAGAGGGTACAAGTTGATTCGCCACACAGTTCTTGTTGCAGTGGCCAATACAGTTGGATTGCAATGATTAATAAAAGTCAGTTCCATTCAAATCTAGAGGAAATATACATTTAACAATGTTTTTGGTAATAGGCGACAAGACGAAAAAAATATTTTTTTAATTATATATCATAACATTTTTACATATTTTCCCAAAATAGTGGAAATCTCATTCATTTAGAAAACACAAATCAATCTAACGTGCAAAAAAAGCTGCTAGGTGGCGACGCAATACTCAATCGCAAATGTTGCCTTTCATTTGAGAGTTGGTTTGAGAACATCGGTTCAGTCATCACCGAATTACCGATGTGACTTAAATTGTGGAATATGCCCGGAATCCGAGACTTCCGGAATCGTCGATAGTGGACAATATATCCTAAAAATGTTCGATTGGCAATCAGTGGTATGGATGAGCCAATCGAAGTAATTTGGTAACCATTTCAATAGTTTTTAGCCTCTGCGGTGTTACGATTGTACCGATTTATATGGGAAACTCCAGTGTAACCTTACTAACCAACCTGTAACTCTGGAACCAAAAGTCAAAACTGAATGAAATTCAGCATCAGTTAATGGAATGACTGTATCTTTCATTTGAAATTAAGTTTGTAAAAATCGGTAGAGAATTCGCTGGGGAATAGGTGTGATATTAGCTTAGGAACTTGACGAGTTCCCCGGAGGCATCATGCACCGTCATAGGTTGCCAATGTGGTCAAAGCTGCTTTGGTTGATCATTAGTGATCCAGACCCACAAACTAGAGTAATGTTGAACCCATTTTAATAGGTTTTACATTATTTGGACAGCACGGTTGAAACAGTTTATATGGAAGTTCGCTGTGTGACCGCAGTCTTCAACCCGTAACTCCGGAACCGGAAGTCGGATCAACTAAAAATTCAATTGCAGCTTATGGAAGCGTTATACCTTTCAGATGAAACTAAGTTTGAGAAAATCGGTTCAGCCATCTCTGAGAAAATAGTGTGTGTTTAAATGACATACACACATACACATTACGCACATACATACACAAATATCACACACATACAAGCATACACACACATACATACACACATAGACATTTTCCGATCTCGACTAACTGAATCGAATAATATATGACACTCGGCCCTCCGGGCCTGGGTTGAGAAGTCGATTTTTTCAGTGATTGTATTGCCTTTCTTTATATGAAAAAGGCAAAAATAACAAGGTTACAGGTCCCAGTAGTTTTTTTGCTCGCGTCTATGAGACTGGTTGCTAGCAGTTGTACACAATAGCTCACGTAGAAATTTTAAGACCAGAGAGCAGGGTGGTATTCAGGAGCGCACAAGAAACAGCTCTCGAATCTATGAATAGTCTGAATTCCTTGAAATTGTTCACGTAAATCTACAGTGAAGACCCGATTTTATCAGCTTCATATGAAAATTGATAGTTAGTAGTTTGATAGGCTCTAGCAGACGAACCAAGTTGAATTCGAGTAAATACTTTCTTGAGCATATATTTCTTATCTTAGAGATCCGAAATATGCTAAATTTATTTTTTTTTTAAATTTTGCGCTGTCAGACCCCCTTAAGGAAAGGCTAAGCTAAATATTCAGGTAAGGTTATGAGGCTATATCTCGCGACTATAGAAGAATATTTTAAGAGCTTCGGTTTCTTAAAAAAAAGAAAAATATATTTTCCGCTTTTATCAATGCCTTCATTTTATCAGCCTAAAATTCGCCAAGGGGCTGATAAAAACGGGTCTACACTGTATTAAGATCATTCAGAAAACTAATTACTTCATTAACTATATCATGAACTGTTTCACGAGCTCGACTTGGGAATCGTGACTTTAGGATTCTAGGAATCAAGCACAAAATCCCAAATTTCATTAACACTCAGGAAGTCGCGCAAAAGGCCCACTGAACGAGCAGCCGCTGATGCTCTAAGACGATTTCGCTAGATTTTCAGAGCAGCGTGCACTCAGTGCACTAGCGCGACTTCCGGAAGGTTAAATATATCTTAGTGTTTTATGAATGTGTGGACTATTTCACGCACACGAATGGTGAATTTTATCTTATATGCTTGGAATCATACCCAGTTCATGATGCAAGAAAAGAAAGAAGATAAACAATATTCCGAGCGTCGTATAAAGGTTTTCGAGAAAATATCAAAACTATTTTAATTTTGTAATCCAATTGCCAAAATGTGATAAAACATGAATCAGTTAACATTATATATTCGGTCCATAGACAATGTTCCTAGATTTGTGGATAAAATTATGAATCCACAATTTTAGAGTTCGCGAATTGTTGGCGTGGGTAAAATGCATCGGCGGCGCACCGCCGGTCTACCGTTCGGCGCCGGCTTACGTTAAAAATTACCGGCGGCGCTAAGGTCTATCTCCGAAAAGCTTCAGCTACTTTATCCAAAACAAACTGTTTTCGACGAGTATCGTCCGTGGGCATTCGAACCACTACACAATAAGAATACTGCTGGCAACGATGTGAAGGACCAATTCCGGAACACAAATTCCCAGATCATCCCATTTCTGCTTTTCAAAACTTTTTTCGACCATTGGCACGAGGAGGCACAATTTCTAGAACACGATATCTTCTTCAATAAATCTCGCTCACTCGCGATTCTTAATTGGATTAACAATCCAAAATTTTCCATTTTTAGGGTAATTGACGGGAGCGGAAAAGAACAGCGTTCAAAGCGCTCTGTCGAAATATCTAACAAAAAATTACATCTCCAATATTTAAATTAATCGTTAGTTCTATTCCTGCACCAAGAAATGCGACCATCGAAAATGAACGAATCTCAAAAGAATGCGCCACGTCGCTTGGAATATTGAAATGCTGTGGCAAGAATGATTGATGCACAGCCTGATTTTTGGGACAAAATTTTAATGACGAACGAAGCTCACTTCACCCGTTCCGGCGGAGTAAATAAACAAAATTGTCGCATTTGGGGACACAGAACCCACACGTTATACATCAAACACCACTGCACGACCAGAAAGTAACTGTTTGGGATGGAGTGTACTCCAAAACAATCATCGGGCCTTATTTTTTCAAAGAGGGAGATACCATCGACGACGCACCCTATCTTTAGATTTTGGCGCACTTTATCTGTGCACAAATGCAGAAAAAAGATCTGAAAAACTTTTATTTTCAGCAAGATGGGGCACCTTGCCACACCGCAGCCGCTACGATCAAGTTCTTGCAGGGAAAATTCCCAGGAGGCTTTGTCTCAAAAATTGGTGATTTGGAATGGCCTCCTCATTCTCCGGATTTAGCGGCACCAGGCGGTACGGTAGCAAACCTAAGAACCATGACGAACTCAAAGCTAATATACGAGCTGAAATTGCTGCGAATAAGTGCGAAAATGTACATGTAAAACTTGTACGCAATCTTGTACGCATGCGTAATTGTATGGTGTCCCAACCTATATGACACGCTTGTCTCAACCAATTTTTCGAAGAAAAAAAAATCCAATGAAGCAAACGGAAAACCCTGATCGGTAATAACATGTTAGTTACTTCTTAACACTTTAAAATTATTTACGTTTAAATTCCGATGAAAAACTACAAGGGGCAGCCCTATGGGGTTGCACAAACTGTAGACGTAGGACTATACTACTTAATGTAAAATATTTATTTTCTTAGTACATTTAGAGTAATAATATATCAAATACATTTCTTACGTACAGTTTAAGCACAACTAATCAACATCATGTTACATATTGAATCAAATCTTCTTGGTTATCAGGTCATTTCATTTGTAGTAGGTGATCGAATCAGATTAAACTTATTTGAGACGATCTAAAAAAAGAAGACCGAAAACCGTGACCAAACTAATATCTGGAACGAAATCTTTATAGTACAAGATCAGCGTTGAAAAATTGTAAAAACTTTTCGATTGTGAGTGGTAAAAACCCGGACCAGTGAAAGAAAATCAAATTTTGGACAATATAATCATATTTCATGTATAGACCAAGCTTTCTAGTTATATTTTGCCATTATTGTAACTTTCCTAAAGTACGCATACAAACATAGCGAATGCAGTGGTCTCAATCATGTATCGAAACTATAAATATTCAATGATCGAAAACAATTTTATATATGGACTTAGATGCGTTTTTGCAACGGTTTTTCGAGTGGCAGTGTATTCATTTATTAATAGACTTTGTAGTATGTACCAGAATCAAAATACGATATGCTGAGTGGAAATGAATCAATGAATTGATCGAACGTAAATAATAAACCTTCGTTCTGCTTTCCATGGATCCGCGTAAATTTGTTGCTAAGAAAGTTTTCGTCTTTAAGCAACGAAAGCACAGATTGCTATCATGCATGTTACGCATGAAATCGCTAACACACAGGGATGCCACATTGAAATCTGTATTTGTATCATCATCTGTGATAACCGAAACAGGAAAAAAATCTGTGATAAACTTCTGAAAAATCTGTGAAAAATCACAATATTTACAAAAATCTGTGAAATTTTTATCAAAATGCCAATAATCTGCCATCTGTAAAAAAGAAACTGTGATCAAAAATTGTGAAAAAAAAAATCTGTGACATTACAGAAAAATCTGTGAATATGGTAACACTGCTAACAAATTAGATATACCTTTATTCGCCTCGAACATTGAACCCAAGCGCACAAAGGAAAATGAGTCGACGCTGATGATGATGGGTAGAGCGAAAGAGACAACTAGTACCACGACACTATGTTAACCGTGTTTGCAAATGGAGCTCGAATGCACAAGCGATTTTGTTTACGAATAATTGTGTTCGAGATTGTACAGAAAGTTTTGCTGGAAACGAGCACAACACAAAAGAAAGCATAGTGCTTAAACGGACAAGCGCCGTCCGTGTTGGACGGAACTGGGTAGCGTATCTCCACAGCCAGTGTAACGGACGTCTAATTCAGCTACACTAGCTGTGAAAACACACAGCGCAGTGATCTGCTCCGCCCGCCGTTCAACAGGCAACTGAGCTTGTCCGGCCAAATCCGTTCTTTAAATAGTCGATGATGACGTCATTCATAGAAGCGTAGCGCGCTAGGTGCACAAATCTGTCGTGCCGGACTTGGGAAGCGCTATCTTCTGTGTGTAAATGCGCGATATTTTGACTAGGTTGTTCATTTATTAAATTTTTAATGCCATGATATTAAAAATCTTTGGGTTTATCTATTGGAATCTATTCTTAGAAGTAATTCGGGGCGATATGTGTGCCAAAAATTTGAAAATTTATCGTGAGATGGCTGAATTATATGCGTTTAAAATTGGACTTTTCGTTACATACCATTTTGTAGAATTTGCAAAGTGCATCCCCATATCGAAAACAAAGACGTAGTCCTACGTCAAAAGATTCAATTTAAGATGGCGCAAAAATCAGCACAACAAAATATTTTTCGCTCGTTTTTTGACACTGCTTAGAGCAGTTGTGACAATAATGAACTATAACTTCAACTTGGTATAAAAAGTGAGCTACGATCGAGGCTAGTATGTGTTAAAAATAACAGAGCAACCCTGCATAGGGACAAAAATATCGAGCTGTCCCAACCTATACAGCGTCCCAACTTAAACAACAATCTATCTATCTATCTTCTATCTATCCAGCTTAACCGATTGCTGTAAAAATTTGTACATAGTAGGCATTTGTTATGGAGCGTGTTTGTGTGCTATTGGTTGGAGATTATCTGCCCGCCAGATGGCGCTTTGGAACAAATTGTGGTTTCCTCCTATTTCGTTGAAAATCGCTGCAACGCGCGATGGGTATTAGTCTCTTATATATAAAAGTCAATGTTTGTATGTATATGATTTATGGACTCCCAAACGGCTTAACCGATTGCCGTCAAAATTTATACATAGTAGGCAATTGTTCTGGAACGTGTTTGTGTTCTATTGGTTGGGGATTATCTGACCACCAGATGGCGCTTCGGAACAAATTGATTTTACTCCTCTTTCGCATGAAAATATGGTTCTCTTCATTAAGTTCTAGTTCGATTATGTTCAAGTAAGCTATAATGATAAAATTGCACATTGTGTTGACTAGGTGTTTGCTTAGGAACACAAATCGTGTCCCCATCTTTGGAGCTAGCGTCCATCCGGCACTAGCTTGGTCCTGTCACTAAGTTAATGTCGGATTCTGATGAGACAAAGTAGAAACGCAAACTTCATAACTAATTTAGTTAAAGGTTTCGTGCCCTTCACGCGCGAATATGGTTTTACCCAATATTCTCCTTAATGGAGAAAAGTTTGTTTCTACCAATACTTTTTTGCTTACGGGGAAATATAGCATAGCAGTTCTTTTTATCAGAGCTGGACAAGGATTGACAGAATTCTAAACATTTCAAAGTGTCGAAATTGTCATATTTATGCCTATTTAAGTTAATGGCGGATTCCTTGGTTCACTGTCGGCTTGCTATAAGGTAAGAAAGCAAAGAATCCCTCATCTTACCCTCCACCTTCTTTACTATATTCAACTTTCAATATTCTGGAATTGAATTTTATTAATAAAAATAGCCGGGTGTCGGACACATAATGACACACCATTTTGCATGTAGAAAGTAGAAAAATGTAAGTGCACATTTTTATAGCATAAATGCATTTATAAAAAATAAGATTCATACATTAGGTTGAGAATAGTCGCAAAGCAATGTATATAAACAACACTACAATGATTTACGACTGAGCAAATCGCACAATTTTCTGAAAATTACCACTAATAACATTTCCATAAAACCATTCATTATTCACTTTTCATCACTTACAACAATGGAAAATGGCAGGGGATTAGCAAATGCTTTCTAGCGAGTACTGGCAGTGAAATATGCATGATTACTCTAGCTGAAGATTTAGCACTCGATCCCTACGCAACCAGACCTGCCCTTCTACAGCTACCACCGAACTCAAATATATGTCTAGTGGTTACGTAAATAAATTATAAACTCATTTTCACCCTTCCCATGTTTCCGTGCACAGGCCACAACCACCGGCGGAGCAACCTGTGCTGCTGACTTTCACAGTAATTGAGCAATAAAGTGCGCCCGGTTCTTGTTCTGTCCCAACCCCGGGAGAAGAGCCAACTTTCAGCGACTAATGCTGTGCACTGCCATTTAGCACCACTTAGCATGGGGCTTGCTGGAGTTACTCAAAATGCACCCAATCCGGCATAATTCTCTGTCCCACGCGTTACCATCGGACCATAAACTTCGCCGATTCTATACTGGGGTATACATACATAGGTATATGTATCCGAAAGTATACCGTCTCTCATTAGCTGCAGCAGCCAAAGTAACCAGTGCCATGAATCAAATGGATTAAATTTCCTCCCCGGTAATGGCCACTCGAGTACGACTGCTGGGCCTGGAACCGGAGATTCGGGGAGGATACCACAACAGAACCGCAAAATTATTGATTCAGCTATGATTTAGTGCATTAATGATGGTAGGGTGGTGTGTGTGTTGGTCGCTATTAATGCCAGGGAAGCGTGCTAGTTGATGTTAAATTGTCTGTACTGTCTGTATAGTGAAACCTTATGAGCTATCGTTACGCTGATACCTAACTATATACGTTGAAACCGGGACTAGTATCTCTATCTAATATTGATATGTAGAATCGCCCGAGGAATCCAGTCGGGCCCAGAGTTTTGATGTTTGTTCGAATGCAATTGAAACTGGGAGTATCAGCTATTTGTGAAGAGTAAATTTAGTGTTTGATCACAGACAATGCAATCCGTTTACCCATAACCAATCTGAAAAGTATTCATGCAAGTATCGCTTGATCGGGGAAATCTGGGTCATTCCGGATCCTCGGGTAATTTGATTCCCCAGACGTTTCACAGTCAAGGTGACAGCTTTTGTTCAAAACAACATATCTACAATAAGTGACTCTCTTTGTTTACTTTCTTTTTCGATTTTTGCGGCGTCACTTTTCACTTATTTTACAGTACAGTTCGAAAGACGGTGGTTTTGACTAACATATTATCCAAAGAGTTGAGGGATAAATGTTAAAGCGACCGAATTATTAATCAAGATTTCAATATTAATTCTTCAAAAGTGCTAAAGAGATTTTTGTAAACAAACTTGTTTCGTTGATTCTTCCGCTGCAGAGGGGAATTTCATGAAAACTATACGTTAAACAACATCTTTACCCTTTGTAGAAGCCATTTTAAATGTTATCTGCATTGAAATTATAGCAAACTCTGCAAAACAAAAGTTTGTTTTCAAATAATATAGATTTGTCTTTTTCTAGTTGTCGTAATACTATACCATAACTCCTTATTCGACTTCGTTCGGTCGCTTTATGTATTCGCTGGGAGCACATATTACATTGAAGTACTTATACGTATAATTTGTCTGCTAAATAACTTAATTTGTGTTGGCGACAATATTTCTAAACATACAGCACTAAGTTCTTTGTTTTAGCCAAAATTCCAGATCGGCACGGCAATAACATTCTATTTTTTTGTTGTATCGATTTTGTTGGCTATTTTCGGCAAATTTAAGGCTAAGAGAAACTAAAGCAAATGAAATTGAAAGACGGATAGGTATTCTATTGTATTTTTTGTTCATTTTCCATCGGCCTCTGTCCGCACTGAGTGCCAATAGGTCACTGACACCATCCGGACCTCAGATATCGACCCATTAACACATGAGCCGGGACGAACGGGCTTACTTCCCTTCCGAAGGGACGTTGACTACCTCAGAAAGTCTCAACGGCTTCGGCTGGGATTGAACTTAAATCTACTGGGATGAGTTGCAGTCACGTTTATCACTCCACCACCGGCGCCGTTTGGCATTAACATTGTAATTTGTTTATTATATTTATTTGATTAGCAATTATTAAATTAAGAAACACTTAGCTCAAAGATTTATTGATTTGTACGCAATTGAAAATTTAATTTAATTGAAATTTCATATTTCCCCTCACAAGTTTTAAATATATTTTCCGAACAGAAAATTTGCTATTTTGCTAAATGGTTCAAATACGATTAGTGATGTGACATTTTTTCGTTTGATCGAATAATAGAAAATCGATTATTTTTAACTTGATTGATTATACATGTTTTCATTGAAATCAATTAGATCGTTTTGAAACTATTCACCAATTTGACAAACGAGTCTTGAAATCTAATTAGAAATGGAAAGCCGTGTCTTTTGGTTTGAACCCAGCACTACCCATAATTAAGCAAACGGAATATTACCCCGAATTATATTATCCGTTAATTAATGTTACTCCCTGACGTCTAAAAAAATACTTTATTTTCGTAAGTGTTTCCATTCCATAACTGAGAAGGCACATCTGTGTGTAGTGCCCCCAGTGCGTGATTCTCGATCGTTATCCCAAGTTCTGTGCCGTATACGATACATGACGTAATTCCTCGTAATCTTTCCCACAAACTTTGCCTGCAGTGCCGCCGCCGCTCCATTAAAGCACCGCAAAGCGTGGTGTCAAACTTCACCATTGTCGATGTGAGTCGCTTTTCCGTACCTTGTTGTGGTGGGACACTGAGTGAACGTGCTGCGTTGGCGGAACTGCAAGCACATCGCATAATGATTATCCTAGCGAAACCATAAATCATCCACTAATTATTTTGTTACTACTCCTGTAGAGGCCAAAGAGACACGCCGATGGAATTGGCGATATCCATGCTTGGGGTGGATGGTACAAACGTTGTCAGTGTGTCGCCGTATTTCGCTGGCAGGTACGAATGTTACGTGCCGGGAGACCGAAATTGACGATTTTGAACGCCAACGGAAATGTTAATGAGACCATAACGTACACTTGCGCGCTGTCAATCAATATCAAACCGGTTTGGGAGTATGGTGAATCGAATGTTTTGGACCTGCGATTTGTTGGCAGTGTCTTCCGTCTCGTGACTAGCGATTTTGGAATGGAGTTGAGGAATGATGCGAACAGACACTAACATACCGCATGGCGCATCATCGTCTGCTGTTTGCTTCTAGTGACAACTTCCTTAATTGCTTTAGAAGTTTCCATCCAATTCCATTTTCACCTGTCAAGGAACCGCGTACCTACGCCCAGTCGTTGGAGATGGAAACGGTTTATACATTTATTATCACTTTGGGAGCTTTGATTTGTTTGGGGATGCTGCGACACGGTTGTAAAATCATTTATCTTCAATTGTTTGAAACCTCCTATTGCGATTATCACTGGCTAACGGATCCAGTCTTATCAGAGCATGGCGGGTTACATTAGGAAACTAGAGAGTTGTCAGGTTAGCCGAAGTAGATTTAACTGTAACTCGTTCGGTTCACAACCAGGTAAAGGAGTGCTTTGTCGGCCATGGATTGCTATGAGTGGTTAGTGGATGGTATAGGATGGAGTTTTCGCTTTCTCAAATTGTATGACATAGGTGTAATGCTGTCTAAACTTTATTTAAATTTGATGTAATAAGTCTGTCTCACTCTCACACTACACCAATGGAGGTAAAATCGAAAATGAGTAGCCAATTGCAGATTTTCAGCTATTGTTGGCCCTTCTAGAGATATGACACCATGCTTTATTTTGTGAAAACAACTCTCTGGTGATCATTAAAATAACGTATGCGGTAAAAGATGGGTAGGTAATGCCTGAAACATAACCGGAATGTTGTGACTGCCCTTGGATTGATAATAAAAATGCAAGGATATTGATCGGTATCACGTTTGTCATCCAATTGCAGTCTCCTAACTGATCGCCAGAAACAGAACCAACTTAATTGGTTCCTAACTTAGGGCTATAACCATTTCTTGTTATTATGAAAATATTTCCGTAAACAGGGCCTATGATTCTAAATATTAAAAAAAAACATGATTTTTTTTTTATTTGACAAGATTTGCATATAATCAAATTCATTCTTCCATTTTATCATATGATTAGTTATTTTTATTTCGTTTTGACAATGGCGTAATTTCTAACTCAACAGTAAAAAAAAGTCCTGAGGGTCTAGCAGGCAGAACTCTTCCAAACTGTCTTTCTTGATAATTCGACCCACGAGCACTTGTTTGGATTTACACACACGCAGTTCTTGTTACATTGTTCATGCTGTTATCGGAAAAAACAGCAATCCTCAATTTAACTGATGCAACGAAATATTTTGAGATTGATTAGAGATGCGTAGCGTCTGTAGGACATATACGGATGTGGTATGGCTTTTCAGTCGATAATGCGATTGCGTTGATTACTGTGTGATTTTCTATTGAGATCGTTTGTGCAGGACTGGAGAGGAGTTATCAGCATTAAATACACGTCATTATAGCAAAAGCGGGAACATCAACGGTCACAAGTAGATTCTCTGCGCTATTTCTGATGTAAAAGTAAATACCTGGCAATTGGAGCTTCCATTTCCCGACGGTTTTCAGCTTCCCGGGATTCGGGAAATAAATAATATATTTCACGGGAAATCCCGGGAATACAGAAGAAAAATAAAAAGGTGAGTGATTTTCTTGAAAACAAAAGAATATATCGAAAAGTTTTCAAACCTGTTTGATTGCATGTATATCTGTCCTAAAGAAAATAGCGATTGGTGGCCTACACATCATTCAATCATTCAATAACTCGTCAATAAGTTTACGCAACATCAACTTCTTTTGATGATTTTTCTTGGCTATATGTATAACCTAAATTTTGGTAATTACGATTACAATTGGGACTAAACGCAGCTGCTGGAGATACTGTCCAAAATTGGAATTCGTTGTTTTGATACGATGGAATGTAATCAATTTAATGCAAAGTACCTTCTTTAGTAATTTGGAAGGAAAAATCGAGCTGCTTCAGGGTAGTGTGCAGCTATTTCCGATCAAATGAGAAAATGTGATATATGAAATCCATTGCCGTCACAGTAAGATCAGCATCATTTCGAATTAAGTGTGAATCAAAATCAAGCAGATAACTTGACAAACATGTCAAATAGTCCTAAGTGCAAATGAGAGCCTCTCTTTGTTTACTTTTTCATTCGATTATTACGGCGTCATCTTGCAACTTTCCAATATTGTTTCAGGATATATCGGAACACTCTGATTTTGACTAGCTTATTCTGCTAAGAGTTGAGTAACAAACGTATAAACTGCCGAGTTATAAGCGAAAGAGAAACTAAACAAAGAGAAACTGTCATTTGCACTTAGGACCATTTGACATGTTTGGCTAGATAATGGACGAACTGTACAGCGATGGACGAAGCCCACCATCGATTTCTTGTTACGAGGAGTATCTGGATTGTTTGATCTTATCCCTTCAAAAATCCTTTCTGCATCTTTGAAAGCGACATTCAAAGAGTTTGGATGCGCATGATGTTGGACAGATACATTGTTATGTATTTCTTTTCATACATTCAAAAATTTACAGATATTACACCTACGGTGTAACAAATTAGACGAAATATGCATTCGATGAACCGACCAAATATTTCTGCAGACGTTCTAGAAAAATTCCTTATTTTAAATAGCGTTTGCGTTAAGCATGATATCACTAAAAACCATCCCAAGTTTGGTAACATACACTCATCGATTTTTTAAGAAAGTACCGCGCGCAACTAACGCTACAATCTGCATCCACTACTCACTCCAAATTTTTTCGGTAAAAATATTTCCTACAGAATTCCTTTCGCAGTACCTTAGACTTTTGGAATAAATTAAAAATGTTTTTTTCCCGGGATTCCCGAATCCCGGGAATGACAAAAACACAATATCCCGGGAATAGGGAATCCCGGGAAATCTAAAAATCCCTGGATTCCCGGGAAATAATTTCCCGGGATGGAAGCTCTACTGGCAATCTCTAATAACAGACATCTGCAAAACTACCGTTGATTTCTGATTTCTCCATTTTATCGATTGTTATATGAAAAATGGCGGATAGCTTGGTAAACAATATCAGTTTCTCGAGAAAATTGGGTTCAAACACCATACAACCCAAACAACCAGAAATCGCATAAAGTTGCATGAATTACATCGTACAAAGAACTGTTTAAAATCATTATCGTGGTTCATGTATATATTTTTTTCGTATATAATGATATTACATGAACTTATTGCGATTAATATCACAGAATCGCATAACCACAGAAAATTGTGTTTGTGTTTGCACGACGTTATTGCGTTCCTCCGTTGTGTCTCTGAAATCGTGGAATTTTCGGTGTTACGGACTTTTTAAAGTGTTTGAATCAAAGCATCCTTTAGTTTGTGATCCTGTTCACATGTTCCACATGAAAAATTGTTGGATTATAAGCTGTAATCAGTGTTTTAAGTAAAATCGGAAAATTAGTAGTATTTTTTCTTGGTTTTGGTATTCTTTTCTATATAAAAATCCAATTAACAAATTTTCTATTGCGATTAGAGCTATGTTCACCTGTTAAAACATGTTAAGATATGTGTAAGGAACAACTTTTGATGATAAGTGGGCATGTAGGGCCTATCAAATCAGAGTGTAAGTGATCTTCCCATGGAAACATAGCATAAACACGATTTTTGATTGGAGACACCTCTAAATCATGTCCAAATTAAGCCATTTTTGGCGAAAGTTCTTAAATTCACACCTAGATCAAAAATTTGAGCTGACCCATGTATATTTCAAAACTTTTTCAAAATGTGGTGAGGTCTAATGATTATTTACAAGGCAAACATATGCAGCCGACTGGACGAATCTTGCTGCTGACATTCGGTACTAGTCCATGGAGTTCCACATCACTCAAACTGCAGTGAAATCTATTGTAGGGATCCTCAATTCCTACTAGAATTGGAATCTGCCGTCTAATGTTTTATGAGGACCCCTAGAAACATACGAATAGTAGAAATGTCGGGAAATGGACAATATTGGTACAAGGGATTTGAAAACTACTTAAATAAAGCATTGGAACAACTTGACCGACCTTTGTCAATATCGTCGACTATTAACATTGACGGTTCACAAAAGTAGTACTAAAAACTTTTGGCCAATTCTCTTCGGGATGATCCATAAATGACGTAGCATTTGTTGAGTGATTTTTAACACCCCCCTCCCCCATCGTAGCATTTCGTCACAAAACTCTATATATCCCCCCTGATAATTACGTAGCTTGACGGTAACTCTCACCCCCCTCGTTGTCCCCGTAAAAAATTTAAAAAAATCAAAAAACGATGTTAGTTAGATGAAACTGGTAAGATTGTCGTGACATCAGGTCAACCCCTATTCCCCTTTAAAAAAGCTACGTAGCATGACATGACCCCCTACCCCCCCTGTCGTCACACATCATCACAAAATACAAAACTTCCTTAAAAACCAAAATTTCTCACTAGGGTGAAAATTTGTTGGTATAAACCAGTCTTTGTACAGGAGGGCACAAATCCTTATTTCATAGGTTTATACCAACAAATTTTCACCCTAGTGAGAAATTTTGGTTTTTACCAAATTTTCCTCCTTAGGGTGAAATATAGCATAGTGCTTTCGCATAGGCCTGCTAAGCCAAGACAAGTTTCGGCTTCACTTGTGTCTCATCGGCATAAACAGAACTTCTGCTCTAACGGGACATCACGTTTGATCAGTCGTTTGATTGAAACACATAGTGTGTTTTAGTTTTAAGGGATTTGCGCCAAGCCGGCGCTAATCTATTCCGACAATACGTTAGTGTCGGTTTCTGATGAGGCGAAGCCGAAACGCAACATAGTATGAAATAAGGATTTGTGCCCTCCTGTACAAAGACTGGTTTATACCAACAAATTTTCACCCTAGTGAGAAATTTTGGTTTTTACCAAATTTTCCTCCTTAGGGTGAAATATAGCATAGAAACAATTGATGAAAACTAAGATTTGTTTTCACTGGGTAAGTATTTCAACGCGTGTTTTGACGTTGAATTTCTGTATTGCTAATCCAGACAATATTTTATACAGAATTATTTTTTTCAGAGTAATTGATGATGGACGTAAACATGTCAAATCATTACATTATGCGATGATACTACAATTGTTTCACTGACATTAAGTCTTCTTTCTACTATGTATGTATGTGTTTTTGTTGGAAAACATTTTGTTTTGTTGAAGTTGTGATTGGTAATGTATTTTCGAGCATATTAAGTAAATTTTTCTAATTTTGAAGATTTTGGTGTCATTTAAGGTGATTTTTAATCTATTCCATGAATGATTATATTTTTCGATAGTGCGTGAATAGTTTTTTTTTATAAAATATGCGGTTGGGGTGCAGAGCCGGCGCCCTTGGCATAGTCTCAGTTTTGCACCCCTTTGGAGTTGACTTTGTCATCAGGGCCGGCGGAAAGCGTGGGTAGTATGGGTAGTAGTACCCACTCGAAAATAACCGAGTGGGTAATTACCCACTCGAAATTTTGAACCGTTTCAAAAAAATTTGATGAGCAACGCATGTATCTCGCACTACACACATTTGAAAACATCGATGTATCACAATTCCATTTGCATAAACAAACGTGTAAGCGTGTGCATTGCGAAAAGGGAAAAAATCCTTACTAATGGACCCCTCCCCTATGCTTTCTACCCATTCGGGCGTAAAGTGTTTCGCCGCCCCTGTTTGTCATTCTTTTAAGTTTGGCTTTCGAACAATGATTTCGTGTGTACATGGAAATAGCTCCGCTCTCCTGAGACGGTGGCCACAAAAGCATTTTCCAATGCTAGTAGTGTTGTCAGCGAATATACCGCGGTGAATATGAATCCCCTCGAAGAAAGACTGAAGGTGTAATGGTTTAAAGAATTTGACATAGACATGTGAATACAACATACGTTGTATAACATTCCACAGACACAAACTCGAGAGCTTCTGTTTCAGTTCGATAACACCAATTTCTTTCGTGAATTGGGAGGTTCAAAGTAATGTTACAATGCAGTCGGATGTTCCCTCATTTAGATGTAATCACATAAAATGACTTGACAAATCAGTTTCGTTTGAAAACCGTTGGAAATGTCATCACTTGCGGATGCCATGTTTGCATTACTATATTTTGGCTTGTCTTTCAATTTATTATATCTCTCGAGATTTCTGTCTCTGGCTTCGTATTCTTTAAGTTTTCACTTTACGCCGGGTTTTCGGTCCGGGTATAAATAAACTCTCCTGAAAAGACGCAGAGCTCGACTTCCCGTTTAAAATCATTGATTGAGCTCGGTTGGACAAAAAATAATCCGCTCAATATTGTAAAAATTTTGAAAGAACTAACGCAGGCGTATTCAACAGTGACAGATATCCCTTGAGGTCGTCCAGATAAGTTCAGAATTGTGGTATTCTGTCTAAAAAAAGCACATGCCGTTAGTTGTCTAAATGTCCGCTTACCAAGTTGAGATCGACAGTGGGGTCACCGATTCGAAATTATGCGTGGATCTATTGAAGCACGGGGTTGGCAGTTTCAAGGTCCGTTTGCTTCATTGAGTAAAGGGTTTTGAATGAAAATCGCACTGGATGGGACAAATTTGTGTCCCTTCTAACTCGTATCGGGTGATCTTTGGTGTTTCAATACGCCTCCTTCGACAAGAATCTTCTGTCTGTTAGGCTGTTGTACCGAGAATCGTGAGGATGACTCTTACTTTAAGAATGCTGAAAATATGTATGCCTATTATGAGAGATTCCATATTATCTAGGGTCCTAGGAATCTAGAGCGTCTCCATTAATGACAATCTCAGCACTCTTGCAGAAAAACTAAAGAGTAAAATTTTCTGAAGATAGCACAACAGCTACGATTTCTCAACCGAAATTTCGTCCGCGCGTTGTTTTTGGCATGCCGGGTAACACAACATTTTTTTAAAAACCTTAAGCTCGCTCAATTTTTTTTTTGTTGGAATAGGAAGCTGATAATATATGCAACATTTTACAACTTAAACGATATGAATATCGCGTGAAGTAGTTCGATTAAATCTGTATTTGTGTAAACAATTGTTCAAAAAATTGTAGAAATTGTTTTTCGACATTTTCTACACTAAACATTTGTTAAACCACCAGAGAAGTTTGGTGCAATTCTAAATTTAACTTTGGCTATAAACAATATTACAATAAAAAGATGTATAAATTTTCAATTAACAAAAACTTTTATAAATATTTCGAATAACGACAAAATATTTCATGAAGATGTTCACGGATACCTGAACAATAAAATTAAAACACGTTTTGCAAAATTCACCACTTTGTGAACAATGGGGGGCCACTTCAGAAATTTTTACTCAAGTGCTACGCCCCTCACAACGACAAATCATTATGCTCTTTTAGAAGAGTATCACTCTGATGTCCCCATGGACAGATCAGTCAGGTGAAACAGCAGTTGGAATTAGAAACTGACTCAAATTCTCCTCTAGCAAAAACTGCATTAGTTTTGCAACCCTTTGGTGTTTACGTCATCTTCCTTTTCAGTGTTCAGTTCACTTGGAAATGGCGCATTTTCTTGCTTTTTTCATGAAATATACTCACAAAACTTAAATACCGGTCATGATTTCAGCGCTCCTCTGATGCTGGCGCCCTTGGCGGGTGCCAACCTGGCCAACCGCCCGCTACGGATCTGGGGGTAAGTTGGCGGTGATGCAAGTTGGCGGTACTATTTACAGTGCAAAAATGATCATCTAATTATTTTATTCCTGGAATTCACTTCAAAGTAAGAAAATCTTTTTCTCGTGTATCTCATCAGTGCAGGGCATATTTATTTCGATCTGTCGCCTGAAAATTTTTGAAAATTTTCTTTAGAATATGGAGTACGGTCCGAAGTCAAAATGGCGGGGTTTTAGTACTGAAATATAATGGTCAATGTCGGTTAATAAGCAGTTTTATTGGAAAGATATACAGCATTACAGCATTCCATTAGGTCTCCTGAAGTAATTGAATCTCAATTTGATTGAAAATTTTCTGGCATGCCCGTACATACCGCCAATTTACCCCGGGGCCAGGGTAAACAAAGGCAATGTATCTAACACTGTGATAAAATTCAGCCATATTGCCAACAGTCTGCTCGTTTATGCAAGATCTACCTAAATCAAAGCGGGAAAGATGAAAACTGAAAACACCCCCAACTAGCCCCGATATCCCCTACCCTACGCCTTTTGATTCTCAGTCGTAAATCAAAGCGCCATTTTTTGTAATCCTTCAGATAGAGTATTCGTAAGGAGAGCAATGATGCAACTTGGCACCGAAATGGCACTTCTAGGGTTTGGAAAAATTGATATCCGTGCGGTTGTAAACTGTTCGGATAACATATTTAAAAATTCATCACAGAAACAACTTGCGGTGACAGCGGTGCACCTGTTAGATAAGACAATGTTTATTTAACAGAAACGCATAACGTCGGTAATTTTTTCGGCCAACCAGCTGTTAAACTATTTATTTAACATTATACGACAATATTCATTTGTTTGTTCCAGTATCAACCAATCTCATTACTCTCGGACGAAACGAGTGCACCGAGTGGCGGAAAGTAGCGACGCGGTGGAAAGCAGTGAATAAATCGCCCAATCATCACTAACGCCGCGCGGAGTAGTTACCAGCCCGTTCAATTAATACGCTGTGCTTCCTTTTAAACTCTCTTCATTTACTTAATTCACTGCCGATAAATCCAATCCAATTACCTCGTCCAAATCCCGGATGTGCACTTCACTTCATCGACCGGCGCAGCGCCACTGGCTGTCACCGGCCCTATATCTTTCGTCAATTAAAATTCAATTTAATCCTGTTTGCCCATATATATTGGATTTGCTCTGCATCGATAGTTAATTGAATTACAGTGCGTGATTTTCGATCGAAATCGATAACGCGCACACACATACAGACCACGCAGAAAATGATGGGTCATGCCAAATCTTCCTGGTGGGACTATCGGTCAAAGTGTTGCTTGTTTCCAACACCTCTCGTTTTTTTTTCGTTATCATGAGCTCCCAAGAGTACCCCCCAGCCGATCGCTCACTTATCTGGATTATAGGACTATCTAGGTAGACTCTGGGAAAAAAAAAGATTAATTTTAGCTGAAACAGAGCAAAAAACATTTCCGGCCAGGATTTCACGGTTCCTGTGCTTGCTGCGATATTTTATTTAGATGCATTCGGTGAAAAATATTGCTTCATTAAATCTTGTTTATTCGGTTTGCTATGTGAACTTTTTTTTTCGGAACATCGTCATGTCGCCGCCTCTCACGGCTGCAAAAAATAAACTGTTATTTTATTAGTATTTATGTTTGAAAACTCCCCCCGTTCCGTCCGATTCGTTGTCGGTTTCCAGTCGGTGGATATTTATTGTGTCCCTTTCAAAAATTTAATATTTTCAGATTGGTAAACCTATTAGAGTTTTGCATTTTCCATGCCGGCAGATCAAAACTAAATTAATCATTCTTGTACCACCTTTCCGTTTATTTGCTTCAATTATTTTCAAATATTTCATAGAGCGACTATATATATTTAATCTAATCCATACATGCATGCGTTCGAGTTCGAGTACAGTTACTTTTTTCTATCATCTTCTGTAAATGATGACAAGGTATAACAAGGTATATAAAATTTAAAACAATCCATTTAAGCAAGACTCTGAAGGATAAATATAAGTGCCGGATTACGTTGCGTGTGCCCTTGGTGACCTTCGCTAACGCCACCATAGACCCTGTCGGGCGCAAAAACACCACATTTTACTACTAGTTGTTCGGTCTACTGGACAACTATTCGTGTTAACTCTGCTGTCTGTGGCCTAGGGAGCCTCGAGTTGTGAAAATTCCAAACCAAGTGATGAATTGGTCTGCTGCACGGTTTGCACATTGGCGTTATACTGGTGGCCGCTTTCCGTTTCGATCCCTTTCGGTATCGCTCTACAGTGAAATGCATTTCTTTAGTTAGTTGAGTTTACATATAGTAGCTAATTTTGCGCAGTGGTCGCATTTCGAGACAGGACGGCATATTTGTGCACACTGATGAAATTTATTGGTTGCTTTACGCCTTGTTTAATTTTTCGCCTCAAATATCAATAATAATCGACACGTATATATGTACTAGCAATCACCGGAACGATGACGTTTAATTATTCGTTTGATGTATTGGGCGATTTGAAAGTTTTTAGCGGTACAAGGGGTTTAATTGCAAATGATGATATGCATTAATTTGTACTACGCTAATTAGAATTCGGTGCATCGCCATAAAACTGTGTTCAAACAAATGCTTCTGTACGTTGGGTGAATTATCATTTAATTTAGCTAAGGTCAGGAAAACTTTGCTCGTAATTCATTTGAGATGTTAATTTTTTTCTTACCAAGGTAGGAGGTACGTATGCATTAATGTACGGGCGTGCTTTGCTTACCATACATTATGGGCTTCTGTGCGAAGAAAATTGTTTCCATACTTTTCAACTCTATAAATTATTTTCGCCCGGCTGAGCTGCACGTATGGGTGTTTGCAGTGAAATGCGCTTTCTTAACGTGGGTTGTGGAATGTTTGAAATATGGCTTTTATTTTGAGTGCGGTTCAGGGGGTTGACGAAAGTTTTCCTTTTTTGTATGCTGACCAGTTTTTTTGTGAGAGCTCTTTTAAAATACTTATTTCTATTGCGATTTGTTCTCACGTTTAAACAAGGCTAGTTAAATTATCAAATTTTTAACAAATTCTTTTTAAATCACGAGAAATATGTATCTTTATAGGTGTTATCAGCTGTTGAAACTAAATTTGATATTCTTTTTCTGATTTGACGTAAACTGTACACTTCTTTGGTTATGATTTTAACGCCGATTTAGATAGTTCTACACATCAATGAATAATGGAATTTATTTTTATTATTACTCGTTCTTCGTCAGATACCGCACAAAATATAAGAGGAAGTGGTCGGTTGCCGGCACTGACCGTAACTTTTGACAGAATGTAGATATAATCATTCTGACAAATTTAATTTGTGTGTTATATTCGCACGTTATTTTTGAGCCGATGTATCCACAGATATAAGAGATAGAAATAAACTTGCATTATCAAAGTTGTGTATTTTCTTATGCCGAATAAAATCACATCACAATTTGAAATTCAAAAAAAAATCACCCTGAAAAGTTATTTTGAAAGAATCGATTTTCAAGGGTGTATTATAGACAACTCCACAAATGTCTATAAAAATCAAAAGATAGATACATGGGCTCTTCAGCAAAGTTGTTCCTTATTATATTTGCTACAACTTTGCTGAATGCACTTTTTTATTATTTTCATAAATGACCAAACAAAAATTTGTTTCTCAGCTTTAAGGGAATTAATCACCAAACTATTACTTTAATACGATGGGGAATATTTTATAGACAAACTTTGCAGAAGACACTTTAGCTCGAAAATCGTTTTTTCGTGGTCTAAACAATTTCGATCACGTTTTTGCCTATTTGGCAACACTGTGCGATGGCTGAAGTAAAACGGTGTTCTGTTCTACAACCAAAATATTTTTTGAGCAAGTCAAAAGCAATTAAATTTTTTTTTGACCATTTGCTTAGTGTTACAGAAAGAAGTAAATCGATCGAAAAAATATTCGCATTGAAACAAATTCGTTTTTTAAATCACGTGAAATATGGTGTTATCAACTGTTGAAACTAAATTATAGGTGTTATCAACTGTTGAAACTAAATTTGATATTCTTCTTTTTTCTGATTTGACGTAAACTGTACACTTCACGGTGTGTTTGGTAGAACAATTTTATTCGAAAAAAATCGGCATCGCTAAAACTTCAACATAGAAGAATAGTGATAGAATGGCCTTTTTTTCTTTCTATTGAAAGTAAAATTAGAATATTCTGTCGGGGGCTTCAGAACAACTTTTTATTTTTAAGTTTTTTTGTTTGAAAACTTAGGGTTTTCAATGAAACTGGTTCACATTTTTGCCCCTAGGTAGTATTTTAGATATTTAAATATTACCAAAAGTGAGAATCTGATGGACAATTTCATTGTGTACAACTTTGTAGAAAACTACATCGCGATCTAAAATCGCCAGATAAAGCTATTAAATTTTTATCAAAGTTTCTAGCTTCGCATGGGGCCTATTGGTTAAGAAGCATTATTCCAAAATATTTTCATTTGTAAAAAATGGTTTGCTTTATTTTAGCAGTGTGCTCAGAAAAACCTGAATGCTAGCAAAGTCCCACCTTTAAGCGGAAAAACATAATTCCAGATTCCACCGTTTTATGGGCACCAATGATATTTTAGGAGCAAGGAGATATAGAGATGAGTAGATAAAATTTGAACGAAATTAAGACTCATTTGAAAGATGCTGGGTAATGCCGCAAAATGAAACTGTTTTTTTTTTCTATCACAGATATATTTGTTTCTTCTTTATTATTTCTTCACTCATTCTGGAGTATGCATGATGTAATATTGAATCAACCTTTTTGCTCGTTTGAATCTTCTGGGATATATTTTTCGCCTAAATTTTTACTTTATATTTGATCAAACTCGATTAGATATTTAGTCAAGTGATTTGATTTCGATTGAGAATCCTGATTGACAGTTTCATGAAGGATAGAAAAATAATTCGATTAGATTTATGTTCAAGTTTGTTAACTTTTGGGAATCGCTGTACATTGAACAGAAATCGCAATAGTAAATGAGAAATAAAGGTTTTGTCCATTGTACGAAGATAGCGATTTCAATATAAAATTAGATATAGAAAGTATCACCTTTACCAGAAAGACGTGTTGCTGTTAATGTCTCCAGATTCTGAACTGAATTGGCAACTCTGTCTTCTTGATATGTTGTCTTTGCTCTTATCCCATTTTATGAGGGAAATATTCAATATACAGGCTTGTATTACTTTGAAAATTTACTGAATGTATAGTCCAGCCTGATATTTTCTTGTTCGTTTTCTGTTGTGAGCCGTGTTCAACGAGTAACGACTCCGGAATTTCTTCTTAAAAGAAATTATGAAACTTGGTTTTGTTCTTTTTCTATGATTATGTGAAGCGTTTTCGATTTGGAAATAAAATTTGAAGACAAGCAAAAATCTGCATCTATAAATTCTTATGAAATGAGTCTACCCCAAAAGATAACAAACATGGATCCAAAAATCGAAGAGCTTTTTTCTCTTTCAATCATCTTTCTTTTATTTTCTTTGATAAAACAAACAGGATTTTCTTTGATAAAAATAAACAGGATTCTCAACCCAAAATTGCAATAAAATCCGTCGTTTATTACAATGACTCGAACTTACTACTTTAGTTCATTCAAATATAGATCTTTGAATTTAAGCCAATTGTATTTTACTAGGCAGGATAGGATCAGGAAGAAGGGTCATTCTAGTTTACATAAGCTATCCCCTAGAGCGAGAAAATATATGAAAAAGGCATGATAAAATCCGCTACTAGATTAATCAACATCTTGGAAAGGTATAAGATTATCGAATAAATTTGGTCAAAACCTTTCCATACCTCCTTGTTCATAAAGTGTCATTTTCGTCCAAGACCCGGAGGAATCTGAAAATATATTATTTCTGCTGAGAATCAGACTTTGTATACATTGAAATTTATCTGAATTTACTGTTCATTTAAATCCAACATTTTTTGTAAGTCCTTGTCTTAATCCATAGCACACCTGAAAATTGATAAAATTTTAATAACTTTCTCGGGCGATTTTACCTCGATTTATAGCATTCTACGAAGTTGTAGACAACAAAATTGTTCATCAGATTCTCACTTTTAGTATTTTTTGAATGTCTATAGTACCAATTAGTAGCAAAAATGCGAATTAATTTCATTAAAAAACTTAAGTTTTCAATCAAAAAACTTTAAAATAAAATGTTGTTCTAGACCCCCCTACAGATTATTTTAATTTTACTTTCAAATGAAAGGGAAAAGTCCATTCTTTCATATCCCGAAGTTTTACAGATGCCGATTTTTTTTTAATAAAGTTGTTCGACAAAGACACCGTGATTTCTTTGGTTGTTATTTAACCGCCGATTTAGATAGTTGTACACATAAATGAATAATGTAATTTATTTTTATTATTACTCGTTCTTCGTCAGATACCGCACAAAATATAAGGGAAAATGGTCGGTTGCCAGCAACTTTTGACAGAATGCAGCTATCATCATTCTGACAAATTTAATTTGTGCGTTATATTCGCACGTTATTTTTGAGCCGATGCATCCACAGATATAAGAGATAGAAATCAACTTGCTTAACAAAAATTATGTACTTTCTTATGCCGAACATAATCTTAGAACATTTTTAAATTCTAAAAAATTACTCTGAAAAGTTATTTTGAAAAAAGCGATTTTCAGGGGTGTATCATAGAAAATTCCACAGATGTGTATTAAAATCAAAAGAGATACCTAGTCTCTTCAGCAAAGTTGTTTCTCATTATATTTGCTACAACTTTGCTGAATACAGTTTTTTTTATTATTTTCATAAATGACGAAACAAAAATTTCTCAGCTTTAGGGGGATGAATCACCAAACTAATACTTTAATACGATAGGGAATATTTTATAGACAAACACTATAGCTCGAAAATCGTTTTTTCGTGGTCAAAACAATTTCGATCAAAATTTGCTTTTGAATATGGAGTACGCGTCGAAATCAAAATGACGGGGTATTGAGACTGAAATATAATGAAAAGAGTCGAATACTATATAGTTTTATTCAAAAGACAATCGGCACATTTCATATGGATCACTTATGTAATTGTATTTCCATTGGATTGCTTATTTTCTGGCAGTCCGCCAACTTACCACATACATACCGCCAACTTACCCCGAGGCTGTGGTAAGTTGGCGGCGCTTCCTCGTCACATATTTTTGTGTCTAGAAATGAAGACAACGTATCAAACATTTTAATAAAATTCGGAGATGTTGCCAACAATCTACCCTTTCGTGTAATGTGTTCCATTATGCACCCCATTTTTTGTGGCAAATGTTGAGTTCTCTATCATCCAATCAATATGAGTATTTTTTCGGATCGTACCTGACGAGTAGTAATGCATAGTGGGATAATTGATATCTTTACAAACTTCTTTGATATTTTTCTGCATTTTTATATATTTAACACAAATGAAAACAGAAAATTTAAATCTTACCGACATTGGCTTCTGTTTAAATCCATTGGCGTTGAAGTCAAGGCAATTCTTTTGTGATAATTAAAAGAATTGAGATAATATAGGCCTTCCAGAAAATATAGCTGGGAACAATTGCATCAATTAGAGTATAAAAATGAGTAGTTCACCGCTTTGAAATCAAGAAAAACATTTTTCCGAACTAGACTAAAAATTTTATAAATTGCGATTAGGCACGTCATTGCTTCTTCCCCTAATGGTAAAGTAAGCATTGTATGGACCATGTTATGATGCTTATGACCATGTTTTGCTGAGAAGAATCAAGAAGAGTACAAGTAGTAGTCGAAATACCGGTATCTGTTGTTAAATAGTGAAGTGCAAGTACATTTCACTACAAATAAACGTAGTGGAATTAAATGGTAAAAAACCTGTGTAAAGTGCTACGTGCATTCCACTAAGACCTCCGTTTGCGTGTATATTGAGCATTATTAATTAATATTATTGCAGCGTTTTGGACGTAAATTTCAATTAAAAAGACGAAATTTCTTTAATATCCTACCAAACGATATTAATGGAACTGTATAAATATGTATTGTGTCTACGTCTTACCGATTTCATGAGTATGAATGATAGACTAGGAGCATAACCATATGTATATAGCTGAGCAGTGATTGCTTTCAGTGATATACCAAGTTCACCGATAAATTTACAAATTATACCAGTAATAATTTGCATCATATGGAGTGTACTTATCAGAAAAATTAACAGTAAACTCATTTAACAACGATAGTACAGCGGATTAGTTCACCAAACATCATTCAAACTGTTTCACGTAATTATATACACGTAATCGAAATATAATGAACAATAAGTTTGCACTTGCGATATTGTTTGTATGTAACTGTGTACACGAAGCACATACATACACACACGCACACATCAACTCTCACTGACTCGGGAAGAGCTGAGCCAATATTTATTCAATGAGGTTTTACGCAATAAATCAGTTTGTTGCCTGGCTGTCGGGAATATTTTCCTGTCAGCAGTGAGCAACCGACACCTCCCAGTGGAGCAAATAGGCCGTGTTGAAAAATACACTTCCCAAAGGATACTTTTCCATATGTGCACTGTGATTACGGTGTGATTTGCATTAAACACACTCCGGTGGTGGCGAAGGTGAAAAAATATTTTCCGATTCTAATTGCTGTCCATTATTTAGACTAACACTCCACTGGACAATTTGCGTAATTAGTGTTGCAATTGTGGTTCGATACGAATATACGCAATCAAATCATTATGGAGTTAGCTTTTTGAACGAGTCTAGCGTTAAAGCTTGTAATTGCCGTTACTCTATTACATTTAAAATCAGTCATATAGCTTAATAGGAGGGGTGGAGCTAAGTCGGTTAAAAGGCATACTTTTAAAAACAAAATGTGGCTATATAGAGAGCGTTAGTATATTCATTCAACTTCCTTGTAATAATGCCACATTTCAAAAATATTTAAAATATATAAAATATATAATAAAGTGGATCTCCGGAGGCAGCTCTTTGAAAACTTGTTCTGCGGTGTACATCATAACTCAAAATCTACTAGACCAATCATTTTGAATTTTTGCACAAATTTATAGGCACATTAGAAGATGTTCCCTCAATGGGATTGTCAGACTCTCACTCTTTGGTGAATAAGGAAGCGTAGTAATTAGACGTGGCCAGTGGTCTGACGGTCTATACAATTTCTTTTCGTTCTTAAAAGAAAACTTCAGTTTTTACCCGCATAATTTGTAAGCTGAATATGTCGAGAGGTCATGCGAAATCTTTCCACAGTAGGAAAACTTTTCAGCAAATTTTGGAAGAGCAGGTCCGGCGAAGAGCTCATACCTTCGCAATTAAGGCCCCTGTCGAAAATACACCATCATTCTCGACTTCCCGGGCAGGTACGTAGACGAGCTACTTCTTCGTAAAAAGCTCGCAGTGAGCAATCATATTTACCTGTTTAAGATCACTGAAAATTAATACAATAAAATTTAAAAGAAGGGAGAAATAAGTAAAGAGCTGTTGAATATTTGTAGTATCCATAAACACATTTTCGCTGGGTAACCCATAAACACATTTTCGCTGGGCCGTCGGCGATACTACCCGTTACCAAAGGGTGTTTCCAAATAGCCACCAGGTACTATCCGGGAATTTGTATTTTCACTTACACACGCGATGTCTGAGCTTTCGTCACTGGGAGTAGAAATAACTTTGAGTACAATTGCCGTAACCAATGTAATGCAGTAGTGGGAATTGCGAAAATGCGACAAATTTTTAGTAATACATAGATCCCCACCCTATGCTTATCTTATAACCCACTCGGGTTAAAAGTGTTACACCGACCCTGCAAATTGCTTACAAAATAATCCATTTCATGACGAATATAGTGATAGTTTTGTTTGAATTTTATATGTCACTAGCTGATACCCATCGCGCGTTGCTGCGCTTATCAACAAAATAGGAGGAAAACACAATTTGTTCCGATTTCAGCTAATTCAGCTATCAAAATAAGTCTAAGGTTAGTAAGAATAGCTAACTAATATAGCAAGTTAAAATCACATACAAAATCTTTTAATTTTTTTAATAGCTTACAATTCCGCGAATTAAAAAACTTGCTACATGAAAATCCGCGTAAAAAGTAACTTGTGTGAACTTAAATTTATTTCTTTTGGGAGTGGAGGAACATTACATTGTTTTCTTTAATCAATAAGAGTTGAAGCCCGTCATAAACAATTAAACAAAATGCTACGTCATTTATGAATGGCCCCTAAATAGCTATATTTTCAAAACTATGTTCTTTATCGACAACGTGGGCATGATGAGGTTAAGAAGAGGGAAGGTATTTTCGGCAAAAAAATCGTTCTAATTTTGTTTGTATGATACCGACAGCGTTAGTCTATTCAGTCAATTTCCATTGTATATTGCAACATTTGAACAATATTTTCCTGAGCTTTCACTGCAAAAAAATGCCCTCCCCTACGTTGACGGGCTTGACGGTATTGCAAACATCATCAAGCATACTTCGTGCATCAGTTTTAAAGAACCTTTGACAGACAGTTGCTTTACGATGGATATTGCATTACATCTTGATAGTGGCGCATCGTGGAGGCCGAGAGGGTTTATGGGCTTTTTTTATATTTTGAATTTTTAAATATTTGGCACCAGCCCATCAAAGAAATGTAAAAGTGTTAGTGTGCTAGTCATATGTCTATCTGTGTATGTGTTTTTCGGAGTATTAGTGACAGCTGGGTCAGGGGATGGATGCAGAACTGGCGTATATGATAGAACAGTGGGTAATTTATTGTCGAGTGTGTAATTGATTCTTTCCTAGGATTCGTTGGCCCACAGAGAACAGACGTCCATCTTCAGCATCCAACTTGTGTAAAATCTCTAACGGTTTCGAAGGAGGTTGGGATATCCAAACCAGGTGCGCTACTGTCGTCATGTTTTTGTGGCTGAGTTAGACAGAATTGACAGCGGTTATTCCTCTACGGACTTCCAGCATTAATTCCAGCTCAAATGCATCAACCAATAGAGTCGGAATCGGTTGTTTTCTTTGAGCAAGATTCCATACTGACTCTATTCAGGATTTCGAACCGGTTCCGGAATGGATTTGATGGATAGTTGGGATAGCGGCGCTAGTGTTTATCGTATACTAATTCAAATGTTTACACACGTTTTTTAAATATTTTTGTTCGATCATGGATGTTTGTTCTCTGTGGTTGGTCATTGAATCGGATTGTTAAATTAGGGTACGATCAATTTACCGGCGCATCATTTATTCCCAGTCAGCATAGTATGACAAAATCCTAGCGGAATGCAGTTGTCGTTAATGGGGAATAAATATTATTTATTAGCATTTAGACGAGTTCGAGAAGTTTGTTTTCATGTCCGTGTATTCTTTTCTGCTACTCTCTCATATACATTATATTCTCTCATATACATTCACATTCACTCATTCCAAATGAATAAACGGTCGTGGCCTTGACGATAACACAAACCTGGTTACAAATGCGAACACGCAAATGCAATCATCCACACATACCTACGCTCGCGATCTCGTCAACATTAAAATACCCCGATTATTAAGTGAACGGTTTAGCACATGTAAATTTGCAAACACGGCCTCAAGCATTAACTCACCGCTCGGGCGTTCACTTCCGGACTACCGTACCCTCGGTCCTAGCAGCCAAGACTCTTGCCTTCAGTTGGACCAATCGAAAAAAATGTCGCTCATATCCACTAGACAACAAGTTCCATGACGACTTGACCGGGAACTCTTGTGATATAGAAGAAACCCTCTTCTAGTATTGAACTGTACGTTCATGAACGCACGCATGGTTATATAATCGAAATCATCCACACGAAGTTACATACACATGACATACTTCTACGCGATCGAACAGGTTAACTTACAAACACCCGAGCCCTTCGCGATGAAATACAAAGACTAGCATGCAATCGCGATCAACCACGCACAACTATTTTCGAGATTTCGCTAATAATCTGATTAACGCGGTCTCAAGCACGCACATATAATCACTTATTCCCAAGCGATCGTATAGTACCTACGCCTGCACATCTGAACCGTACGCTCAATATCACAATCAGAATCCCAACCCGCTGCAATTGGCCTTTAGCAGTGTTTAGTGGGTGACATTTCCAGTTTCGTCTGCAAACTACAAAAGCCTTTTACGAAATTAGAATAAAAATATTTTTTTAACGATAGCCTGTTATCCGATTTTTTTTGGCAAAAATTAGATTTTTGGCTTCAAAGTACTGCGGAATTCAAAAATCGACAAAGAATAAATTCCTTGAAAGAAATAAATTAATAAGTTATTTGAAAAAATCTTTTCCTTGTTCAAACTGATTTTTTTTCATTGTATTTTTATTCAGGGTCCCAGAATCTCGAGGAAAGAATCCAGACTCCAGAATCCATAGCCCAGAGTCCCGAGGAGAACAGACCAGAATCCAGAGTCGCGAGTCCTTAATCCAAAATACTGAGGCGTGTTTAGTGTCCAGAATCAAGAGTTCAGTGTCGAGAATGCAGAGTCCAGAGTCCATAGCGCAGCGATCAGAACCCAGAGTTCCGAAGACAGCTCAGAGTTCAAAATATAGAGTTCCGAGTTCAGATGCCAGAGCACAAAACCTAGAGTCTATAGCCCAGAGACCAGAAACCAGAATCTAGAGTTCTTATCCCAGCCCAGAGTCTTCAGCACATAATCCAGAGCCCAGAGCCCAAAGTTTAGAGCCCCCCACCCAAAATAGTGAGACCAGAGTTTAGAGTCCAGAATCCAGTGCACTATGGTCCCAAAGCTGTATTTAGGAAGACAAAACAGTTTGCGCCTAAACCGTTGGTTTTAGATATACAGTATCTTCGGCAAACTTTCTTGGAACTTTCTTGCCAAATTTTTTATATTAGTTTAATTAGGGTGGTCCTTGTGGTTAGGGTGTTCAAAGTATCAACTTTTAAGATATGTAAAATTCAGCTACATAATATTCTATAAAGTTATAAATAAATCAAATGGAAGCAACTTTTGTAAAGAAACTATGTGTCTATCTCTAATGGTTTATGTGCTATGATTTTTACAATAATTAAGGTAGGGTGGTTCTTTAAAAATTAGTTTTTTCTTAATATCTTTTTATGTGTTAATTTCTTGCTAATACTTTGTTCTAACTTTTGTAAATACACATTTTTGCCGAAGCAATGAAGTTACTATCTCTTTTGTTTGCATAGTTACAGGCGATTTTCAAAACAAAAATGGATTTTTTCAAAGCTATATATCTTTCAACATTGCAAATGAATTTTCAATCTTTTAGTTTCATTTGAAAGATCGGAACTTTTTTAGTTTTTGGTGAAAAAACTGCGGGAGCATTATTTCTGTAAAAAAAGTAATTAATTTTTAAAAATGATGTATTTTTCAACGAAAATCGTTCATAACTTTTCAAATAGACGAGATAATAACTTTGTTACTTCCGCAAAAATATGCGCCATACAAAGTTTTAAAAGTGCTTCATACAAAGTATTCAGGATAAATCAATGTACGAAGTGACAAATGAGAAATAGTGATATTAAAGGGTCACGTTTTCATCGCTCAATCGCTTATGGTAAAATGAACTGAGAAATAATCAATGTGTGTGATAATGTCAAAAGTCACAGAAAATCTATTAAATATGTAACACTTTTTGAAAATAAAACAGTCTACCGTCAACTACATGTTAGCGTGAATTTACAATAGTGGTAATAGCGTACTATAGTAAACTCTAAATAAAAGTTATCTATTGTGTGGCTAATAAAGCAAGTACCGTCATCATGCATTATATAGATGCTAGGGAATTATGCTTTATGAGTTGTTTTACCAGTTCGCTGTTAGCGATTTTCAGACCTCTTACTTTTATTTGTTTTGAAGTAACAAAGAATTAAGAATCTTTCCTTAACTTACCGACAACCGTCATTATAGTCGATATTTAATTTATACTTTCAAACATTGCATATATGTTGTAAGCGCATGCAATAATTTCCGCTGCTATGAATAACAAACTCGTTTCAAGCTTTTATTTTGAGATAACAAGACGTGAACTAAAGCATTTTCTTTCTAGCACTCGTTTTGAGCACTAGTCCAAACCAAAAAGGATTTACTTAAGAGAGCATAGATAGCTTTTGTTGGCCGATTTAGAATTAACGATAGTTTGCAACTAACACTACTGTAAATCCACGCAACCATTTAGATGTACGGTAGACTGTTTTTTCAAAAACGTTTACAAATCCAATAGAATTGGATTTGTAAACGACACATTGGCTATTTCTCAGTTGATTTTACCATAAGAGATTGAGCGATGTAAACTTGACACCTTAAATCACAATTTTTCATTTGACATTTCATACATTGTTTTTTCGTAAATACTTTGTTTAAAGCACTCTTAGAACTTTGTATAGCGCATATTTTTGCTGAAGTAACAAAGTTATTATCTCGTCTATTTGAAAATTTATGAACGATTTTTATTGAAAAATACACCATTTTCAAAAATTTATTATTTTTTTTTACAGAAATAACGCTCCCGCAGTTGTTTCACCAAAAACTAAAAAAGTTCCGATATTTCAATTGAAACTAAAAGATTGAAAATTCATTTGCAATGTTGGAAGATATATAGCTTTGAAAAAACCCATTTTGCTTTGAAAATCGCCTGTAACTATGCAAACAAAAGAGATAGAAACTTCATTGCTTCGGCAAAATTGTGTATTTACAAAAATTATAAAAACCTCTAGAACAAAGTATTAGCGATAAATTAACACCCTACTTAAGTATTGTAAAAATCATAGCACATAAACCATTAGAGATAGCTACATAGTTTCTTGACAAAAGTTGCTTAAATTTAATTGTTTTATAACTTTATAGAACATTATGTAGCTGAATTTTACATATCTAAAAAGTTGATACTTTGAACACCCTAACCACAAGGACCACCCTAATTAAACTAATATAAAAAATTGGATAATCCAGAGTTGAGATTCCATCGCCTAGCGACCAGAACCCAGAGTCCCGAGGAGAGAGCCCAAAGTCCGGTGTCCAGAATTCAGAGTCCCGACTGCATAGTTCAGAGTCCATAGCACAGAATCTCGAGGCGAGCGCCAAGAATCAAAAGTTAAGAATGCAGAGATCAGAGTTCATAGTGCAGAGAACACATTCGAGAATCCTGGGTCCAGAGCTCTAAGAGCAGAATCCATAGCCCAAAGTACTTAATCCAAAATACTGAGACAAGAGTTTAGACTCCAGAGCACTGAGCCCAGAATCAAGAGTCCATAACACAGGATTTCGAAGCGAGAGTCTAGAGTCCAGAACCCAGCGTTAAGGGTGCAGCATACAGAGTTTAAAGTCCAGAATCTAGAGCTCCGAGTCCAGAGACGAGAATCCAGAGACCAGAGTTTAGAGTTCAGAGTCCCGAGAAGAGAGCCCACAGTCCAGAGACCCGAGTGCAAAGCTTAAATTTCAGAGTCCAGGGTTTTTGTGTCTGACGCCATGTTGAAATCCAAGATGGAGACTTCCGGACGTGAACTATTACGATTACGCTTCGGATGATGTATCTTTGCACACCACTTGATACTGTTTAACTTTGATTTATAAAATTGATCCACAATGATAAATTTACTAGAACTGCTCTTCACAACTGTTGTTACTAGACTGCTTTAGGGTCTTATTTTTATAGTACTGTTATTTGGTAAAATGAGTATTGATGCAGGTAAGGTACAGGTAACCAGGGTAATATGCCAAACGATTACCAAATTCGTTACTTGAATGTGCCCAGCTTGAATTTTTGACGGTAGGTAGGGAACATAACATAACCAATCTTGGAACAAATTATCATCCAAATTAAAGAAGTGTTTTTTTGTAAATCCATTTTAAATTTTTCAAATCGATTTTTTCCAGTCGATGAAGATTTTTTTTCAATATTTTTATTCAAAAAGTTGATTAATTTTGTGAAAATCGATCCTACAACATTTTTTTGTAGGATTTGTCATTTTAAGACTTTAGCCATTTGATAAAGAATGGTAAAATAAATTTGGCCCTTTTCTAAAGACAGTCCAGATCATTTTTGGGAAAAACAAAGTACGCAAAGTGGCATTTTGTGACAATGAGAACTTTTCATTAAAATGTAAGAGGGTGCTGCCAACATGTTTTCGAGTTGGCGCGAAATTCGTCATTAACCTTACCCTCCACTTAAAGATACTATTAGGATTCTGAGCTGGATTCAATTGGAATCATGAGCTAGACTGCGCCAAAATTCTGATCAGGCTTCCATCACAATGTTGAAGGGGATAATGGGGAAAGAGCAAAATTACGTATTATTCCGCCGGAACTATGAGTAGGAATCATTAGGACTTCACGCAGAATTTCATTGAAAATATAAGCCTGATTTTATCAGTATCTTGAATAAATCATAATCTTCATCAGAATTCTATCTTGAGAAGGATTGAACTAGACCTTTCAAAAGCTTTACTGAATAATCCTGCATCAAAAATCAGATAAAATATCGTAGTAGTATGGATAATTTGTGTTAATATATAATGGTTCCAGATAAGCAATTTCATCGAAATGGGTTCCAATCCGTGATGTTTTTTATCACTTTGCGCGGAATGACTAACTCATATATAGGATTATTTGAAGTAGACCAAAATATGAGAGGAGGTTAACCCTAAATGCCAATTTTCCAAAAATAAGTTCTATTAACTGCAATGACCGAAATAACACTACAATCAGATTCTACTCTATCGATTTTGTTGGCTATTGTCGGCAAATTTAAAACTAAGACAAATGAAAGCAATGAAACTGAAAGGCGGATATGATTCTATAACAAATCAGTTATAAACTTAAACGGAAAACTTGGACTAGGCAGGTTCGTATGGACATGATTGAAAGGAAATGTGAAGAATGTCGGCGGTCCTCGTCCAATTTCACGGTACTTGATATTATATGTTATGTTTGACATAAGCGATATAAATTCGGGAGAAGTGTCCAAACCCAACCAATCTTTCACTGGATACTCGATAAATTTATATCTTTATATATTTATATTTTATACGAAAATGATTACACATCTTCCAACATTTTTGTTGAACAGCTCGCAGTTAACTGCAACGGACTCTTAACTCAATCACTCCGAAGCTGCTTTTCGAAATCGCTTTCGCACAATGGCGGAGAAACTTTCGGCCGCAAAAAGTGAACCTACCCACCGAAGCGTACGATTCTGCCAGCCAGAAAACCGGAATCCGATTTTAATTCCTGGGATAATGAGTACCGTTTCGCGCCAGTGAAAATTCAAAGGTTAATTAGAGATCATAACACCGCACTCTTCTTCAATTGTGGCAACTACCGACCGACCGACCGGTGCGCCTCCTGTTGGTTCTTGCGAGCATCAAAAGCCAACCCAGGAAGAGGTTTAAAAATAATTACTTTCATTATCAGCCAGCTGCACTCTCGGGGGAGTTTTTAAGAAATTTTCCTGGCGATTTTTCTCCACCGGAATCTTTCATTTTCAGGCAAAGACGGTTTCTCTTCTTGCCACGCCTTCGAGCCAAAATGTGAAGCATACTTGACTGGGTGGTGGTGGGCTAGTCTGCATCAGGACTGCATTCGCGATAGTTCGCTACGGAAGTTTTAAAAGATTAAACAATCGGGTATTTGCCATTTCATTCACGATGCGCAAAGGCAAATCTGAGAAACAAGTTATCGGAAACAGAGAATATTTGGACCAATTACTTCCCTGCTTTACGTCTTCGGAAGATGTCAGGATCATTTTTATTTATGAATACCATCGTGAAAGATAGCATTTTGATAAATTACCCGGTTGGTTACTTTGGATTCGGTATTTGATACATTATTGTAATTTTCCGCATAACTTGCCAACTGAATGATGTAGGTGAATGGAACGTTTGTAAGGTTGCCTTCAGTTGATAAATATTTATTATCGGATTCGTTGCTATTTGTACATTTGTTATTTTTTGTTACTATATTGGTTCTAAGGAACGAAACAAAGATGCTGTTGCCAAATTATACGCAATCCATCGATTGGTAGGCCGCGTAATTTATGAAATAGTGCGTCACCCTTCCCAATAGGGCCAGAATAGGATCTTTACCCTAGTACATTTTTTTGCATCTCAGTTATTCAATGCAAACAATCCCTTCGCCACCTCGAGCGATCGACTTCGCACTACCAGCGAACAAAACGTAACCGGACAGAATGTGTAATTTATTCGTGTAAAACGGAATTAAAAATCGTTCTGCAGTAACATTTTTCCCTCGATTTACATACAACTTTCTCGTACCTACTTCTGCATCAAAGTGGAAAACCTGCAGTAGGAAAAAAGCGATAATAATTTGCGAGAGAAAGAACTTTATGTAAATGGGAAGTTGTACCCCGGATGCTGCTGTCTGGGACGCTTTTTCTAGTTTTAGTTCCGATACGAAATCTGACAATTTTTGAGAAACGAAGTATGATCCGTACCGCAGCCCCGACCAGGGTCGGGTTGCCGGAAAACTTGTGTATTCAAATGAACTTTGATTAAGCTTGATAGAAACTTTTCTCCGTCAACCGTTGTCCTACTTGGACCTCTCTTCCCCATCCTTAGGTTGCCGTCTGAGTGTATGTACAATGAAAGGGAAAACAAAACTATTTGCCGGCAAATGAGTTAGAGTTGGATAAAGCAACTGGATGTTCCGTCCGTTTCGTCTGTAGTCCGTTTTGAGAATGTACATCTACTAGCGAGAATCTGCGCGAGCGTAAATTTAGCAGATTTCATCGCGATTGTCTGGTCCCGGGAATGCATCTCTTGGTGAAATTCTGACCGAAGTTTTCAGTGGCATTCCGACGGTGGCGTTTCCTAGAAAAGTTGAATCACTATTCATTATTATTCATTTAACACCCTTGGCTCGGGTGGCCAGAATTGTTTTGACGATTTTGGTTGTACCACGAGCTAGTGAAAATGTATTCGATGGGATCAACTCTGAAACCAGAAGATATTTACTTTGATGCACATTGACAAAATGGAGGTATGATGCTGGTTCAATAAGCTAGTCGTTATATGTATCTTCGAGTCCCGACCAAGCAAACTTCTGGGTATCAATAGGATTATTACACCACATAGTCCTATGTATAATTTTCCAGTACGCAAATAATCACTTCCACAGACTACCAATATAAACGGGATTTGAGTAGGCTTTGCAATTCATATTTTGAGAGTAGTTACTACTATCTTCAGCAATCCCAGAGTCACCAGAAGGAGTCAAAGACACTTTTGATATCCACCTAGTAACATCTGCAAGTATTTTATCACCCATTAGAATAAATTTGAATTATGCTACAGTCTTTTACCGATTTGCGTCTATTTTCTATTAGGGACAAGCATTTGTTTTCCAAAATAGGAGTGGCTACCTAAAGCGTTTGATCCTGAGCGGGCTGCTTAAAAAAATCCTTGATCGACGTCTGAAAATAAGTCTAACTATCGCAAGCCAAATAAGGGGAATCAACCTACCAACTGTACAGGTACTTCCCCAGCCAGCCTTTTTGATGATATATTCAAGTTGCAAGTGAATAATACGTGTTTATATCCCACTAAAAAGTCACACAAAATGCGCAAAATCGGCATATGCATACCAACTGGAGGCGATATAGTACATAGCTATTGAAATTCACGATTTCTAACAATAATGTACACGTTAAGTGCGATAATTTCCATAACTAGTATACGATTCCGGAACACGATATATGATTAACTCTCATTCGTCGGTAAAGAAGATCAAAAACTGGGAACTGGTAATAGGCACATCAATCATCGCCAGTATTACAAAATACATATAAAGCTGAGTTTGGGGAGAAAAAAATGAATGCTGATTTTGAACCGGGAGCTAAACCCATAGAGGTTCTCTTCTTCTCATGTTAAGATGGGATTCGAACTTACGACATTCGGATTGTAGGATAGGACTTACTACACAGAACTATTTTGATTATAAGCGTTAGCTTATCTTGGAAATCTTTAGAATACTTAGCAGATTATCTTTGATCCAAAAAAAAGTTCAGATATGGTCCGACTCAGATCAATGTGTATGATTTTCAACAGGTAGTCGGAGTCTTCGATGACAAATCTTTCAGGGCGTCCATTTAACCATCAGTTAAGTCTTTTTCAAGGGGGATCACTTATGCACGGATTTAGAGCCCGGTGTAAAGAGAAAACATTAAGAGCTCAAAGAAAGAGATAGAAATTTCGGTTGATCTGGGAGAATGAAAAAGGAGTCAAGGGATAGTAAAGCAAAAATGTGATTACTTGTTCTTTATCAACGTATGACTGGATGGCAATCCGTTGCCTTTAAACCTAACCTAACGTCAACTGATTTCACGGATCTACAGCTCAAGATAGGCGACTGAAATTTACGTAAAATGAACAACAGTCAAAAAATCTTTGGGAGATTGGGTTTTCGGTGTTCGTTACAAGTTTCAGTGGCTTTAGTCCACTAGGAGGTTGATAACAGTCTATTATCTTAGTCTGGACAAAACCAGCCTAGAGGCCGTGTAGCATCCGACGGGTTGAAGTTTCTCAACCATTGATAAATCCACTGAGTTCCAGCTTTCATGCCGTAAGAGGCGACTGAAAAAAGGAGTCCTCGAATCAAGGTGTTTCTCCGTGCCGAGGATTGAATGGCTGATAGGACTAAAATATGCTAGTCGCGCACAGAGTGTAGTGGTTTATTAAGCGAATCTCTGATTCAGTGGACGTTTGCTTCTTCGCAAAACGTAGGATTCAAATGATGGTCATTTCCCTAATACCCATTTCTTGGTACGCAATAGGCGATTATAAGTCAACGTGTGTAGTATCTTCTATTTAACGATTTTCGCATCAAGTCGTATTCAGAGTTGGCAGCACCCTCTCAGATTTTAATGAAACTTTCTGTACATGAGAACTTTGTCACTTTGCATACTTTGTTTTCCCAAAAATGATCTAGACTGTCTTTTGAAAAGGGTCAAACTTTTTTTACCAATTTAATTCAAAAGGCTATAGTCTAAAAATGACAAATCCTATAAAAAGTTCGGTAGGAGTGATTTGCACAAAATTAGTTAAATTTTTGAATAAAAATAGTGTAAAAATTCTTCATCGACTCCTACACTAAAAAAAACCGATTTTAAAAATTTAAAGTCGATTTACAAAAAAACCCCATCTTTGATATGGATGAAATTTTGTTCCAAGATAGGTAATTATGTTCCCTACCTACCGTCAAATAGGGTTCGTCGCGGTTGCGATATTTACCGCACCCGCATCGCAAATTCTGCGGTGCGGTGAGACACTTTTTTCCGCAGATGCGGTGCGGGAAAGAGCCTTTACCGCGCGTTTTTACCGCAATCGCACCGCTAAACAATTGATAAAGTCTCACGTTTGCATTAAAAAGTGGATTAAATCTAGGACTTTAACCAATTGAGAAGGACGCAACTAGATTTATTTCCTTAGCAAATGCTTAACAATGGCATTGTTAGGAAAACCGCTCCGTCAGAACGTTTTCGAGTTTTACTTTTCACCCTTCAATAGAGAAATATGAAAAAACTTTGACTTGGCATAATTTCCATTGACTTTGGAGTCTTGGGATATTTTGTCCATAAAACCCCCTATTTTTAGTAGCATTTCTTCTGTATGCTACAAATTATACATTTTTTGTAGTTGTTCTAATGTTCAATAATTCTGTACCGGTTTAGACCGGGCTCCTGATTGGATGTAATGTATTTCTACACAGTACATCAAAAACCCCAAGTGTCCCTATGTTTCAGTCCCTGCATTTTCCCCCAGGTTTTACACAATGCATTTGCTCTACAATTAAAGGTCAGACGAAACGAGTACCCGACGCGAACAACCGTGAACAGTCTCCTACTTTGTGGTGGGCAGATATTGCTTAGAATTATACGCGAAAGGGACTTTTGAACGTCGGATCGCCCGAACATTTCCCAATATATGCGACGCTACAAATGCAAATGAAAAACTTAATGAAAGTTAAAAAATCGCGATTATTGGCACCGGTTCTTCAACGCATTAACGGACAGATCATCAGAGAAACAATGTTTCGTCTGGTAGGTAGGGCCTACGTTGTGTATTCTATTCATCCTGCGAATTAGAATACACGGAACGTTCGTCATATGATGACAGCTATACATCGTTTTTATGCTAATTATTATGACAGTAGTGTTGAGTGCAATCGTGAAAGAGGCTGTGCTGCCAACATTCTCCCCACAAAATTGATGATTTTATATTTACCTATCAACGACCATGCCCGCATCGTTACAGTTACAGGAGGCTTTCCATTTGATGACTCAGTATTTCTCGGGGAAAACATGGAAGTTTTCGAGTACTTTATCTGAAAAATCATAGCAGATTACCTTAGTTTAGTTAGAATTCTTCCGCAGTGCTCTATTCCGAATGGAGATATTTATGAAAGATCGCGTAGCTTCAACGATTTTTTAAATATTTCTTCTCAGAGGACACTCGAAATTTGGCAAATTTCGTGGAGCGATGGAAGTTTAGGAATCCCGAAGGTATCAAAAAACCTTGGCCAAGAGAATGGATGAGGGTCATGACTTCATTCGGGTGATATCTCGGGTCATGTACAATCATTATACGTAGAAGGCCCATCTCCGGCGTATTCAGATCGTGGAGAGCGGTCTCTGCACTTGTGGTGGCGGTTATCGCGATATTAAACATGTTGTCTGGTCGTGCCCTAAGTATTCTAGTATTCTAGATCTCCGTTAAACGATGAAGAATTTTTTCAATATTTTTCTTCAAAAATTTGACTAATTTTGTGAAAATCATTCCTCCAACATTTTTTTGTACGATTTGTCATTTTTAAACTATAGCCATCTGAAAAAAAAATTGGTAAAAAAAGTTTGGCCCTTTTCCAAAGACAGTCTAGATCATTTTTGGAAAAACAAAGTATGCAAAGTGGCTTTTTGTGACAAATGTACCGAAAGTTTCGATAAAATCTGAGAGGGTGCTGCCAACATTTGTTCGAGTTGGCGCGAAATTCGTCATTTGCTGTATAATGACGATGATGAAATGTATAGTGCTGTAATCGACTATGGTTAGAGTAGCACAGATCAATTTTCAGCATAAACGTACAACAACTATGAATGTACCCGTCTTGCCAGGAAGGAAAGGCTTCCATAGCATTTGTTCTTGAACCGTATTTCCACAAAAGAAAGTTCTATGTTGGCGAGCTATTAAAGCTTTTCTTCGTAGCTTCCAGCAAAAACGGCATAACAACTTCACTTGAAATGCCTCGTGCATGTATATTTGCCAATAGTGCTGTCGACACATACCTTATATCCGATCTTTTATCTCGCGATATAAGTGCTCTCACGGTCAACATGACTATTGATGACATAAACAAGAAAAATATCTATGATGAATCATTACCTTCTGATTATTTCAAAAGGGTTGTATCATACTGTGGTAGAAATAGGTTTCTACTCGTAATCGGTGGTGATGCAAATGCCCAATTAATTAGGGATAGTTCAGATATCAATTTGCGGAGGCACCGAATCGATGAAATATTTAAGTAGTACAAATCTGCACAGACCTTTTGTAGGAAATCGCCCAACATTTGCACGAGCTGGCAGAGAAGAGGTGTTAGATGTAACTCTCTGCTCTGACGGTATTACGTATAAGTTGGCAAACTGGCTTGCACAAAACGAGTTCGAACCGCCTTTATCTGATCATAATTCACAATTTACGAAAAGGAACCCCTACGAAGAGAGCTGGGCCACTAGGTTTCATGGGTATCTTCCGACGACTGAATATAGAAGTGACTTGGATGAGGTCGTGTATAAAACAAACTCACTCATAGTAGCAGCCTACGAAGTGGCTTGTCCACTTCGAGTTATGCGTGCTTCTAGAAGAACCCTTCGATGGAATACCAAACTTGTCCTACTCAAAAAGTTATATAGTAGAGCTTTGAATCTCAGACGCAGGGATGCGTCGGAGGCATTTAAGTTGGTTCGCAAAGCATACAGAAATGTCCTTCGATCGTCTGAACGAGGTGTCTGGAAAAGCTGCTGCACAAAAGTTTCAATTCTCAACGAGACTAGTAAATTAAATAAGTTATTTTTGAAATTGAAAGACTTTTTTGTCAGTTGGATTAAAACTGTCAATGGTGAATACCAATATTGTCTAATGAAAATGTAGTAATGAACTGTCTTTTTGACTCTCACTTTCTAGGTTGTACGGAGCCATTACTCATGACTGCCTCTAAGCTCTTTTCAGGTAGTTCCGATTCTTGGGCATTTGCTCGTAGAATTGTGACAACCGAATCGATCAAATGGGCGATTGATAGTTTTGCTCTGTATAACTTTCCGGGAAAAGATGGAATCATTCCAGTTCTACTTCAAACAGTACATGAGCACGACAACCATATCTTGAAAAAAGTTCTTACTTGTAGTCTTGTAACAGGATACATTTTATTAGCATGGCAGGAAATAATTGTAAAATTTATTCCTAAAGGTGCTTGCGACACTTATGAGGAGGCAAAGAGCTTAAGAACAAACTGAGATCCTCCTTCTTTTTAATTCAGTGGAACGTTTAATCGACCACTCTGGATGTGTTCGTTGGTGTCCAAATCAATAAAGTGGAACGTAATAAAACATTTCACCACACAGTATTGGTGGCAATGGCGAAAGAGACTTCCTGGTGATTAAAAGAGTCAGAAGTGCTAATTTTGCAAAGACTGTGTGATTTATCCTATCATTAATCACTCTCTTCGTATGAATCATGTCACGAAAACAGTTTTACGAAATACGAAATTCATATTTCTAAATCATGCGCAAGTTATTTTTCGTTAGAATGGTGCCCTCCCGCCTTTGTGAACGGGCTGGAGGTGCATATGGTCTGTGACAATTCTTTTACACAGGTTTCCTAAGTCCACGTGGTCACACGTGAAGTTGAGATAGGCAGTGTTGTCACCAATTCACGTTTGACATGATGTGCTACTTCAGTCAGTGAAGATTAAGGATTGAATTTGTGACATTGTGACATTTCAGACTACATTTTCTTCGGCAAGGTTTTTTTGACACTCCGTCTATTTGTATGCAGGTGATAAATTGTACTAAACGTGAGAAATCGGTCATTAAACCATCTATTGTAGCAATGAGACAAGATGAAGCAAAGGGAAAGAAATCATGGGGATGGGAATACTGGAAAGCTTTCCTAATGTTGGAAATATCTACATGAGCTCTCGGCATTCCCTTCGATAAAACAGCGTTAGTAAAAACTCAAGTCTTCCACGCTCTGAGGGCCTTTTCGCAGAAACGCTAAATAGAACTATGCTACCGACTACGTCAAATTCCCCTCTTACCTCAGGAAGGGGACATCTTTTGTCGTGCTTAGAAATGATAAAAAGAGGAAACACATTTCTTCATCTGAGAGATCTTGTAATGGCCAAAATGTTACCCTTTACAGACCGCCAAATATACTTGAAGAAACACTGCAAACAAGGGGGTTAACTGCAAAGAAGCCAAAGTTTTGAAATTTTGAGCTCAACCAGGGAGTTTCCAAAAGTTCCGACAGAAGTTCCACTTGGTAGCGGACTATTAAAATTCTCTTACATCGTTTACTGAATACTGTCAATTTTCACGAGTTCTGATCCTTTTAAAAGGTATTTCTCTAAAAACTGTTAAAATCATTCAACCAGTTGACTGTTGAACTGCATCGATTGAGCACTTATGGCTTTGGCATATCGTGGAGCTTCTCTCCGTATCGAAACATGTTTTGGAATACTTTGATTCCCACGGTAAGACATGGAAACTACCATCGAGCAGTCGCAACAACTGTCGCAAAAGTTTAGGATTATCAAAATAATTTCGCCTAGGCTCACACGTACCATTTATTAGAAAAATTACGCGCCCGCGATAGCCGCAGAAATCAAGACCACTTAAGTTTCCTCTGGTGGAAGAATATTCGTTTTTTGCTAACTTGGGTATTGAGCCACTAATCAATCTCAGACGAAACGCTTATTAGACGCGAATCTCGCAAACGGTCCCCCGCTCAGATATGTAAATTGAGAAATCCTCCACATAAAAAGACTTTCTGGTGGTGACCAGACAAGTTCGAGACGACACGAAGTTGTTAAAATGTAAAATTGCAGATATTGGCGTCAGTTTTTTGACAGGTTGACGAAAAAACATCGTTGAGCACTCTTTGGGACGATGACGATGAGTTTTTCCTGATACTGAACCAAAAGTGGACCAATGCAAGATACCTTGGAAATTGATTAGTTTACTTGGACTCTTATAGTTGGGTGTCGAGTTCTGAGTGAGCTAGTATAACACTGTTATACACAACGCTGTTTAGAACTAATTTAACACAAAATTCCTTGCATGATAGAACTGGATAAATGTTACCTCCATACACGTAATTTCCTTCCTCTAAGTCTAGATATCTGTAATTTGTTCTTTGCCAACAAGTCTTGGAGAAAATAAGGAAGCAGATAAATTTGTTTTACCATAAAATTCATGATCCCTTAGACTAGAATTTGAGTTTCAGAATAATTCTTATAACTTGTTTTTTTTCGCAAACAAACCAGTGTATCCGAAAATTGATTGCAAATTCCATCACAGGAAAAATTTTATTATGTCATCCTAGTGTAAAAATTAATTTCGAAAACATTAGCTTTTATGTCTAAATATTATGAATATTATCTGTTATTAATCATTATATCGAACGCTTAAATTTAAACTACGTTACAGGCCGCGTAGTTATTGGTACCGCCTGGCAGCCCTGTCCGCTTTGTCGCCGGCAGCCCATTGGAACAAAAACTCGAATAACTTTGCATGGTTCCGCAACGGACGCAAGATATCTTTCGGCGTCCTTCTTTTCGCCGAGTAAAGCACGCCTTAATGTTTCCTAATTAAAATTATTGTTCATTTTGCTTTTACTTTCCTGCAGTTTTTGAAATCAGCAGAACAGTCTCAGCCAACCCGGACTGGAAACGTCTCGCGTCAAGTGAGATGGCGACGACGACGCACAGTGGTCTGAAGCCCGGCAGAATCGAAACATGGTGTTGTTTTTTATGCTAAATATTTTAATGTTGAACGTTATAGTTTCCAAATCTCGTGATCACTGAATGAAGGTTGTTAACAGTAATTTAAATTTTACAGGGTTAAGTAATATTAATTACTTTTATGAATATGTCCACTGGAAAACAAACAGAGAAAGAATGACCTGAACGGTGAGAATGAAGAAACGGTGAAAATTCACCTTTATTGGAAATACTGAGAAAAGATATATCCTCAAGGAGGAATTGAACCTGCGATCTGGGATCTTGAGTACATATCTTTTCTCAGTGTTTCCAACAAAGATGAATTTTCACCGTTTCTTCATTCTCACCGTTCCGGTCATTTTTTCTCTGTCTGTTTTCCAGTGGACACGCTCATAAAAATTCTTGAAAAAGGAAAAAACAAAGACTCACGTCCAAACAAGGAATATATAAATTCCATCAACGGCTGGATTTGTCCTTAGCATCTGCCGATAGGCTTTGAGAGCAGACATAAACATGCCCCTCCATAGCTCTATTCACTGCCAACGTCTGGCGGCGACTGAGTTAGCTAAGGGGGCAGACAGTGATAATAAATATCTCAAGCCTGAGCGCAGTCCACTGGACCTAAAAATAGATAACGAGAGAGATTTGGCCCGCACCCAACTAAAGACTGGGGGATTGCAGGTTAGATTCCTGCGTGAGGACATATCTTTTCTCAGTGTTTCCGAGATTACATGATATAGCAAAAAAAAAAAAAAATAAAAAAAAAAATTAAAAAAAAAGAAATTAAAAAAACCTAGCTGGGGAAATCTTATTTGGTATGTAAACAAATACTTTTTTCACAAATGTATTCTGTACAATCTGGTAAAACAGTTTGAAACGGTCATATATTATGCTCTCTTCGGGAATTATCTCCACTTTATGAATTCCAAGACCCCGTGCTGCTTCTCTCTATCCCAAGCAATTGGAAAAAGGTTTAAGAAAGTAACATGCATGGAGTCGCATGGTTATTATTGCAATATCAATATCAAAAGTAGCTAACCATTATTTAATAAATTTGAAGTTGTTTCATCCACTTATTTTACTGATATAATTAAATCACTATTTGAAAATATCTATCTCATTAGTATGAATTTTGCAATTAAAAATGAACCCAGCGCTCTAAAATTTGCCTTACAAGTCATTAAGCAACATTATAGATTCTGTCCGATTTTTATTCGAGTACCCACCACTGTGCGTCACGGCGACACAATCACATTGTCCCCTCACTTTGACCGAGGTAAAGTGGGTTTCCCCTAATCGCGAAAGCTATACCGTTAACGGCGCTGGCGACGGAGCAAGTTTCCCACACTCCGGAGCCAGTTGAGCAAGTGGATTTCGTTAGCGTTTAAAAGAGTTAATTCCAGTTGGCAGAACGAATTGGAAGAACTAGATTTCGGTACTAACTTCTTACTGCGTTGTCTTAATGTAAGATCTTCTCGTGCTAATTTTTGCTACACACCGATAGTGATCAGCGACAGTGAAACCCGGGACAACGGTGATGGTAATCTGGCGAATAATGAGGCCGACCGTAGGCGTAGGGCGGTTGCATAAATTATGCCTGCGAAAGCTAATGGATTCCGGTGTATTTTGAATTAGAAATTATGCTTTTGGTTTTAATGACCCTTCAAACAGCGTAGTGGAGGTAGCTGATTTGAATTTTAGTTGAGAGTATTTTCCATGGGAACTGTTATCTTACTTGTAACACTATAAGAAAACAAGAAAAAAAAATTTAATTAAATTATTTTTTTTTGAATCGCAGATAAAATGATATCTTGTGAAGAACCTTCTTAACAAGAATTCTGCACCGAAAATAATATTTGAATTTGTTCTATTTCAGGAGTATAAATTTAGCTAAAATAGTCGGTTTTACCTAAAATTTCCTTACACATTACTCACAAATTAGGAAAAACTGACAACTCTCGATACTGGAAAGCTAATAAAAAAGAGTTAGGAACAACCAGGAGAGGGAAATTGCGAGGGATAGGAAGTCTAGTGGATAACAATAGATATAACCATCGGAATGGCTTAGAGTCCAAGCGAAGCTTGTCTGCATCGATCCGTCATGGATGGCCGCACTGTAGTCGCCAAAATCAGCAAAGAGATGTTGTTGAACATTGCATACCAGCCACTAGGTAACACAACAATCTCTGAACCATCCTGTTGCTAAAAACTGTTATAGTTGTGTTCAATTCCCTTCCGTAACGCTTACATAAAGCAATACTTGCATAGGTTCCCGCTATGCCATTACCAAATCGTTTTTCTACCCGTAAACTAGTTTAGAATATTATGAATATTATTCATAACTCAAATGTTGACTTGTGATCATATCCATAAATCTACATTGTTTATGGTCCAACTATAGCACGTGACTGATTCATGATTTATTATACCTTGATCGTGATTTGTCTCGTTTTGTTTGCAGTTTTAAATAGGACCACAAAATTTAAACAGTCTTGATGTTTTCCCATGAACTATGTCATGAAACTCGATATGTTATTCATGGATCAGTTCATGCCTAGTGAACTGATTCATGATTCGCGAGTGTGAAATAGCTCTCAAGATCATAAAACATTTTTCATTCATTATTTAGTTAACGAAATGTTCAATTTTCAGCATGATCTTAATAATTTTACGTGCACAACTACACGGAACTCGGACTGTTATTCACGGATTCCTGAATTGGCTATTGCGTGCTTACGAAAAAGTTTAAAAATTTAGAAGATTCCTAATCAATTTCACTTTCTTGTTACTCTTCAGATGGTTTTGAAACTTTCAAGTGGTATTTTACAAAGTTTTGGATATAGTTCATGAATTTTTTTCCGTGAACTGTTTCCTAAAATATAATATAGTTGTTTATGCCCAGCTAATAGCAGATAGGTACGAGTAATAGACATATGAAAGCGATCGGTTATGCTGTTTTGATTTAGTTCATAATGTCACGTTACTTCTCGAAAAAACTTGGATAGTAAGACCAAAATTACAATATTATGATAACGACTATAGAAATTACGAAAATAGTAACTGAAATCATAAACTTGAATCATATATAACTCCACGTGAAAAATCCAAGAGTTAGTTCCTAAATAAATTATAACAATAATACGAAGAGCATTTCCAAAAATTATGACCAACTTCTTTAAATCATGAACATCGTTCAATTAATACAAATTAGTGTATCCCCAAATTATGAACTAGATTCATAAGAAAACTTCACTCACACGCTACGAAAAATTCGAGTGTAACGCCATGCATTTTTGGCGTGAACTAGTTTTGTAAAAAATTATGATTTAAAGATCGGCGTTTCAGTCAATAAAAATCAAGAACACTCGCTGCTCTCTTTCTCCAACGTTTCGGTCCTTATTGGACTTTTTGCCAGGAATCGAGAATTTTTGCGTATAGTTTTGTAAAAATAAAAAAAAAACTCGATTTCGATTTTTTTAATGATCTCGGGAGCTTGGTCGCGATACCCGTAAACTGTTCTCTTTACGAAATCGTGATTTTTTTCTCAACAATTTTTTAACAGTTTTTTGTACGTAAACAATATTTCTCATAGGTATGCTTCGAAGTTTTCGCAACGCTACGCCACTAATGTTGCTAAGTCTCTGGTCTCATAAGTTAACCGTCATGTGGTCGAGCCTTATCCAGGAAGGATTTTCAGTATCAGTGGTACCAGCCCTGTATGTTGCGAAATCTGTTACAATTGAAGCCAAAAAAAGAACGGACTTGTAGCGCCAAGGCTTTTTTGGTTACATAGGTGTTAATATTTGTCGCACCCATAAACACCGGAACGCCGTAGCCGGTAAAATTTTTCTTTCATCACTGCCGATCAAAGGTACAGCAGCGCACATATGTAAATCCGGTTACCACAAATCAGCGAAAACCATCATCAGTGTTATTGTAAACGGGCTAGTCAGTAAAATACCGAAATTGTTGATTGACAACAGGTCGCTAGCAGCTGGACATAAACAATTATTTCATGGACTTGTTGACTTTTCTCGGTGAAAATGAAAACTCCAAATTTTCCCATTACCACACGTAACGTTTCGGCTTACTGCTCTTCAGCCATCGTCGGACGCATAAACTTATATCACGCATCTCCATTCACTCTCGTTCACTCTCCACCGCTAGGCGGGCGATCACTCTTCGGCTGTCTGCGTTCCTCGCTATTCCAACAAACACTCTGAGTATTGGAATAGCGAGGAACGCAGACAGTCGAAGAGTGATCGCCCGCCTAGCGAAGGAGAGTGAACGAGAGTGAATGGAGATGCGTGATATAAGTTTATGCGTCCGACGATGGCTGAAGAGCAGTAAGCCGAAACGTTACGTGTGGTAATGGGAAAATTTGGAGTTTTCATTTTCACCGAGAAAAGTCAACAAGTCCATGAAATAAAAATGTTGCGGTGACCATAAAATCTTATATAAACAATTATGTTATATTTTATGAAATAGTCCATGGAATAACAATAAATCCATGAATAATATTCTAATTTTTCTTGAAATACTTCTCATAAAAATTTCATGACATGCTCAGGGTTGCATGAAAGTGAAAATGATTTTCTTCTAAATTTGTGAACATATTCAAAATTTGTAAATTTATTCGAAAGCACATAATAACTAGTTCACGAATACGGGAAGAACAGTCTGAGTTTCGTGAAATATTTGGAATTCTCAAGTTCCTAAATATTTGGCGTAGAGAAGGTTCGGCGGCGTTCTACTGTTTAAAATTACCGGCAGCGGTGGCAGGGTTCCGCAGCGATCATGTCTAACCGAAAGTAGCTTCAAATTGGCATCAATTGTCCTTTATTGTTCTCTTCTTACCACCTCCTTTCAAATGACACCCATATTGATGATGGTTCTTAATGTTTTGTGGTAAATAGAAACCGCCATATTTATTTTAAAAATGGCTTCAATGATAAATTTCCGTCTTCTGCTGACCACCCACTTTACAATTACATCATTATTGACGATGCTTTTCCCCGTTTTGTAGCAACCGGAAACCACCATCTTGGTTCTCAAAATTGCATTTATAATCATTTTGAATCTTCTACTCACTACACGCTGTCAAATAACATCCATGTTAGTGATGGTTTTCACTCTTTTGCGCTTACTGGAAGCCGCCATCTTGGTTTTCAAAATAGCATCAGAAATCAATTTTCTTCTGACCACCTCCTTCTAAATTGTACTCATATTGATGATGGTTTTTACTGTTTTGTGGAAACCGTAAACCGTCATCTTAGTTTTCAAAATGTCGCCAATCGCCAATTTTCGACACTATTATTGATGATAGTTGCACTGTTTTGTAATAACCGTAAACCGCCACTTTGGTTATCAAAATGGTGTCAAGTAATAATTTCCGTCATCTACTCACTAATTGCTTTTAAATGACACCCATTTTGATGATGGTTTACACTTTGGTTACTGGAAGCAACCATGTAGGTTTTCACAATGGCTTCAAAAATCAATTGCTGTTTTCTACTTACCACCCCTTTCAAATAATACCCATATTGATAAGATATTCACTGTTTTGTGGTAACCGTAGGCTGCCATCTTGATATTCCGAATGGCGCTACTCACCAATTTTCGTATTCAGCTGACGACCCGTTTTACAATGACACCATTATTGATTATGGTTTTCACTATTTTGTGGTAGACAAAAACCGCCATCTTGGTTTTCAAAATGGCGCCAAATGTCCTTACTTGATTCCAGCTCGAACCGGTGACGGAATGGCCACACCGAGTTTGGGGGGCTGTACGAGTACATTTCGTATAAAACTATGAATCTGAAAAGCTGGAATGACAGAAAAGTATATACATTTTTTAAGGTTCTTCCGGAAAAGTTTTCCGGTGGCCCAGATGGGTCCAATTCATGTCAATTGTCATAGTCATATGTCGAAAAAAATTACTTACATTTATGAGATGTTTCTTCAAACGCGTCCGTCACCTCATTTGAATGTCGGATATATTCCACGGGATTCCGAATAATTCCGGAATCGATAAACGGATTCGAACGCTAACGAAACTGGCCTAAATTTGAGATATTTTAAGGTCGGTTCCATTCGAATCGGTCGAAAATTGAGGAAATGAGAGCAAAACTAAAATAAAACTTTCAGAAAACATATAACCTGGTACTGTTATAAATGCCATTTCAAATCCAAATACGCGTATCTTTTTTTGAAAATGTATTATTTTTCGAAATATTTTAAATTTTATTTTAATGAAAGAATTATTTTGTTTTATTACGGCCTTTTCATAAATTATTTGCGTTTCTCCATCAAGAACAAGAGGGGTATTCAAAATGCTCATGACATTTTCTGTAACTTTCAAGGCGAAATGTTAAACCAGAAAGCTTTAAAATATCTTAAAAAGTACATTTTCGAATTTTTTTTGTTATGAGCATTTTGTTTAGAAATGGCACTTAGAATCATATTCAATAAGAAAATTGTATTTCGTGCTACTTAGTATGAATTATAAAAATATATTAAGAGTTTTTTTTTATTTCGTTTATTTGACACGGCTCATAGCGGTAGCTTAACGGAGCCGTGGATCTTTTATACGTTTACAATACATTTAAAAATAAAAATACAAACAAGAATTAATTGGATCTCGTGCGCGCAACTTTTTATTGCGAGCGGAGACCTTCTTTCGCGAGGTCTGTTGGCAAACAGCGTCAAGGGGGTCATTTAATTCTCTCTTGTTTTTCACGTCCCGGTCGAAGCTGGCTTGGTGTCCGGGATCAGATGTTCTCCCTTGCTTCTTGCACTTATTGTTGATCAGTGTAAATCCGTCGTCATTGTTACTGCATTCGTTGCCGAAGTTGCTTACAGTTGTTTTTGGGGTGCTGGATTGTTCTTTTGCGGTTGTCATTATGGTCTGAACAGCTGCCACAAATTTGGCCACCGTTTGTGGTTCAGGCATTGGTATTGAAAACTCTGTTTTAGGTTGGTTTGCCGTAGATGAGTTGGCAATCGGTTGAGATGCATTTTCCTCTGCATCTTCCGCGCAAGGTTGTCCATGATGAGCTGTCTGATTACAATACTTGCACGTAGGAGTTTGCCCCTCATGGGTGCATAGCGTAGTTTGCATAATTTTAGTTCCGTGAGTTTTGAGTTTTATTGCAAAGTAGGAGGGTATAGGCCTTTTAACCCGCATCCTCACTACAAAAACGCCGTTAGGAGTACCCGGGAAGAAGTTTCTCCAAGTATCAGATGTAACGGATTCTACTTCTCCGTATTGTGACATGCATTTTGCAATTGGCTCAGGAGGGGTACGAGGTGATAGGTCATATAACCTATATAATCATTCTCAATATATACGGGAATCTTAATTCTAACGTTGTCACTTTCAACCACGTGTTTTAAGTTGTTCTTTAAAACGGAACGCTCGGCTTGTGCTAACGTGTTGAATGATATTAACACTACATTGCGAAGATGATGATACTGAAGGTACAAGACTTCCGCAAGCCTAAGTTGCATTTTTACCTTCAAAAGGTGCACACTAGATCGAGAGGCCTGCTGTTCACTTGGCTCGATTGTACGTCTGACTGCGGCAGAAGTAGAAAGTAGACTGTATATATATATATATATATATATATATATATATATATATATATATATATATATATATATATATATATATATATATATATATATATATATATATATATATATATATATATATATATATATATATATATATATATATATATATATATATATATATATATATATATTAATAGTTGTCGTTAGCAAAACTTTTTAGTATTGAAAAGCAAAACTAAAAAAAATTACGTCTTCAAAGAATAGACACTTGATCAATGATAGTTTATGATGGAGAAATGCGAGTAACTTATAAAAAGGGCATAATTTCACGAATTAATTGTGTTTGTTGGAGCAAAATTCCAAATATCTGGACAACTATCGCATTTTGGAATATTTTTGTTAATTGAATTTTGATTTGAAATGACATTTAGAATCATATTCAGTTTAAAAATTATTATTTTGTCTGTAAATTGGTGTGAAATTTTAAAACCTGTGTAAAGTTTTTGCTAAAAAAAACTTTTTGAATGATAAGTTCTCCTTCATGCAAATACATTCAAAATGTTTCTTTTCTCTTTAGACTTTCGTTGACAAAATATGAAAAAAATCGGAAAATGTTATTTGTGATTTGGAATTTTAAAATAAATTTGTGTTTTTTGTGAAAAATTTCACAACATTTTTTCGGTTTATATTTTTTCGTGCAGAAGTATTCATTCCCTGTAACTTTTAAGAATTTAAAATTCACTCGTTTTTCTGAAATGTAAATATGTAATACTCCACGTCCCTTCCCTCTTCCAATAGACTGGAGTTGCCTATGTTTATTTCCATTCTTATATTAAAATAACCCTCTTATTATAAGTATCATTAAAAGACTTACCATCTGATGTGTTTAAAGAGGTTTTTGCCAATTGTTTTAAAAAACGAAACTTGCTTACCGTTCGACAGAAAATACATAAAGTTGACAAAGTTGAATTACTTGAATACGTTTTTGCGATTTCAACATATCTTCTCGGTGCAAGTACAATGCATTCAAAAAACTGCTCTCCCAACTAAATTATCAATGTCCCAAAACCGAATCGTATTTTTGTTTCCAGATATAGAACATTAAATTCAAAGTACCACATCAATAAATTACACACTCGACAGCTCAAAGTTCATTATTTCCGGTCAACTAAAATTGTATAAATTTCTTCCCCCAACGAGCGCACCGATTAAGAGCTTGCTTGTGCTCACGCACTGTCCGACCGCTTTCAAAAACATGGGATGCCGCGAATCTCACCACCCACGGATGTATGAATATGTAAATCAGAGTCCCAAAAAATCCTAGTACTTATTTTTGGGTGTTGCGCAATAAAAGCCGAAAATTTACTGCAAAAAGATACATCTCCAATCTAATCACTCAATGCCATAATCTATAGGCCTGTCCCGATATAAATAGAAAGCAAAGAACCAAACTGGCTCGCAATCACAACCCGTGGGACCCCCGTCCCCGTTCCAGTCGGTAAAACTGGCTGCGGGGGATCGACCCGTGCCGGACGGGTAGGCGAAAAGTCTCCTGCCCTGTAAACTATAACATCCGCGTGCACAGTTCCGACCCGAGGTCCGAGAGCTGTGCCATTGATTGTCTACAGCATGTAGGTATGGGACACAGACACGCTTTCGTATGTGTACATATATTTTATACAGTTGGTCAACTAAATTGGGTTTAGTTTTTTGGCGATGGTCTGTTTTTACGGAAATTTTACGCCATTATCGTTGTGTGAGCTGCATATATGCATATTTGTCCCATACTCTGCGGGAGTCCCTATATAAGGGGACAATTATGCGTATAGCGCCAACATATGAAATTGGAACGACGGTGAGAAAAAATGGACAGCATGTTTTTAATAATGTATAGAATTATTGTTATGTCAACAATTCTGATTGGTTTCGCTTTTGCAGAACTACGAACAAGATTAGTTTTTTTTCACAATATTCATTAGCAATTTTATATCCTAAATTTCCTATTTTTTTGCGATTTAAAAATAAGTCTGTACTCATTATTGTGAATTTTTCTAAGCATTATTTTTACTTCTTCCAGCATTTTCCGAAACTTGCGAATGTCACTCGGTCAAACATATTTATTGATACAACAAAATTTCTGACTGATATTACCAATTCCAATTCTTTTCTGTTTCAGATGGACAATAAAATGCACCGACACAGCGCTTTGACAGAGAAAAGCAGTTAAATGGAGGGCTATGGTGCTGCGGAAGGATGTATTTTTCCCAAACAATATAGTCGATACCCGGGAGGGAAACGAAACACCCCAAACGCACTTCTCTTTGTCGTATACGTATGTGAAATTGGGTGGTAAACGAATCGGAACCTTCGTTTAGGTTGGGTATATAACTGACTCCGAAATTCGTGTATTGGTTCTCCACAGCGATAAATTTTGACTTCGGATTGGAATTTAAATTCCGGAACAACTGAAATCAAATCTCATAACCGCATGGAATGTGCGCCTGTGTACATTCAATAGAGCCGATTTCCATCATCCCGCTATGCGAAAGGTAATTTATGTTGAAAAAATACCAAACGGCGATTGTGCCGACGGTTGGGCCTAGGGACAAAAGATTGAAAGAAAAAAGGTCGATGGGGCAAAAGGTTGAACAGACAAAAGGAATGACCCACATATATGAACAAATCTACTTATTTTAGAGAATTAGAGTAGCAAACAAAAGCAAAACTCACGTGCTCCTTAGCTTTTTGTTAATGCTATATATCGTAAAGGAGGTTATGAAATACTCAATTGATTTATGGAATATGTCGGAAGCCATACTGTATCATTCTCTCTCACGGCAGAACCTTAATTTTTTTTACTTAAATTTAATTTTTGAAATTTTAATATCATTTTCTCGACTGTTATTGGCATTCCCTTTAAACGCTTAAATTTATAAACTGAAAATTCTTGTTAAATGGATAAACTAGTATAGGGGAACATGGGGAGAGTAACAATCCCTCAAAAGTCATTGAGATATAATGTGCAAAGTTATTGTGCGTCTTCATGATTTTTGCAGAATTTTTAATTTAATTTTCGAAAAGTTACAAAAGTTTTTCTGAGATCATTTTTTTTTTTTGATCAAGTCTCCCCACTGCGGGGAGACTTGACCAAGGCGTGGGGAGGTTTGACCAAGAGAATTTTGAAAAATCATAACAAAAAATAATGACATAAAACATACTGTAAGTATTTTTTCCATATTGTCGAGATATTTGGGTAGCAGCAAAAAATATAAAAGGGTTGCATTTGATAAATTTCGATTTTTAATGCATTTATTTTTAAGGATTAACTGTACTGCTTGCACACATCACGAAATCAGTCGTACTATTCAACGGGGAAAACGATCGGAAATGGTGAGTGAAGCTAAGCAATCATGTGAAAAAAATTCCCCCCAGAGGCGAGACTCGAACTCGCAACCTTTGAGACTCCGGCCCAATGCACTAACCCTTATGCTATCCCTGGGTATGGCGACAAAGGTTGCGAGTTCGAGTCTCTCCTCTGGGGGGAATTTTTTCACATGATTGCTTAGCTTCACTCACCATTTCCGATCGTTTTTTCCCGTTGGATACCACCAGTCCTAAATAAGGTATTGGCACTTAAGTCAAAAGACAAAAAATTTGAATTATTAGTCGTACTATTGCTAACTTTGTTTACTAATACTAAAATATAAAGACTTATGTTTGAGGTGAGATTTATTTATGGCGTGGTTAACATTAACAGTAGATACCAAAGCATAATAAATATCAGGAATTTTGTATCTTTCTTCAGCTAATTGCCACTTGGTCAAGTCTCCCCATAAAATCTTGGTCAAGTCTCCCCAACATTAGTTATTGCATTCAATGTCATTCAAATTCTAGTAATAACTATTCCGATGTTCCAATTTATGTAAAATAATTTCACTGCTTCACAAAGAATAAGATGGTATATTCGTACATTAATACATTAATAGTAATTAGTAGTCGAGTAGATATGTCCATACAAAGTTTGATAACAAATTACATCATTTAATGCAAATTTATTAATCAGGTAATATTTTCTGTTAGGAAAAGATTTTTCATTCCAAACTTTTAAAATTACCCTAAGGGATCGAAACAACTGTGTTGACTATTTTTTCCAATCTTCTAAAATTGTTCATCAGACCGACAAAAATTTTGACTTTTTTTCGGAACACTGCTAATTCAAACGGTAATTGGATGTACAAATCATATGCAAAATATGAGCTTTATCCGATATCTCTAGTTCACCCACAAGAGGTTTCAAGTTGCTATAGGAATATATAAGGAAACTCGGAAATAAAAACCTAAAATCCAAAAAAAATCACAGTAACTCTGCATACATCAAAACTTATGGTCGCGTAGCTTATTTGTTTATCTAATATATTTGTTGAAGAACGCATATTGATTGGAGGTTCCCCGATAAAGTTATTTAACTTTGGCTTTCAACCGATTTTTTTGCAATTGCCTATTCTAAGCATGTGCGAGAAAGAGAGCAACATATAACTTTATATGAGAATATCTTTTTACTGCAAAATCGGATCAATTTGTAGTCTTCGGCTATGTTGATCATTACACCTTAAGCTATATATCTGCAGATTTTGGGATGTTCAAGATGATAATGGCATTTTTTCACTGAATTCATTGATTTTATTGCCAATTTTTCATATATTTTCACATACAAATTTGAAAACTCTTGTGAGTGAACTAGAGTTTTCGGAAAAAGTTTATATTTAACAAATGGTATGTACAGCCAATTACCGTTTAATTTAACTATGTTCCTTAAAAAAGTCAAAATTGTTGCCGGTCTATCGTTCATCTTTTATACTACCTATAAATGCAGTTCTAGTCCAGTAATGAAACACAGCAAGCTATGCAAAACACTGTTAAAGATTTAATTTTTCATTGATTCTTATAGATGGAACACTGGTTAGTGACGGCGCCGGTGGTTGATTGGTAAGCGTGACCGCCTTTGGGCCCCCTCTCATTGTTCTATCCCGGGCAATGAAAAGGCCGACTCATTAGCAAAGGTGGGCGCATTAAATGGTGACATATACGAAAGACCAATCTGCTTCAATGAATTTTTTAGTATTTGTCATCAGAGGACGCTCAACAGTTGGCAAACCTCGTGGAGCAACGGGGAACTTGGACGATGGCTACATTCGATTATCCCAAAGGTATCAACGAAGCCTTGGTTCGGGGGGATGGATGTGGGTCGGGATTTTATTCGCGTAATGTCCCGACTTATGTCCAATCACTACACCATGGATGCGCATTTGCGGCGTATTGGGCTTGCGGAGAGTAGTCTGTGCGCTTGTGACGAGGGCTATCACGACATCGAACACGTTGTCTGGGTATGCGCCGGGTATTGTGACGCCAGGTCTCAGTTAAAGGAATCCCTTCGGGCCCGAGGTAGACCACCCAATGTCCCAGTCCGAGATATACTGGCAAATCGTGATTTCCCCTATATGTCCCTTATTTATACCTTCATAAAAACGATAAATATCCCAATTTAGCCCCTCTCTTTTATTTCTCGTTTTTAGAGTTTCCTCCTGCCTTGTGGAACCGATCAGCTCCAGAGTGCCACTATGTAACCGCCGTCGCCCTTACCACTACGCCTGCATAGAAGGAAACTGAAGCGAGAGCGACTCGAGGTCCGATGACTTTTGAAGGATTCCCCGCGGGTCCGAAGAATACCATCCGCCAATCCGGTACTCGACGACTTACTAGACTGAGGCGCAAATTTGTTTCGCTGATCCCCCTTCCCCCCCCCCCCCCCTTTGAGCGAAAGTTGCAAGTTTTGCTCTTCTTTCCCTGTCTCTCCCCTATCCTTGATACAACTGCTGCTACACTGATGCGGAAATAAGCCACCCTCTGAATATCTTGACCAAGCATAAGTTTTAGTTAAAAAATTCAAATTAGTATTCTGTATTCCTAGTTTTAAGATAGCTATAATTTTTACTCTTTATTGAAACTCTTGTCCTCCATCTTGTAAATAGAATTGAATCCCTAGTTTTAAGATTTCTGTGAAGTTTCTCATAAATATTTGTTCCCCCTTTTGTGTACTAAACTATATTGTTAGTTTTAAGATAACCGTAAAATATTTCGTAAAATACTATTACTCCCCCTCTTGTATATCAAAGTGAATCCCTTGTTTTAAATTTTTTCATGAAAAAATCTTTTGGCCCTCTCTTGTATATTGAATCTTATTTCTAGTCTTAAGATAGCTGTAAACTTTTTTTTTCCTTTGTAAAAAAAAATATTTCAACATTGTAACCTCCTAGTTTTAAGATATCCAAAATGTAAAAACATAAGCATTTGGCACCGCCAAGCTAACGCATTTGTGCCTATCAAATAAACGAAATGAATAAAAAAAAAAAAGCGTGACCGCCACTCATCCCAGTTGGTCTGGGTTCAATCTCAGCCGAGGTCGTTGAGATTCTTCTGAGGTGACAAAATCTGAGGTCATGCCTTCCTTCGGTAGGAAAGTAAACCCGTTGGTCACCGGTGCATGAGTTGTGAGATGGGTCGATATCTAGTCCAGATAGTGGGAGTCACCTCTCTGGCGCGGTGTTTGGCCTCGTAGCTGAAATAGGCCGACGGAAAATAGATAAAACTAGAAGAAGAAGAAGACACTGGTTAGTCGTGGTATTTTCTGTGTTTTTCTTCTTTAAGCCTACATAATTTTCTTCCAGTGTTCTATATATCCACTCCGGTCCACAGGGGCGGCGAAACACTTTACGCCCGAGTGGGTAGAAAATATAGGGTGAGTAAGGTTTTTTTCTCTTTTCGCTTACATTACATTCACATTAAATCTCGTTCGTTTATGCAAATGTAATTGTGGTACATCGATGTTTTCAAATGTATGTAGTGCGAAATACATGCGTTGCACATCTAAATTTTTTGAAATGGTGCAAAATTTCGAGTGGGTAATTACCCACTCGATTGTTTTCGAGTGGGTAGTACTACCTATACTACCCACGCTTTCCGCCGGCCCTGCCGGTCCAGATCGCAGTTACGGTCGACAGCAACCATAAATGTAACGTAAACCCACTCTCAAGCAGAGTACGAAAAACAAGGTTTCTCAACAGTGTCTTATCATTTCTCATTCCAATTCCCTTCATATGCAAATTGAAAAGAGAAACATCGAGGTAGACATAAGTATGTTTCATAAGAAAGAGCTGTTCTCTTTAAAGAAAATCTGCAACCGCCAGAAATGCGTCAAAACTTTCAAAATATAGCGCCGTCAGAATTCTGCTGTAATTCGACCAGATTCTCCACACCTTTATATCTCTTTGTTTGAATTTCGACATGTTTACGTTTTAGATGTTTAATTTCCAAAAATGATGACATTACGATTCATTAAAGATAAAAAGTAAACGAATATTAATTCTTCCATCTATATTAGATGCTCTACTTTTCGCTCCTTGCGCTAATTTTCTTTCTCGGTGATGAATTATCAGATTTGCTCTTTGCTGCTTATTGATTGTTCTGTCTGCCTTCACTGTTTGGTTTTCACTGTAAGATGTTTGGTTCTTTTTGTGTTTTCAAGTGACTTTGGTGTAACCTTCTTTTTTATTATTACTTTCCTAGGTATGTTAGCTTATGGTTTGGGAATGGCGTGGAATATTGTTTATCTGGAATTTAATTTTGTTTTTAGTCTGTGCCGTAGCAGCAAATGTTCGTTGTAGTCGATGAAATTTCTTTAGTTGTTTCGGCGCATGGCTTACCATAGTATACCGTCTGGTTACAATACTGGCACGTGGGCATCTGTTCAGAATATGTGCGTAGCGTTTAACATCTTGAGATGATCTGCCTTCGAAAGTCAAGTAAGAAGGTATATGTTTATTCAGCCGCATTCTCACCACCCAGACACCACTGAGAGTGCCAGGGAAAAAGTGTTCCAAGTTACAGATTACATTTCTGCGTACTTCGTCATGAATCTATCAATACAATCCGTATTAGTGCGCGGTGCCAAATTGTGTAGGCAAATTTCCGTAGAATCAGCGTCCATATACACGGGATCTTGGTTTTGACGTTTTCGTATTCGATGTTATGTTGCATGTTGTTCTTCGCAACGAAGCCTTCTACCATAGCTAAGGAATCTATGACAAAAGGTCGAAAGACAAATGGTCGAAAATACAAAAGGTCGAAAGAACAAAAGGTCGAAAATACAAAAGGTCGAAAGAACAAAAAGTCGAAAGACGAAAGGTCAGATAAATTTAAAGTCGAAACCAAATTTTTAAACTTTCATTTTTTTTTTAAAAAGTACCCTTCCAGGAACTAAAAATCAAATATCATAGCCAATATATTCAGAGATAAAACTTTAAAGAATTGTAAATGTTCTGTAGCAATTGCGTGTATCAGAGGTCAAATAGCTTCCAATTCAGAAACTCCAGTTCCCTGTTGTAAATATAGGCTGTTCACTTCTTCCATCTCCTATGATGAAGTATGAATATCGGGCGGCTAGAACAAATGTTCTGCTTGCGTATAAGCCAAACGACGTTTTCTCTCCATGTCGTTTTCTGTTTGCTATAACGCGGATCATGGACTTACAGGCGATACAAAGTGCGGACAAAGACGCACCGCCACGTGCGTAAGGCGGCACCGCTAAACGCCGCCAGCCGCGTCGTCGTCGAATAGCTTTCATCAAATTTGGTGCAATCAGTGCGGTACCAGCAGTCGTCAACGTTTTAAAGGTGTGAAGTGAACAGCCACTCTGGTTTCGGAAGCTGACTTATTATTGGTAGTTATTGGGGACTCGGCCTGTGATGATAACCAGTAGTTTAGTCGCGAACTTTTGATTATTACTTGGTCTCTTGGACTCTTCGGCTTTTGCGTCTGCCGTTTCGTTTTTTCCAAAATTTAGCAATACTTACTTATAGCCTTGGGGTTGGGTTTCTGGTCGGGCAACCTTGAACGTGACAAGTGGACCACGTAAGAGGTGGCGCTTAAACCGCTTGTTCAGTGAACTGGAAAATGCTAAAGCAGATAGATCCGTCGCTATATCTTGCAGGCTATAGTTCAAACAACGTGAATTTGTATTTTTGAAAATATCATTTATTCTTAAAAAAATAGTTTATATTATATTTAGAATTATATGTTTCTCGGTTTATTATAGTGAAACAAAAATCGTTTAGCAATATTATATATAGAATAACAATGTCGCATACCAATCATAGTTGGTTCATCATTTTCAAAGCAGAAGAGTAAAATAAATAAATATATCAAAACTGCCGCCTAATGTGGCTACGCCACATCGCTTTACTTCGTGTGCTGTCCGACGTCGCTCCGCTCAGTCGGACCAAAGCTAATTTATCGACCCTATGGTTGAGTAAGCCGGGCAAACGAGTGGATCACAGGTTTGCTTGCGAGGGGCCGCCGCTTCCGACGATCAATCATCATATAAAGAACAGCTCATGTTATAAAGAAGGAAAAACACCAAATTCAAATTATTGTATTTCATGATTTTAAATTTTTATAGCAAAATCATGGTAGAATTCATTATTTGTTTAACATTAATATATAAGTTGAAACAGATTTTCAGTAGTTTTAAAAATATAGCTTTATTCAGATTATTTTTAAATTTAAAACTGCCAAGACCGGCGCAAGTTTCAAAGTTGAGGAAATACTACTTGAAGAGAGTATAGCTGCGTATGAAACGGTTGATGAATGATAGATAACAGACAGCAACGAAGCAGTTATTACAGGTTTCCGAACTTATTCAAAGGCCCCAAATCACCATGAAAACAGAACAATACACAGTCAATAGTAGTCAGACAACGCAAGAAAACGAATGGTCTACTCCATTAAAATACAACACAGTAACGAACTAAGCAAATAGAAATACATGGTTAATAATGAAATGCAATTGAATAGTAACAGACAGTAAAAAACCTGTTTTAATCCACCTAGCGGTGCAATTGTGCCTTTCTCATTTCTCTAAACTATGGCACGGAGGCTTTTTATGTTCAACATAATTGTGGAAATGTCCATTACATTCTTAGTATGCTTTGCACTTATACACAATGGCATGCCAGCCACGAACTTGATGAGCTACGTGTCGACGGTGAAACACTTGAAACAAAAAAATATCATACTCCATTAGCCTAATCAGCATTAGATCAATGTTATCTGCTTGCTAACTCATTTTGTCATGCGGGGATGGGTATGTGAGGAGGGCGAAAGTCCCATGAACGAACGACTCCCCAGCTTAAATTGGTATGCTTTGTAATATAGTGGTGGTTTAAAGATGATGGGGTTGAAAGGGAGGGGTATGAGGTGGTGGTCTGAGGGGTGATTTAAGGAGATTTTTAAAGGAGGGGAGTGAACAGTAGAGGGGGGGGGGTGTAACCCCTCTCCGTAAACCATCAACTACGCCCCTGTTAAAATCCAGAAACCTTATGCGAGTCGAAAAAAAAAAATTTGGCCGGGATTAGGTTGACGTTTTTCAAAGTGATTGCATAACCTTTCTATATGAGAAAGGCAAAAATGTGCAAAATCCAAAAAAGTGAATCTTCGTCAAATTTTTTTCGTGTTTGCATCAAATCTCGACGTTTTATGCACCTTGAATACATTTAGCATCAAAAATAAAAATTCTATTTTTAATTTTTCCTATAGTTTTTATGAGAAATTTCTGTGTGGCCGCACTCTGAAACCCGTAATTCCGGAACCAGAATTCCGATCGATCCAAAATTCAATAGCAGCCGATGGGAAGGTTGCACCTTTCATTTGAGACTAAGTTTGGGCAAATCGGTCCAGCCATCTCTGAGAAAAATGAGTGACATTATTTGACACATACGCACATACATACACACACACATACACACACACATACACACACACATACACACACACATACACACACATACATACACACAGGGGTAAACCCAGCCACCCCGAAGCAAGACAGAAGAGTGAGTGTATAGGCGTATAAGTGGACTGCCTCATGCCAAGACGGGAGGGTCGTAGCGTAGTATGTTGGAACTAAGCTATCGATGCCTCATGGCGTGGCAGAGGAGTGAAAGGGTGAGCATCCAAGTCAGTCTCACACTGCATGTTAAGGGTGAGCATAAAAGTCAGCCTCACAGGTTGGTAGCAAGTAAGGAATGAAAAAGGTGAGCACAAAAGTCAGCCTCGCATGGTATGTCAGAAGTGGGGCCTAAGAAAAATGTCCCACATGGGATGCCAGAGGGAGTGACAAAGGTATAATAGAGTGGCACGATTGAGAGTGAATCAGGTGATAGGGTGAGCACCCAAGTCAGCCTCACATGTATGGGTAGGGCGAGCACAAAAGTAAGCCTAGCAAGGAATGAGTAAGGTGAGCACACAAGTCAGCCTCGCATGGAACGTAAAAGGTGAGCACAAAAGTCAGCCTCATGTGGGAGTGTTTGAGAGTGAATCAAAGTGTGATTGAGAGAGCACCCAAGTAAGCCTCATACAGGATGTATGATCGCGCGAGTGAGAGTGAATGAGTACATTGAGTACAGCCATCCCCCCAGAAGTAATACCGAGAGGTAGTTCCTGGGAGGAATGATGGCGGAGCCCAATGGAGTTTAGTCGGTATTAATGGCTGGTCACCATTCGAGTCCGACACGCCCCCAGTGCACCCCGTGTGGTAGATTGGACCCTACCGTTAGCACGTGTACTGGGCTAGGACATAAAGGTCTTCTCCATTGTAAAAAAAAAAAAAAAAACATACATACACACATACACACACATACAGACTTTTTCCGATCTCGACGAACTGAGTCGCATGGGATATGACACTCGGCCCTCCGGGCCGGGATTAGGTTGACGTTTTTCAGAGTGATTGCATAACCTTTCTATATGAGAAAGGCAAAACAGTAAATGATCGTCTTGGTTTTTTACATTCAGTTATGATTCTAAAACACTATGTTAAGAAATACTGCGATGGAACAAGAAACCGCGTAAAAAATCTCTTGCGTTTAGTGCCTTTCAATATTGCATCTTTTCGATGTTTTGTCCATTTCGACGTTTTGTCCCTTTCGACGCTTTGTCCCTTTCGACCTTTTGTCCCTTGCGACCTTTTGTCCATTTCGACCTTTTGTCCTTTCGACCTTTTGTCTCTTCGACCTTTTGACTCTCCGACCTTTTGTCCTTTTCGACCTTTTGTCTTTCGACCATTTGTCATTCGACTTTTTGTCCATTCGACCTTTTGTCTTTCGACATTTTGTCCCTAAACCCTTCGCACATGTCTCATGTCTCAACGAAACTAGTATATTAAATAAGTTACTTTCGAAATCGAAAAAGTTAGTTCCATCGGAACTGCTAATGGTTGAGTACTACATCTTCGTCAGATGAGTAATCATCTGACGAAGATGTAGTACTCAACTGTCTTTTTAATAAAAAAAAAACTTTCTTGGCTGTATGGTGTCATCACTGACGACCGTCCCTGAGTTCTTTTCAGGTAGTTCTAATTCTTGGGCATTTGCTAGTAGAATTGAGACAACTGCATTGATCAAATGGCCGATAAGTCTCCGAGAAAATATGGAATCATTCCAATTCTACTGCAAAGAGGTTATGAACACTTGAAGCATATTTTGAAAAAAATGTTACTTGTGGTCTTGAAACAGGATACATTTCATTAGCGTGGCGGGAAAGAACTGTAAAATTCATTCTCACGTCAGTTATAAGGAGGCGAAGACCGATCAGTCTTACCTCCTACATGCAATGCAACATGCATATCACTCTATTTCACAATACTGTCTACAGCATTGGAAAAGATTGTTCGCAAAAGCAATCAAGTTTAAGAGTTTTTCTTGATATTAAAGCTGATTTTTATAACGTGTTTTTCGAATCCATTTTGAAAGCAGCACCAGGTCATGGAGTACCTTTGTACATCACGAACTAGATACAAGCAATACTTAGCAACCGACTTCTGTGATCATCGTTAAGATCAGTAGAGATAAGGAAACTGAGGGTCTGCGGATGTCCTCAAGGTTGTGTGCTGTCACCACTTCTATGGAACCTTGTCGTCGATGGTTTGTTGAAGAAACTTAATGAGTTTGGGTTTCCGACATATGGTTTCGCGGATGATTACCATATAATTATCACCAGTATTAACCTTAACACACTTTTTTATTTGATGCAACAAGCCTTGTGTATTGTTGAGCAGTGGTGTCTTAATGTTGGACTATCAGTTAATCTAAATAAAATATCAATGGTGCTTTTCACGAAGAATTATAACCGGAGCTCGTCCTTTGCAGTTCTTTGACTCTGATAGTATTGTCGCAGTAGTATGTTGAGGTAATTCTAGACTCAAAACTAAATTGGGGAGCTCACTTCGATTTCCGAATCAAGAAAGCTTGCATGGCCTTCGGCCAATGTAGATGGACTTTCGGCAAATCTTGGAGACTGAAACCCAAGTACATTCAGTAGATCTACAGAACAATTGTTAGACTAATATTGGCATACGTGTGCCTTGTTTGGTGGCAGAAGGGAGAAGTCATGCCAATCCAATTAAAGTTAACCAATCTTCACTGGGGCGTTTTGGACAACACCTATTGCTGCTCTAGAGGCACTCTTGAACATAAAATCACTATGTGTGTTTCTGAAATAAGAAGCACTTTCTTGTGCATACCGTCTTAAGCTTACTGGGATCTGGAACAGTAATCCAATAAATCGTACAACTAGCCACACAAGACTGTGGCCCGAAATGGTTACTTGAGATGAGTACACAATTGCTCCCATTGACCTTACACTCACATGTAGTTTTCCTTTTAGAACTTTCAATGTGAGAATTACTCCTCGGGAGGAATGGTTGTATGGCTGGATGGAGCGACACCTTGAAGAATACATAGTTTGTTATACTAACGATTCTTTGTTGCAAGGCCGAACCGGTGCTGGTGTCTATTGTCGAGAAATGCGATTAATCCAATCTCATTTGCTTGATAAACACTTTACCATATTCCAAGCAGAAATTTTCGCGATTCTGTATAGCATACAATCGGCACTTCAACAGGTAATTTGCGGTAAAAAAATCTATTTTTGCTCTGACATTCAGGTGGCCCTGAAAGCACTTAATTCGACAGATTCGAAAACGCATGGCGGACTCAAAACAAAGAACTTAGCATTTCAAAAGCTATTTACCTTCTATGGGTAATCGGTCATTCCGATATCACTGGAGATGGTTGGGCGGATGAATTGGCTATAGCAAGCCCTGCGACTGACTTCGTTGGTCCAGAACCAGTTCTACCACTGTCGATGTGTTGGATAAAGTACATGATTTGCTCTTAGGTTGTAACCGAACATGCCATCCATTGGCGTAGGCCGTAGATTGCAAACTTGCGTTCAAACAAAGACATTTCTGCCGGATGTGGTTCTGAAAACGTCAAGGAATTCGATACATTTTTTCAAGCACAATTGCAGTATTCTAGTCAGGGTACTGACTGGACATTGCAATTTCAATCACTTGGCTGCTATTAAGTGTGCTGAGTATTGTTCATGTGATCTATGTGAATCCGAATACGGATCTCATATCATTTGATGAGTAACTGCCCTGCAGTAATGCAATTACGTATCCGGATTTTTGGTTCTCCATTCATAGATGAACTTAAGTGCAGAGAGTTGAAACTCCAGGATATGCTACTGTCTCTAACCAAGCGTGGTAGAGAGCTATAGTTTTAGCCATATTTGAACGACAATATATTTTCGGGTGTGTAGTCGTTCTCTTATCTCAGTATCCCATTAGGGAAATTGATATATCCGCTTATCGATAAAAGTGTTTTATTCCATTGGAAGTGAAGAATACTTACGTATTGTCTATGTTCTCTGTGTCGTTGTTTTCGTTATCGCTAACATTACCATTTTCCCAATCCTTCCCCTCAGGAAATGATGAAAAGACAAACCTCGACAAGGCACAAGCCTCCGATCAACATAGGGAACATACCATTTGAGCCAGCTGCTATTGATTGCTGATTCCTGATATACTGGGTCATTATGAAGCAGACTATCCTAAGGTAGTGAAATTGGAACCAGAAATGAAAAAATGGATTTCCACAGAAACAAAAGTTGGCCCAAACGTTGTACAAGACCTTATGAGCAGCGTTAAGAGAAAGGTGCGTACAGTTCGATATAGCAATGACATGTAATAAAACGAACTTGGAGCAACATTAATAATGCATTATATTTGATTCCCTGATTGTTTGAAAACTATCGGAGGAATAGGTGAATTTTAACGAACCTTTTCTTGTGATGCAATTTGACTCGATACACCCTTCATGTACACCCAGGTTCTTTTTTACGCGGGGGATACGTACCGCGTAAAAAACCGCGTAAAAAACCGCGTTAATTGGAAAATCCGCGTAAAAAACCGCGTTAATTAGAAAATCCGCGAAAAAAACCGCGTAAAAAACCGCGCTAATTCGAAAATCGGCGCAAATTCGAAAATCCGCGCAAAAAAAACTCTCAGCAAAAGACTTTGCGCGGATTTCGCAATTAACACGGTTTTTGCAAAAAATATTCGAAGTCCTTTTGAATGCAAAAGACTTTTCGGAAAGATGGAAGAGACTGGTCTGGAAGACTCGCACCCCAACAATATGGGTATTTACGGAATGGTCTTGAAGAGTAGGTTCCAGAAATTGATTTTTGACGCCATTTTGAAATCAAAGATGGCGACTTCCGGTTTTAGCGAAATTCGCTATAACCCAATCAATATGAGTATTTTCGGAATGGTCTTGAGGAGTAGATGCCAGAAATAAATAAATCTGCACCATCCCCGCAAGGTTTTCCATGAAAATTGATTTTTGGCGTCATTTTCAAATCCCAAATGGCGGTTTCCGGTTTCGCGAGACTCTCTACAACTCAATCAACATGAGTATTTTCGGAATGGTTTTGACGAGTAGCAGACAAACGTTGATGTTAGCCGTCATTTTAAAATTCTAGATGGTGACTTTCGGTTTACCGAAATTCTCGCATGAAAAATTTGGGCAATCATCTAAATCACCCTCAAATATAAGATCTAATCATTAGCAAGCAAAATGCAAAATATTTTTATGTGTTCATCCAGGAAAGTGCGGGGAGAATGGAAGAGAGAGAAAAAATAGACGTATGTGGTGGGAGTTGGAGGTTTGAATTTATTCAAACTAAACATATTGCTTAAATTTAAGTAAATTCAACTGTTTAATTAAAACTATTTGTGCTACAACTTCAACTTCCAAAAATACCAGTACTGATTGGGTTATGGCGAATTTCACGAAATCGGAAGCCGCCATCTTGGATTTAAAAATGGCGTCAAAAATCAATTTTTGGAACCTGCTCGTTAAGATCATTCCGAAAACACTCATATTGACTGGTTTATAGTGAATGTGGCTAACCCGGAAGTCGCCATCTTGGAATTCAAAATGGCGTCAAACATCCATCTTTGTCTACTACTCGTCAAGACCATTCCGAAAATACCCTTATTGATTGCGTTATAGCAAATTTCGCTAAACCGGAAGTCGCCATCTTTGATTTCAATGTGGCGTCAAAAATCAATTTCTGGCACCTACTCTTCAAGCCTATTCCGAAAACACCAACATTGAATCGGTTATAGCGAATTTCGCTACTATCTATGATTTCAAAATGGTGTCAAAAATCAATTTCTGGCACCTACTCTTCAAGACCATTCCGAAAATACCCATATTGATTGAGTTATAGCGAATTTCGCTAAACCGGAAGTCACCATTTTTGATTTCAAAATGGCGTTGAAAATCAATTTCTGGAACCTATTCTTCAAGACCATTCCGTAAATACCCATATTGTTGGGGTGCGGGCCATAAGGAATCTTCCAGACCAGTCTCTTCCATCTTTCCGAAAAATTCAAAAGGACTTAGAAGATTTTTTGCAAAAACCGTGTTAATGGCGAAATTCGCGCAAAATAAAAACTGCCAAAATTCTTCTAAGTTCTTTGCATTTAAAAGGACTTAGAAATTTTTTTTCAGAAAAAAGCCTTCAAAAGGACTTTTGCAAAATTTTTGCAAAAACCGCGTTAATTGGAAAATCCGCGTAAAAAAACCGCGTTAATTGGAAAATCCGCGTAAAAAAAAACCTCGTAAAAAACCGCGCAGAAAAAAAAACCGCGTAAAAAACCTGGGTGTATACAATTCTCACTCTTTTAATCTCATCACCACACAGTGCAATGTCTGATCACACATTCACTTTGCCATCGATACAGGATACTCCATCTATTATTTAATCGTCCTCTTTTAATGGATTGAAATCCTTTGGGCTTATCTGTGGCATTATATAATTCAATTTGCTTCCTCTTCTTCTTTCCACAGGAAAGTATTCAATGCTATTCCACTTTCTACTTCTTCTGGTGCAGCTTCCCCCTTGATTCGTAACCAGTTTTCTTGGCTTGTTCACTATCGAGGGCGCACCATCATCTGCACATATTTTTATGCTTAGCACTGGATAAGAGTTACAACTTGTAGATTTTCTCCATGTGCGCTGTATAAATCTTGGTTTGTGGTTTGGTCCATTAGAGTTACAAATACCAAAAAAAATCTACGGTCCTGTTTTTATCTTATATTATATATTATTTGTACAATAATGATTTTTTTCAGAAAAATTCACGGCGATTGTTATAAATTCTGTTGTCAATATTAGTCCTTATGTTACAATATACTTTGTAACCAATTCTTCGTGCAGGTACAATAAGCCAACTGATAGAAAGAATCCATCGTAACAAGTCAGCACACTCTTCAAACCTTTTGACCTAATGATTTTGACCAGTGGATTATTTATTTTACTTTAGTAAGCTTATTGCACGTTTCATAGCTATCTTATTTCAAAAGGCGAGCTTTCCCGTGAATGACACCACATCATGCATTTGCCGGTCAACTCCCAGGGTGCCTCTGCCAGCCAGCATAATGTACTGCTCCCCCTCTCGGACAAGCAATTTCAACGCTCCGCCAAGCGGTTTATAAAGACATATGTATCTCGTATCAGATAAGAATCACTTCTTTTCCCAACTCCATATATTACCAGCTACTGCCAGGTCGGTCTCTTCGGTTGCTGGTTAGCACACGCGCCAGCAAAGTTTGACCACCCGTCCACAATCGGCTTCTTGGGTTTCGCCTTCGACTCCGACAATGTTGTTGCTCAACGTATATGCCGGTACATTGATGTGTTCTATTCATGTATCGCAGGCAAGCAGAACCACCTGGTCGACACACCCCTGCCAGCCATCCAGCCTCTAAATAAGAGAGAGAGGCTTCTTCTGGCCAGCACTCAGCAGTGGGACAGCTTTGAGTTGTTTGTGCATGTGCTTCCCAGTCGATTAACGGGGTCGTCTTTCCGTCCGCTTTCGGGATTCATGGTTCGCCAAAACGTATGGGTCATAACGGCATGCTTCCAACGAAGCACAATCCTAGAAGCTTGTGGAATATGGTCGGTTACCCAGCCGCCATACAGACTAAAGGGGGTCCCGGACAGGAGCCATCTATCTATCTGTCCTTGTTGGATGTTGGTACTGCTACAGTGCGGGCAGCTGGGAACATGCATCCGTTGTACATATGTATCTCTTTAGTTCGAGCAACGTAGAAGAAGCTTCCGTTTATGCTTATCTACCCACTCCACACATTTCCCAGAAGATTAAACTAAGTTATTTCAATTATCGTTAAATATAATTTTCCACTTCGAAATAATCCAGGAAAATTGGTTCAATAATATTATTACTGGTGTATGGCAATTTCATTAGAAAGCGGATGGATAGGGAGTGAGGTGAGACTCATCGCTGGACCATCTAATGACAGTCGGTTACGAAAGAGAATCTAAGAACTAATATGACCAACCAGACCGACCAGCCTGAGATTGGGATAAAGTTCAGCTATATCATGAAAAGAAATGGTCTGGTAGTACGCAGTTGAAGCGGGCAATTGCTTGGAAGAATGTTTATCTACATAGTCCGGTTGTTGTTGTGCTATGGGAAAAACACATGACGCACTCCCAATAGTTCTCATGGTGTCTTTTTTTCTTTCTTTTGGGATTCTTCCTTTAATTGCGAGTCGATATATTATTGGATTGTTATACGATAAGTGATTTACCTCTGAGTACGATAACGACAAACGAGCTTCTGAAGGGTAACTTTTCTAACCCATGTTTTTTCAACATTTCGAATGCAAATCACGATGTTCCACCTCACCTTAAGCACAGTTGAAACCAATAGTTCTCAACTATACGGCTTTGTTGCAAAACTAATTACTTTTATACACCCTTCAGTCTTGGTACTGTTCGGAGGAGATCAGACATTGGATACACTCTAGGTAACCGGAATTCATATGAGCAGCATCCCTTTTTGTTCATCCTCATCTGAACGGGAAAACTTTCCACAATAAATACTAGCTTTGACCGCATTAGGCGAACCCAGTGCACACTCAACCAAGCCAATAAAGCGCTCTTCTGCCTCGTTGGCTTACGGTTCGTGATTGGAAAATCATTACGTCAGGTGAGATAAGCTCGATTCGCTGTAGCTCATCCCTGCCGGCCTTCCTATACGGTCCAGGCTTTGAGGGAGTACTCGGTGTGTGTGTGTGGTCGGTCCAACTTTCGCTCCCTCTGTGCCAATCGAGCGAAAAGTTTATAGGCGAAGCCGTAAAATAATTTTCCAACTTTCTTAATAGAAATGAATATGTATTCTCACAGTCGTCAAGCTCGGTTGGATGCTATCGAATCGACTGGAAATGGAGGGCAGGTGAAAACTATTTCGAGCATTGCCGGGTGAAGTTGTTTGAATAAATGAGTGATGGATCGGGCAGTCGGTCCACTCATTCATTGATTGAAATTCTTGAGGTTGAATTCTTTATTGGTTAAGGTAAACCAGTGGTTTACCAAAATAACTATTTGTGACTTTGCTCGATAAAAATACAAATGTATATGGAAAAGAATGTCTCCGTACATAGGGTGATGTGCCTATTATGGCAGTAGAGCCTATTGTGACCCTATTTCGTACCCCTTGGTTTCGAACCAAGTATATGAGATAATGACAATATCGATTTGGCTAAAACTGGTGTGCAAAAAAAGCTCAAGTTATATTCTTTATTTGTTGTGCACATACGTATTCAGAACTATCCACTAAATCCAACTTTTAATTAAAACAAAATCACCTTATTGAAATATCTGCTAATCCGCCTCACTCGCGTAGTGAACCGAAACAGGACGCAACGGCGCTTAGCAAAATAAACACTTTCGAGCCAGCATTTACCGCCTCATATCTCGTTATTCCGGCACAAATATATTAAATATTGCACTGATACATACCTTTATTTTAGCTGGAGAACCTTTTTACGATTATTTCACTTTAAAAGCACTCGTCAAACACTAGAATAGGCCTAGTGTTATAATAGGATAAAACTAAATACGGGGGTTCCTATTATTGGCATGTTTTGCTGATACACTACCACAATCAAAACCAACTTTTTGCATCCATCATACAGAAAAGAATCACCAGTGCGGCCAAACCAAAACATGAACTTGAAAACATAATGTTATGCAATTTCAGGTATAAGTAATCAATTATTTCAAGTTATTCAACTAATTGTTGATCGCAGATATTTTATTTTCATCTGCACATACAATTTGGATCGGGAGGAAGTAATGTGTGATGTGAACTTTATATTCCAGTTGTTAACTTTCGCATGGTTATTTCCTGCATGCGCAGTTCTGGGCGCTCTTCTACTAACAGCTGATGAGTTTCTTTCGTGTGCGTAATGTTTACGTTTGTTTTGATCGGTTGAAAAAAGCAGAATAATTCGTTTTACAAATCACGCGTTGGCGTCCATGATCTGGATACCTAGTTAGAATCGACGCAAATGAAATATGAGGCATTGCGTTTCAACTAGATTGTTTTTCGATGAGGTGGAAATCGGCACACCCATGAGGCGATAATTGGAACGTTCAGGTGGGAATAGATGCACAGAATAGAACATTTATTTTCATTTATGCTGAAAATTGAGACAATTCTGCCAAATAAGCATTATACAGATGTTTAAGAAACAGTACACTGATACTTTATTCTGAAAAAGGTTATAGGTAATATGGCTTCTTTTTAAGTTGTTCAAAAAATAGTGCGACCCTCTCCATAATGGTGCCAAAATAGGCTCATCACCCTATATCATTTAAAAATTAGCTGTAGCCTACTTGCGACTTTTTCAAAATTGCACACTTTATGGCGTATGTGATTGCAAATGTTTGATGGTTATCTAAGGGAACTATAGGCGTGCGCAGGCTTTTCCATTAGAGAGGGCTAACAGCTAAAAGACTTTCAGTTATGTCATGTCTTCATCAGTTTGATTTTTTAGCGAAATGAAATATTTAATAATTTAATGTTGTTTTTTGCCATTCCCATATAGAAAGGTTATGCAATCGCTCTAAACATCGATTTTTTAACTAAGGCCAGGTGTGCCAAGTCCCATATATTCGACTCAGTTCGACGAGATGGGAAAATAAGTGACAAATTATTTCACCTCTATTTCTCAGAGATGTCTGGAACGATTTGCACAAATTTAGTCTCAAATGACAGGTACAGTATTCCCATCGGCTGCATTTTTATAGACGGGATTCCCGGTTCAGGAGTTCCGGGTTGAATAGAGCAGCCGCACTGCGAATCCACATATAAACTGGTACCACCATTATACCAAAATGATGCAAAACTTTCTAAAATATGTGAAACATCGCATGGATCACGAATGACCAATCGAACTAACTGACTTTTACAAACTTGATTTCAAATGAAAGATATGACACTTCCATTGACTGTTATTGACACTTTTGGTTTCGGAGTTATAGTATGGTCACTAGAGTAAGACATGGTTATATGAAAAAAATAAAATTTGGCTCCTAGTAACTTTTTGAGTCCCAAATATTTAGCTCGATCGGGGAAATTATATTTTTGCGCCCGCGGTTTAAAGTTTACATGGGATTTCGTATGGGGAAATTGTCTTTTGCAAATTAATTCTTTCAAGAGTTGCCCGTTACCTCCTCAAAAAATAAATAGATGTTTGATTTATATAGAAAATTTATAGAAACAAAGCCTAGAAGACTACAAAACGGTCTGATGCTTGTGGAAAAAGTTATTAAGCAAAAACCGATGCTTTGAAGATTGATGAAAATTTCACTTTTCATAGTATCACTGCTTCTGATGGTCTAATTATATGCAAAAATTTTAACTTTCTCGTATTATGTACAAAAGAAGCCTCAATTTATCCCTCAAAACCTTGCGAAGTGGCCAAATAGTGTAGATAATCGATTTAGACCCTCCCTCCCCACTACCAGGCACTTCAAAATATGTTAACATGAAGACAAAATTGAACTCACGCTTATTAAGCTAATTAAATATTATATTTTTGTTTGGTTTGTGCGGAGCGTCTGGTGTAAAGTGCTTAAACGGAACGTTTTACGATTTTGAAGGCAAGGCAACAATGGATCTTTTGTGTAATATCAAGATCTATTTATACATTCATTGTGCACGAAAAAAAAAATATTTCCAGTCACGCCATAAAATTCAATCAGATTTGTAAAGCTTAGACTTGTAGTCACTCGTTGAACCAAAAAAAAAAGTTTGAGTTTCGGAAAATGGTTTCATGAAAACTGAAAAATTTCATATTTTACGGTAAAATACGCACATCATTCTTCAAAATAATAGTGAGAAATTTTTTTTATTCAGTTTTCTGTAGTTCATCGACAAGTTACACATATTGTGCTTTCCCATAAAAAAAGTTCGTTTATTAGTTTTTGAGTTACTTTAATTTTAAAAATGCGATTTCGAGAAAAACACTGTCCCACGTCAAATTGCATCATGAATAAAACGCTGTGGAAAATGAAACATTGGGCATATTCTCTTGAAAATTAGGGGAAGAAGTAGTTTAGAGTGTATTGTTTACACTGTATTTTTTATCGCTGTCAGCTTTTCGAAAATGCATGGCTGTTTAAAACAAAAAAGGTCCAGCGGGGCCACCGAGAGGTTCAATACTATCAAGTAAGTAGATAAATAAGAAGTCGATTTTTTTTAATTATTACATATTCGATATAGGGTAAAGTGCCTATTTTCACCATACTAAGCGGGGTGCCTCATTAATTCATCAATTTCTCGGTCTACAATCAATGGAATGCGTAAAAATTGTTATCAACAGCTTTGTTTCGTTGTTAAGAACCAATATAATAACACAAATGCGCTGATAACAGTTTAATTCTCATGTTTGAGCGCAACGAAAACTCGAATCGAGCGCCCCTATTGTTGCGCTACCATTTGACTCAATGCGTTGAACAAAGATGGCAGACACTGCTCTAACCAACGGCTTCAAATGGGTAGGTTGATAATGGAAACATAGCGAAAATGAGCTCGTCACCCTACATCGTACAGATTACACTTAATTCTATTGCTAGTGTCAATCGAAAAAACCTACGGAGAGTGCCCAAAGCATGACGTGAAAATTGTTATCGGGGACGCCAACGCTCAGGTCGGTAGGGTGGACTTTTTCCGTCCAATCATTGATAAGGGGAGCCTTCACTCTGTAACCAATGACAACGGCCTGAGACTAGTGACCTTCGCAGCAGCTAGAGGGATGGCCATCAGCAGCACTTACTTTGCACGCAAAGGCACCCGTAAGCACATCTGGATGCACCCGAATAGCGAAACTTGCAATCAAATAGACCATGTCCCGGTAGACAGCCGACACTTCTCGTATGTTATAGGGTGCTTACAGAGTGGCGGCGAGAAGCTGAGCTGGCGCTGGAACTGACATTAGAATGCGAGATGCGAGAAACCTGCTCGCAGCATATTAAATGGAGCCTGTCAGAGTGAAAGCGGGCAGTCGGCGCCGATCCGCTCGGCTTTCACTCTGACATCACCCATTTGGTTTGCAGCAAGCAGGTTTCTCGCATTCTAATGTCAGTTCCAGCGCTAGCTCAGCTTCTCGCCGCCACTCTGTAAGCACCCATAGACGTGAGGACCTTCAGAGGACTAAACATCGACTCTGATCACTATCTCGTTGTCAGTAAGATTCGAGCACGGTTATCAACCGTAGAAGGTATGACGGACGAGTACCACCAGAAGCTTGATGAGCGGATAAGGGGAATCAACGTAAACGACAACCTCAACATCCTGTGGGAGTCAATCCACGGAGCGGTGAGCACAACAGCGCGAGAAGTAATAGGTACTGCGGTTGGTTCGATGAGGAGTGCCAGAGAGTGACGGATGAGAAAAATGCTGCCAGAAGCCGGCTGTTAGTGTCTGGTAGCCGGCAGAACAGAGAGCGGTACAAGGAAGAAAGAGGAGCGGAAAAAAGAATTCACTGCAGAAAGAAAAAGCAGTATGAGGAGAACATCATTACTGAGGCGCAAAACAGTAGGGAACAAAATGATATGCGGAAATTTTATGAAACTGTCAATGACGTACGGAGAAAAACAGCGCCGTCTCCCGTCATGTGCAATGACCGTAAAGGTAACTTGCTGACAGATAAAACTGTAGTAGCAGCCAGGTGGAGAGAGCACTTCTAGACATTGTTGAATGGAGAGATTGTTAGCGCGTCAACGAACAGAATAAGGATAAGTGCCGATGGACAAGCTGTGGAGCCTCCGACGCTAGAAGAGGTAAAAAAAGCAATCAAAGAGCTGAAAAGCTGTAAGGCTGCTGGAAAGGACGAGCTCCCGGCCGAACTTTTCAAACACGGTAGTGAACAGCTGCACGAAACACTTCACCGTACTCTTTTGAAGGTATGGGAAAAAGAAGAACTACCTGCTGACTGGCTAGAGGCCTCATTTGTCCCTTATACAAAAAGGGACACAGACTGGAGTGCGCCAATTATCGAAGAATATCGCTCCTCAATTCGGCGTACAAAATTATGTCACGTATTCTATTCAACAGATTGAGGCCGTTGGAGGAGTCTTTCGTCGGTGAATACCAAGGTGGTTTTCGTGAAGGCCGATGAACAATGGATCGAATGTTTACCCTGCGACAGATCCTAGATAAATTCCGGGAATACAACTTGCAGACACACCATCTGTTTATTGATTTCAAAGCGGCGTACGATTCAGTGAAAAGAAACGAGTTATGGCAGATAATGGTAGAACATGGTTTTCCGACGAAACTGAGGCTGATTCGTGCAACGTTGGATGGATCGAAATCAAGTGTTCGTGTTGCGGATGAGATTTCGACGACCTTCGTAACCTTAGACGGACTGAAGCAGGGTGATGCGCTGTCAAACTTGCTGTTCAACATTGCTCTTGAAGGTGCCATCAGAAGAGCAGGCGTGCAAAGGAACGGTACCATCGTCACTCGGTTGCATATGCTCCTAGGATTTGCGGACGATATTGATATCATTGGAATCGACCGCCGAGCCATGAAGGGGCATTCGTGCCTTTCAAAAGGCAGACAGCAAGAATTGGTCTCACAATCAACACCAGCAAGATGAAATACATGATAGCTGGAAAAATACGTGGGTCCAATAGTGATGTTGGTGGTGAAGTGGTGTTAGGGGGTGATAAATTTAAAGTAGTGGAAGAATTTGTGTACTTTGTAACTCTAGTGATTGCGTCTTGCAGCTGCAAATAGGGCTTTTACGGACTTCGTAGCCAGCTGAAGTCCCGTAGTTTGCAGACGAAGACAAAATTCGCGTTGTAAAATACATTGATAGCTCCGGTTGCCTTGGACGGCCATGGACGTGGACGTTAAAGGAAGTTGATCGTAGAGTGTTCGGTGTCTTCGAACGTAAGGTGCTGCGAACAATCCTCGGCGGTAAAGAAGAAAATGGCATCTGGCGGCGTCGCATGAATCACGAGTTATACCAAGTATATAAAGGAGTGGATATTGTCATGCTAATAAAAAACGGCAGGCTGCTGTGGGCTGGTCATGTGGCACGAATGCCAGAAGAACGACAGGCGAAGATAATATTGAGTAGAGAACCGGGAAGAGGCCGACGACTACGTGGCAGGCCGCATACACGATGGCTGTTTGCAGTGGAAGAGAACCTAAAAGCACTCAATGTCCAGGGTGACTGGACGAGATTGGCCCAGGACCGGGTCCAATGGAGGAGAATTCTTCACTCGGCGTAGATCCAACGAAGCGAATTGTTGCCCATCATGTATCAAGTAAGTGTCAATGTTAAAAATTTCTAATTGCTAACTTATGATTAGATTTAGTGGTATGGAAGTCATAAACTAAAGCAGTTTCGTTGAATCTGCTACATCATCTGTCTACCGGATTGTTCTGTCCATGTGCTGTACGGTGCCTTGGAATCCACAGGAGCGGACGATTCCTTATATCACGAGGGGGAACAAATAAATGAATCCTTGAGAGAATATCGGGACAGTCAACCTATTGTTCGACAACATATCGAAAATTAACATTCTTTGCAAGAACGTTCGGCGAGACTACGGCGGATGACGGATAGGGCCGTTCCAAGGCAATTTTCTGAGAGCAAATCGTACAAATCTTCTCTGAACGCGCTCCAGTCGGTTACGTTGAACGGCGTTGTATGGCACCTATACTTGTACAGCATACTCCAAAGTGCTCCGGACCAGTGCGCAGTATAAAGTTTTCAGTGCGTAAAAATCCACAAAATCGACTGTGTTCCGTTTTAGAAAACCAAACGTTGCAAAAGCCTTCGCCGTTGTTGCAATGATGTGGTCGGCGAAACGAAGTTTTCTGTCGAATAACTCTCCCATGTCACGGATAGAATCCACCCGCTAGATGACACAGGCTTGGAGAGTATATTCGCAACGCCTTATATTTGCCGAGCGTCCGAAACTCATTATCTTACATTTATCTGCACCGTTCAGCAAGCACCATTCCTCTATATTGGCTATATCGTCTTGGAGCACAGCAGAGTCGAGTGCTGAAGCAATTGAACGAAAGATTTTCAGATCATCAGCATAGAGTAGTTTTTCAGAGTTGATGCGGGTGCAGAGGTCGTTGATGAATAAGAGAAAGATCAGTGTTCCTAGGTGTCTTCCTGTCCATTATACCAGATTTTTTGCCCATTATACCAGACGCCGCCCTTAAGTGTGTCAGCGTCGACAGTTTACTCATCAGGTTCAAGGAAGTCGTGCACTTTTATATACTTTCCATTTTCACAGTATTGTATTTAACGTAACCAGCTGTTGAATCAGAGTTCTGACAAATGAGAAAGGTACAATTGCACTACTAGGTTGATTAAAACCTGTTTTTATTTCCTTAATACATAAACTAGTTTCTCAAAATAAAATTCCTAATTCCCAACCTACTCTGAAAAACATTTCTCGCGTTCTTTAGCGCTAAATTCGTTGGCTGAACTATATTCTCGACAACCATAAAAATGTGGGTATTTTTGTAATCGACTTCACAAGAAGATGTTGAAAATGGACAACATTTTTAAAATCCAAGAGGGCTACTTCCGGTTAAGCAGTATTCTCGATAACCCTAACAATATGGGTATTTTTAGAATGGGCGTGACAGACATCGATTTCCGTCATGTACTTATCAATCACATTTCGAAAATATCTATATTGCTGAGTTTATAGAGAATTTATCTAACCTAGAAGTCGCCAACTGAGATGTCAAAATGGCTCAAGACATCAATTTCCGTCATGCACTTGTCAGTTCCATTCCAAAAATACCCATATTGTTGAGGGTATAGAGAATTTATCTAAACTGTAAGTCGCTATCTTGGATTAAAAAATGGCTCCCTTTCCGAACATACAACTTCTTACTCAAACTTTTTCACGAAATTGTTTCTTAAAAAAGAGTTCGTTATTTCGAATTTAGTTCGTTAAAAATTGGCGTAAATCGGTTATCACGTTAAAAACATTTTTAATCCGTCTTACAGTGTGATGAGACATATATTATAACTCTTCATTCTGTGCGTATATTATTTCGACTAAAAATATTTAAAATATGATATTTTGCGATGTTTTTGATAACACATACTACATGGGACAGTGGCAGGATTCAGAGAACGCTCAAATCGGCATGGGACAACATCAGTGCGAGAAATCTCAAAGACTAAACTAAATAAAAAATAAAGCGAAAAAAATAGACGGGCAAACGAATCTTTACTAATGCTTTGTTAAGAAAATATCTAAGTTCTCCAATCAATGCATTATGTAGGGATTAAGCGAATCTTCCCAAAGGGCTATATATGTAATGCTAGCTCAACAAAATAAAAAAAATGCCTATATTTGAAATGCATTCTCCCAATAGCGTTTACACAAATTTTCAATACGACTGAGAGCTAAGAACTGAAATTGCAGCTCTTTATTTCATATTACCTCTGAAGGGGTAATACGTGCATACTTCAAACTTTAACTCGATATTGACTTTTTTGAAAATTTACCTCACAATGAGCAACATATTTCGAACACCGTCGAACCAATCGATCTGAAACTTCTTAGTAGTATCTTTTATTAGAATTGTTATTACTAATCCTAATGTTAAAAAACTAATTTAAAAAAAAACTCAAAACCCGTAAGGGAAAATCATCATCATTACTGGAACATTTTTTTAGCAAAACTTTCGATAACCTACCGTCACCTGCCCTAGTGTGCCGGGTGCTCGCTGCTCTGTAAATCTACCGAATTCGTCTTAGGGCACCAGTAGGTCTCCTTTAGAGCAATTTGCGCGACTTTCAGTGGGTTAAATCAGTAAATAATGCTAAAAAGTAACATTTACTCTACAATTTTCAGTTCAGTAATTCGAGAGACATCATATCCACCACAAGCGATACAAAATAGATTGCCATGTGGAGCGAAGCTTAAAAATTACAATTAAAAATTTGCTTTATAATATGTACAGCCATATTGTGAAATATTTGTTTAATGTACAGTGAATAATTAATATTTTAGTAGAGGGGCAGTACTCGAAGAAGGTTCTGGTGGATAAGTGTAGAACAACTTTGTTTCAGCTTACTTGGTATCAATAGCCAGAAATTCAGTTTGGTAGGGGTTTGTTGACGTTATTCCGAAACCTTCATCTTTAAAGTTTAAAAACTTCGAAGAATTTTTCCAACTTTTCAAAATAACTGTTTAATTTGAGCTTAACAAACGCAAACATTGGATAAAATGCAAATTTTATTGATTAAAAATATCAGAAGAGATTTATCATAAACAGTAATAGTATAATAACTTATTTAACTATAGCTAAACCCTGAACACATGGAGCAGTCATGTCTTCAACATAGTGATTTTCAATAGCACTCTCGAAAACTTTGCTGAAGACATTTTGTCTCTAAATAAATTTATTTGAAGAGTAAATTGTCCATAATTGTTTCTAGGAGGATTCAACGCCAAAAATAAATTATCAGATGATGTGCTGTTTTGCGTTGTAGAATTCTTCGAACACACTAAACTTCCGAAACTAAAAGAATTATAAGCAGACCGTAGCTCAACTTTTTGCTTCTGCGATAGTATACCAGTAATCAGCAAAAGCAAAATAAACTCAAAGTCAAATAAATATTTTTCTCAAATTGAAATAGATTATCAATACAATTCATTTAGTTGATGGAGACGTGCAATACAATACCGACCAGCAATACAGAAACCCTAGAAAATGCCCTTGAATGGTCAGAAAATGTTCTATATATTTCACCTGAGCATTCCGTATAAATATCTGTTCATCCAAGTGTAAAAGCCATTGCGATTGAGCTCACTTCGTCCAACTGCGGAATCCTATTCAATGGGAAACTTGATGGCGTGCTGCATTACTATCCATTGCGATAAAAGTGATGCTTACATTAATAGAATTCCTTTCCGCTCACTACACAGCTAAGGATACTACGCTAGAACCGGAACAATTCGTTTGTACATGTCAACAATGAGTAGGTACCTATAACTACAAATTGCGAGTTGATTGCATGTTTTATTGATTCTTAGCCAAAGGAAGTTATCTGTCATGTGAAATTTTTAGTCTGTAGATAGTAGATAGCTTTTCTTAAATAGATTAAAAACAGTTCCCGTTACTTAATAAGTCCAGTAGATCCACTGTTTCCTATAATAAACGGAATGTGCTTGGAACAAGATGACACACAACGAAAGATTCGTATTCCATTAAAAAGGAACCTTCACTCAGACTAACATTAATTAACTTCTCAGAAAACCAAGACTGAGTTTTTGCCGTTCGATGAGAATGAAACTATCAAAAGCCATCTCCCACAGCATTCCATTAGGATCTATAGTTATCTCGGAATCATACGTCTTGGTAACCCGTGGTATCGGAATTATAGCAACTCGAGTCATTTTTCCACCCGGAAGACTCTTAGGAAAACGCAGAACCATTTTAATCAATAAGCAGGACGATTTTGAACTCGAGTAACTGCAGATGTTAGCGAAAATAATTGAAAACTATCCAAGATTTTTTCGATTTAATTCTTCAACAGGATCGAAAACTAAAAGTTTTTAGTTCAGTTATTTTTTATCGTAAACATCCGGAATTCAATTAACCCGCAGTAATGCAATCCATCGGCCATCGAGCACAACACAGAAGCATATCAATTTCCCTGTATGATCCTGCAGGACTATCGACGGGAAAAGTTTCACATACTGTGCCAGTTCGCTTTCTATCGTCGCATGGCAATGGGGTCACTGATGGCTGTGTGCGACCAGTATCATCACTTCTGTTTTTATTTTATTTTATGACTTCCACGGATCTTATATAGAGAAACGGTCAATGACCGATGCTCTCCAGCAGGCGGACAATAATAGATAAATTCCTCTCACGTACTTTGTTGCTCGATGCTTTTTCTGCACTTTTATGGACCGGTCAAAGGCAACAAAATCAACAACATGAGGGAAAAATTGAATTTTACACAACCATGTATTCAAGTCGTGTGAATTTATCAAATTATTAAATTTTACATTAAAGTTCATGCTCTAAATATGTATAAGGAAGTATATGTGTTGAAGTTAAGAAGTACTCTGAATAGACGCTAGTAATATTTTTTCAGCACTCCCCGATTTTAGCCATTTCTACACTATATACTGTTGCAATATGTACCTCAAATCCAATACATACTCAAAGGTTAGTTCCTTCGTTAGAGAAAATTATTAGTTACACCCAAAACAAATTCTCTGGAGTGCAAATGCATCTGTTATTTCCGCTTTTGAACATTGAGTGAAATTTACGGAAGAAAGTTTTTTGAAATTCATTGAAAATTTTTGAAGAAATAATTGAAATACGAAGAAATTGAGATTTTTTTACTTTTTCTGCCAATATCTTTGTATTTAACGCAATGACAAATTTGAAACAGTTTCCGAAAATGTATATGTATATGTCATCGCTTCGAATTCGATGTTTACTACGCCTGCTTCCCTCTAAGAACGGTCGGTTTCAAAATCTTCCAATGAAGGACGTTCGTTGGACCAATTTGGACAACAACCGTTCAACAAACGTCCATCGTTGGACCCGTGTTGCACGATTTTGAAACAATTTTTTGGACGTCTCAGTGGGTTGCTTCAGATGTCAATTCTTTTTTACGTAACCCATGTGGATTTGATTTTTCAATGCCAACACTACCAAAAAATTAAATCTTCCAACGAAATTGCAATTTGACCTGATTAGGCTGGCCCGCTTGAGAAATATTGAGTGGTATTAGAATGGAATTTCATAGCACACACACATTCTTTCAATTCTGCCAAACGTATGCCGTAGTCGACCACTCACACTGCTTTAGTATCCCACTAAGAAAACGATGTTTCAAAATCGTCCAACGTAGGTTCTTTGTTAGACCAACATTGGCCCTCGTCCAACAGGTTGTTCAACAGGTGCTCGTTATTATTTCTGTGTTGGATGATTTTAAAACAATTTTCTAGGATTCTGAATGGAATAATGCACCGATTGCATTCTCACAACTAATCTCCACACAACTGTAACACATTACTGAACTGCACAGTCCACTTCTACAACGTAAAACAGTAGTATACATGGAAAAGCTCTCTCTTCAGATTCTACCGTGCTAAATAATTATACAGCATTTACTGTGTGCAGACCACACATTGCATTTATCACTCATATGAGTAAATGAATCCGGTTAATTCACCACGCCGACAATAAAAACTCATATTTAGACATGAAAAATTATTAGCACTCACACAACTTGTCCGGACAAATAAAACGCATTATTTCTCCAGATAAATAAATCCGACGGAGAATGAGCTAATGAGTTTCAACGGGTATCCTTTTTGTGCTCGCTACCTTGCCGGCGCTCAACAAAAACACGTTGTCAGTTTTCTTGGTAATGAAGTGTATATTTTGACACGTTTGTTTGTTTCCACGAAAATAAAACAATATCAAAAATATCACCTTCGCCGGTGAGAAGGGTTATACTTAGTTAAATTTTATTGGAAAAATTATTCTCACATTGGAAAACCATCAAAAATTTAATCCAGAATGTGGCAAAAACAACGTTTCCGAAAACAGTAACGTGCTGTTTTATATGTTTTTATATGTTATTGCGGTTTAGAGAAAAAGGACCAAATTGATTGTAGGATAAATGATATTAAGTGGGACTACTCAGAAACTGATCAAGATTGGGACTATTTGAAAAATATGTTAACCGGCATATTATCCTCTTAGGATTCCGTATAAATAAATACCATTCCAGAAATCTTCGGAACCATTTCCTAACTATTGATATAATACTCAACATATTGAGAATACTATTGATACATTTTACCATTATAATTCTACTATTATTCTATCATACTCATTTTAGTTACCATTTTCAACATCTTCCGTGTATCCTATTTCAGAGTTCCTAGCCTCTCAGTAATACGGCGATAGCTCAATTGGAAAAAGCGTTAGTCCACTTAGCTTCCCTCAGAAGCTGGCGCGTAACAAAATAAATCTTCATCAATCGATAGAATTGAGAAGGAAGCAGGAAAGAGATTTTTTTCACGTAATTTTTTATGCATTGCTAGATTTAAATATGCATAAACTGTATGGTTCTTGAATGGTATGTTGTCAAAATGTATATGGAAAAAAAACATATTTTGGTATGGTGACTGTTCTCAACAACCCGTTGTTTGTATGTTCAAGAATGAAAAAACGATAATGGTTATGTTCGATATTATACCAGGCAATGGTTAATCTATTGTTGAACGAACCATATTGAAAATGGTTTTAAACGTTTGATGCAATGGTTGATATATGGTACCCATTTATGCGGGGTACCAATAATTCATTTGAAACTTGATGCAGCTTATGCAAAATAAATTTGTGTTTTTACTTATTTAATAACTTTGCTTAAATTATGCGGAAAATTAAAATCTTGATTACATCTGTTGATACATCTAAAATGCTTTCTCGAACACGCCAACTTCTCATTGCTACATAGCAAACGGCACAGGCATGTTAACGATTCCCGGAAGCGATGTCAAATCAGGTTTGACTAAATTGATTGCTGTGACGCCGTCTGTTCACAAATCGATATCAATTTGCACATCAGTCAAACCGTGATGCTGATCGTGGTAATTTTATTCATCTACCAGCAGTGTGACGCGAGGGGTAATGCTAAGTGGCAGTGATTCACCCTCCCCTTCCCCCATATTACTATGTGTGCACCATCCTGAGAGCGAATTATCTATCATATGGAAATTGAGCACTGACGGACGTTATGCGGTTGTATGGGCTGCTCTTCCAGCGAAACGAAACGAAATAATCCTATCTGTACGCTGCACTCTGCGAGGGAATTACTATTTTATACTGAGCAATTCTGGGAAAAGATTAATATGCGAACTATGCACCATAAATTTATATGTTAGTTTTCTTCGGAATCGGATTGAGTTATTCGAGCTATAGCACTGGTAGTATCAGGGGGAATGTGGCATGTCGAGCCGTTGGTATATAACATGAGCGTGAATTATTAACATTAAGCATGGCTCTTCAACATCTGGTCACACGAAGGGTCCTTAGCTCGCATAATGAAAACAACCATAGCCTAATTTAACAAGAAAAAACTGTGAAACCGGACCCCTCTACCTTCTGAAGCAGGTGTCTTATAATTACGGTCTAATTTGCACTCGAAAGATAATTACTTTAACACTTTCGTCTTAGAATGGAAATCTTTCAATAATTAGGAACACCGATCGAGTAGTAGAAGCTGTTGGCTCACTTATAATTACATCTTATTTTGAGCACTTAAATGTTTGAAATCTAAAAGAATTCGGTTCTAGTCATCCATATGACACAAAAGTTTTGCAGTAGTTCAGTGTATGCATTTATTTCAGCTTACATACATCGGTTGAATTTTAGAATGAGTTTGAGTAAATTGAACGATATTTGCAGTTGACACCAGCCTGCACAGTCGTTTTCGGTATATTGTTCTCAGTTTTTCCACTTCCACATCATATCCTTTTTAAACTTTCGCCACTTAATTTGTTTTTTGAAGTTCGCGCATCGACGTGGCCCAATAGGTATCGATCGAATGGGGGTCATTCCAGTTTGGCGGGTGAATATCATTCGGCACAAAATCCACAGAAGTATCCGCATAGTACCCCTATGTGGTTTATGGAATAGTGGTAAAAAGCCGAAACAACGATTTTTGATCGATCGTGGTGTCTAAAAATCAGCAAGATTAGTTTTTGGAGTACTCAGTTTATGCTGCTTTTGGTCACGGTTTCCTACGTTTGTTGCAAGTGCATATGGTTTGTCACATCAGGTACTTCGAAGCGAATTTTTTACAGTTTCTTCCATTTGAAACGGTCATCAACGGAAACTTTTTCAAATTCGCTTTGATATCGGTCTCCTGATCAACGACGCAATATCGGTATTTCATTAGCAGCGTCGTGTAGTCTCGAGAGGCGCATTCTGGAAACACTCAGCTGTCGTTCGTCCGGATTTAGGATGCTCTGAATCGTTCACAGGTTTTTAATCCAGATCGTTTCTTGGTCTTCTGGCTGTAACTTTGTGAAACATTAAGTTTAATGACAAGTTGCGGGTCGAACTGTTCGGCTTCCGCTTGAAATGAGGAATAAATATTCTAGCGGATTTGGCGCCTTTTCCAGGATTTTGCATGAAGGTGAATAGTTTGCTGATTTTCTTCAATCCATAATCATATTGACAAGTGCACAACTGAGCGGATGTACAAAATATACTCTAAATAGAAATAAGGCAAAGTCTGGTTAGTTTGAGTCAAGCATAAAGTTACGCAAGTTATCGACTCACTCTCAATTAACCATCCGGCACTCGCGTGAATGGTTCCCCGAATGAGCGGTCGCTGGTGCTGAAAAAAGATTTCGCTAGAGTTTCTGAAGGTGTTGCAGTTTCTGCGAGCGCCAATTTTTGATAATTATCGTTGCGATTGCATCAGCTTTATTATCATGTCCAAATAATCCGGGTGCATCGAATCATAGCCGAATGTATTTCAAATTTCCAGGTTACTCGATTATGTGTCCTCAATCTCCAGTCTCCTGGAACGTCCGCCGCCCATTATCCTCGATTGTACACTAGTTTTAAGTCGACGACCACTTTTAGGTTCTCTTCTAAGCGTAACTTAATCTGGTCTCTTATTCCGCCTTCGCGCTGCATGTTCAGCCCATTGTAGTCGACCTGTAGTTTTATCATCTTGCCGATGATATAATATTTGCACAATTGGCGTTGAGCGCCTTCTACCAATAGTAACAGAATGGAACAAATCTGAACAGTACCGTAAAAATAAATAGTTGTTCGGAAATCAACCCCAATAAGACTTTAATCTGACTAGTATCGACGATCACGGGTCAATGCGTACTGAAAATTCGCCGCGTCTTCCGTTTAACGATTCTTTGTATTTCCCATCAATGTTTGATATTATCGTTCGTTATACGAATGCGCACAAGCAATGCGATATGGAAAATAGGAATTACTTTCCTTGATTTATAACATCTCAAGCTATCATATATCTTTGTTTGTATAACGTGTAGTAGTTTTTCAACCCAATAAATATATCGTAGTGAAGGAATAGCGAAATTTGAATACTGTCGCAATAAATAATGATCCGGTCCATTGTGCAGATAAGATTAGCTTTTCTAGGCAATAATCCCACGGTCGCTTTTGTTTAGAAAACAGGCTACTCTCGGTAGCCGGCTTGCCAGAGTTTAAAAAGAACCAAAAGCTAAACAGGATCTTTTCTTTTTCGAGTGATCGTGTACTCGAAAACTAACTAAACTACTACCTAATAAACTATGCTTTATAGGTCGCATCGCTTGCTTGGACGAATCCTAGATCTTATACCCTTCCAAACCACCAACTCCGCGACATCTATGGAGGAACTTGATGAATCGTCTACTTACCGTTAAGTAGGTAGAGCATCAACATATTCCGTCTACCTTATCCTTTATCCTTCCCGTGAACGATGGAGATGAGGACGGCCGGTAATGATGGCTATCATGCTGTTGAGGTTTTAATATGAGTCGAATTGGTATGAGTTCCTACTTACCACTTCCTAAGCAGCTTTTGTTAGATAATCAGCAGTCAAACATGATGCGGTTAGTGTGCAATCCGCCAAAATAATCGTCACAACGCAACGCAACGGAACAAACATCGTTCGGACTGCATTACTCTCTATCAGTTACTGCGTCCTTTGTTCTGTCAGAATTTGTAGTCAGTCCGATTCTCGAAGCCTCTTTTTATGTAGAATGTATAAATAATTCCACGAAAAATAAGTAAGATGATCTCTCAGAATTTCGTTATATTTGGTATGATCGTTCCTTAAAGAAAAATATTTGATAGGGTAATGTGCCTAATATGACAGTAGCGCCTATTGTGGCCCTATTTCGAGCACCTCTTGCTATATTTATTATTTGGTGTGCATTTGTTTATTTATAAATATTCTTTAAATCCAACTTTTAATTAAAATAAAATCACCCTGAAATAATTGTTAATTCGCCCCATTCGCATCGTGGACCGAAACAAGACGCAGCGGCGCTTAGCAAAAGTATGTGCTATGGGCCGACAAGTGGTCTCACAAGCTGCTCGTCGAATATTCAAGCTTCAGGCTTAGTGATCGCTGCGAGTGTGAGTTCTGTTATTTGTCCTGTTAACTAAAGTCGACTGCAGTACCGTTACTGCAGTTACGCATGGGCACACAGGGCCAGGGGCTGAGGATGGATCTATTCTTAATAAAATCTGCATTCGGTGGTCAAAACTTACGCGTGCTGTGAAAGCTGTGCTGGAAGTAGAAAAAAGCTTTCAAGGTTTGCCAAAAAATCTTTGTCTGGCAAGCCATCTGCGAATGTGACCAAATGGATCAGCTATTCATCACATCTGGGGTCATTGACTGAAAAATCTACAACGTCAAACCTCTTTTTTATGCAGTTGTTTCTCTTTTTTATGCAAGATGAAGGCCTGACCATTTTAAAGTGGCACAGAGACAATAATTTTGTTTTTGTAGTAAAAGAGTAACATTCCAGAACGTCACGCAATTGAGAAATTTTAAACCGTCTTGAAGGGTAACGTTTGTTAAATAGCTTTGCCTATTTTAAAATCTAAATCTATGTTTACCTATTAAGAATTACATCTGTTCACACATTTTCAGTTATAGGGGCCCTTTAGTTCAATAGTGCCCAGGGGTCCAGAGAGGTCTTAGGACGGCCCTGGTCGACTGCGAAGTTTGTTGATGCAGAAGGTCAAGTTTCGCAACTGAATGAACTACCAAGGCTTTGCTTGTTGCCTCTTCCACTACTCTGAGGTCAATGCCGATGCACAGTGGTCCAGAATATGAATTTAGCAGGAATTTTGACTTTTTGCTAAAATTAAATGACTTAGCATTACAATATGTTTTGCAAAAATTTTGTGCTTTGCAAGGCCCTTCTTTTTGTTTAAACAGATGCTAGGGTAGTTCTAATTTCAGCAATATTTAAAATTGAATTTTTTAACGATTCGAGATAGAGCTTTGCTGTCTTCTATGAAGTTGTAGAGCAATACATTTTAGACAAATTCGCTGAAAACTTGCAAGCTCTAGCTTTTGTACTTTACATTGCACGAGAAATCCAAATGTAAGCTTTAGGGTGTTTCTTAAAAACACGGTTTTATTTCTATAACTTTTGTAGTTTTTATTTTACACTAAAGTACCCTTTGGACAACTTGAAGATTATTTTAGGGCACAAAAATTTGTTTTAAAACACCAACTACTAAACTCTTTTAGTTTCAAAGTTATGAGAACTTTTATGTATAAAATATTACTTTTTCAAATAGCATTATCTTAGATTAGGGCACTTAACATTAAATACCGTTGCTGCGATATGAAATAGCACGCTTTGTATTATAGATCCCCAAAAAATTGGCAAATACAATTTTTTTATATCTAATAAATAAAAAAGTATATATAACTTTCTAACAAGAGTAGCTAGAGGTTCGGTATACTAACACAAATTGTTCTCCTTTAAAATATCTGAAAGTATTTCTAAAGTGGTCTTAATGAAAATTGAAAACTGCAAAAGTTATACAAAGAAAACCATTTCTTAAGAAAGACTAATTTTTATGTAAATTTCTTATAAAATGAAAAGTAAACGAGATAGAGTTTTAGGGTCTTCGACAAAGTTTTAAAAAAAATATTTTCTTCAATTTTCTAGAAGACTGCGAAACTCTATCTCGAACCATTAAAAAGTTAATTTCCTGATTTTAATACATTTCGAACCACCCTACCCACTATTTAAAATAATGGAAAATTATTGTAAAGTGCAATATTTTATCATGAAAACGAAACTATATTTTTTATTTTGTCCACCGTGAGAGTAATTTTAACATATTACAAAGAGTCAATTAATGAAAAACCAATTTTTTAATCTAACTTTTTCAGTTTTCATTTTTTCCCAACCTATCCTTTTGATGTTTTTTGAATCTTTTGAAGACGAACATTTTTTTCTAACACATCCAAACTCTAGCTTCTATCGTTAAAAAAATTATTACTAGCCGCACCTGAAGGGTCGCGGCTTATATTACCCCTGGTCCTTGGTCAAGCCACGGGGACCGTTTGGGGTGGGCTCTGAAGGCCTCTTTTGTTGGCTAGCTCGAGCTTGGGTCACGGAGGCTTCAGGGTCGGCTCAATGTCACTCTGTCCCAATCAGAAGAACAAACACGATCTTTTCACTTTTTCCAATGATTTATTGTAATTTACAATGTTGTGTGTGAGTGTAGTTGTGTATAAGGCCGGCCGGCGAACGCTGGTATGAAGCGGGACACGGTCGGCTGCTGTTGTGATGGCTACTACGACGGGATGCTGATGCGATGGTCTGCGGTTGGTGTGGCGATGACACACGTGGGCTGTTTGAACGAAAATAGTTAGATATGTGGTGCCATGAAACAAATTATTGGCCTTAAAACAATCTTAAAGTTGTCTGAAGACTACTTCTGTTTTAAATCAATAGCGTAAAAGTTATTTGAATAAAACAGTTTTTCTAAGAAACACCCTAACCTTCGATTTTAAATATGTTGTAAAATGAAAGGTATGACAGCTAGAGCTTATATGTCTTTAGCAAACTTTTCCAAAATTGGTGGCGTTCTACAACTTCGCTGAAGGTCGTTTGGCTTTAGCTGGAATGATTAAAAAGATAATTTTTTGATCTTGGTAAAATTAGAACCACCCTGACTGTTGTTTCAACAAAGAGAAGGAGCTCACAAACTACGAAAACTTCTCCAAAGACTTAATGAGGATGAGTTGTTTAGTTTTAGTAAAATTTCAAAATTCCTGCCAAATCAAATCAAAGCTAAACCAAGAAGCATGCTGGATCTCGTTCCTTTACACATCAGATCTTCAAGTCAAGCGAGTCCGATATCTATCCGGCTATTTTGGTGTTTAATTTCAATCCATTCTGGGTCATGCGAATCAGCTTAATAAGTACTGTCGCAAATCTACATTCAAGCATTATCTGCCATAAATCGTTTCATTAAATCGTATGCCGTTTAGGAATTCGCAGACCGCTAGTTATATTCCCAGATAGCATTCAGAATTTGTCGCAGGCTAAACATTCGTCACTGATCGTCCTTCTCAAAACCCGCGCTGGTATTGTCAGAACGGAAGAAAGAAGAGGGATTCCATGAGAAACCGGCCGACCGCAAAATATGACCATCGTCGATTCGAACGAAACTTTGCAGGTGTGTTCGCTGTATGAATCTCCATGATATTCTCTGGCAATTGGAATATTTTGATACAAGAGTAATTTTTCAAAAGGGCGTAAACGTTTCTACGTGTATGAATTTCGAAAATTTTTTGTTCGATTACTGTGTTTTATACAGCAAAACTATCTGAGAACAAGTTACAGGAAATGTCTTTAGCAAATACTTATGTCCGAAAAAATATGCACCGAAAAAAATGTGTCATTTTTCAACAAAACAAAAATTTATGATAAAAATTTAAATTGCGAAAAAACCCATTTTTTTAAATTTTTTATATTTTGTTACCAAAAACCTAAAGAGAAAAGAAACATTTTGATTGTGATTGCATGATGGAGAAAAAATCGGTAAAAAAGTTTTTCTAACAATAGCTTCGTACATGTTTTTAAATTTCATACTAATTGACATACAAAATAATAATTTTATTACAGAATATAATTCTAAGCACCATTTAAAATCAAAATGCATTTAACAAAAATCTTCCAAAATGCGATAGTTTTCGAGATATTTGAAATTTTGCCACTTCAAAAACAATTAATTCGTGTAATTATGCTCTTTTTAAATTCGCGTTACCCCATCAAAAAATGTCAAAAATTTAATGTTTATCGTTTTAAAGACGTAAAAGCAACCTTCTTAGTGTATTTGGATCATGGAGAAGCTTTCAATAAAAAAGTTTTCCTAACAACAACTTTTGACATTTTTTTATAATTCTTACTATTTGCAGTCAAAAATACAATTTTTTTTTTGAATAAGATTCTAAACGCCATTTTAAATCGAAATGCTCTTAACAAAAATTTTTTAAAATGTTGTAGTTCTCGAGATATTTTAACTTTTGTTTTAACAACACAATTATTTTGTTTTATTACGACCTTTCATAAGTTAGTCGCGTTTCTCCATCAACAATAATAGGTTTTTCAAAAGGCCCGTAAACTTTCGTGCAACTTTCTCTTTGACATCAAGGCGATATTGTAAACCATTTGAAAGTTACATGAAAGCAACCAAAATATATTTCAACCATAGGGTCTGTTGCTTAAACTATATAGCTGAATCATATGTTGGTTGTTTTCATGTAACTTTAAAATGTTTCACAATATCGCCTTGATGTCAAAGAGAAAGTTGCAGGAAAATTTATGGGCCTTTTGAAAAACCTATTATTGTTGATGGAGAAACGCGACTAACTTATGAAAAGGTCGTAATAAAACAAAATAATTGTGTTGTTAAAACAAAAGTTAAAATATCTCGAGAACTACTACATTTTAGAAAAATTTTGTTAAGAGCATTTCGATTTAAAATGGCGTTTGGAATCATATTCAAAAAAAAATTGTATTTTTGACTGCAAATAGTAAGAATTATAAAAAAATGTCAAAAGTTGTTGTTAGGAAAACTTTTTTGTTGAAAGCTTCTCCAGGATCCAAATACACTAAAAAAGTTGCTTTTACGTCTTTAAAACGATAAACATTAAATTTTTGACATTTTTGATGGGGTAACGCGAATAACTTTTAAAAAGAGCATAATTACACGAATTAATTGTTTTTGAAGTAGCAAAATTTCAAATATATCGAAAACTATCGCATTTTGGAATATTTTTGTTAAATGCATTTTGATTTTAAATGGTGCTTAGAATTATATTCTGTAATAGAATTACAATTTTGTATGTCTATTAGTATGAAATTTAAAAACATGTACGAAGTTATTGTTAGGAAAACTTTTTTACCGATTTTTTCTCCATCATGCAATCACATTCAAAATGTTTCTTTTCTCTTTAGGTTTTGGTAACAAAATATAAAAAATTTAAAAAAATGGGTTTTATCGCAATTTAAATTTTCATAATAAATTTTTGTTTTTTTGAAAAATGACACAACATTTTTTTCAGTGTATATTTTTTTCAGACAGAAGTATTTATTTCCTGTAATTCGTTCTCAGATAGTTTTGCTGTATAAAATACAGTAATCGAACCAAAAAAAATTGAAATTCATTCACGTAGAAACGTTTACGCCCTTTTGAAAAGTTGCTCTTGAGTCAAAATAACCTTATTACCTGTGGAAAATATTTAGTCTTGCATGACGGTGAAACGTGTAAAGTTTCATTAGAATCTAAAATCACGATTTTAAAGATTTTCGGACGGATCTTCGTGGAATTCCTTAGAACCGTTTGAGCGCTATTGATAATCTTTATTACACTCGAGTTTATGACCCTTCTAATTATTAGGTATATCATATGAACTCATCCAACCAGTACAAAGCCTTTTCTTCTGCCACCCAATCGTACCGATCGATCGCGATCACGTAGTAGCGTCCGACTGTTTAGTAGCCGGGAATCCGTCATACTCAATGACCTTGCCATTTCCCAGCTCTACAATAACCTCTCGCACTTCTCGTCTAGCGTGGGTGGAATCAACAGCTTGTTTATTATCTCCAATCCTTATTCGGTTTGTCCTGGCTCTACTCGTTTGTCGATTCAATAGAAATTCAAAGTGTTTTGTCCACTTGGCAGCCACTTCTGTAGGAACTGTCAACAGATTCCCATTTCGTTCGTTAGTCATGACGGGCGGCTGGGTGCTTTTTCCCCTCATGCAATTGAACATTTCGGTTATAAACCCTCATTTCCGCTAAGAGGGTAAACGGCAGAATGGCCCACTTCTAAAGACGTGCACACATCATACAACCAAACAGTTTTTCAGTATATGCCAACTTCTACTCGTTCGATATGGGATATTTCGGTCAAATTACCGCTGGGTTTGCTTGGTAGGTTGGATTGTACAAGTAAGATATTTGTAATTGTTACAATATTTTGTACCGGGCTTTCGCCTTCGATTCCAGATACCTGGTTCCAATTCAGGCCGAGATCCAGACCACGAATTCGGGCCACGGATTGGGCCTGGTTCCCGATTCTGTCCAATCTTCCGCTTTCCCCAGACCCATATGTGATACTTATAATCAGACGCGAGTTTGAAACCGGACACTCGGTTTTATATGCGGATGTAATATATAGGTATTACTTCCCGTACATGCTGGGAGGATTATTAAGGCTTTTTGCAGCCGCTACCTTACTTTGGAGATCCGGGATTAAAAAGTGATATTGTAGCGTTAAGAAACGCATATAGGAATAGGTTGAAAAAAGTCAGCACACTTTTTTTCTACCTTTACTCCCATTTAGTTCCAAAGAAGAAAATCGCCCGATTTCTGTTATATTCATTAGTTCTTTAAATTACGTAAAAATGCGGATGGTTAAAGACAATATTTATTTAGGTATACGGGTAACCGTCATCTCAGTCCTGGTTCATACGGTGATTTGGTTTCGAGGACTGTTTGCCTGATGTTTATGGTTCTAGTATAGTGTGACATTTGGAATCGGTGTAATAGCTCAATTAACTTCATTCTATCTATTCTATGAAACACATTTTATTTTGTCAATTGGTTCTATTTCTGAACCTTCCGGATAGTTTTATTTCACAATATCACATACAAAACATATCCTTTAACCCGTGTTTCTACTTTCTGCTACTTTGACACCAGACTTTGATTATCTCAGCGACGAAGCGATGATTACCATAACCAGCTTTGCCACCGATCAAGCACAATTAATCAGTTTCCACCAAATTATACCATTTCTTAAAAAACCCAATCAGATTATGAGTGAGCAAATTGTTTTCCCGGTTTCAAATTACTCGTTCTTTTCGGATTACGCTTTGGTGTCCACCGAAACGGATTCGATTCGACGGTCGCAATCAACTAAGTGGGCAAGTTGGCTTTATATTAAAACTAATATTGACCTTCCCAAATGCTGATTCTTCCAACGATCACACAATTTGCCTAAAAGCTTTTAAATTAATATAGGGAATGGTGTTTTATGATAAACTTAACCTCGAAGTATGTGCTCAATAGCTAAACTTCAGTTTATTCAGCACTTTTGATGCGTATTATTTCAACCGGTCCGGGGTAAACAAATCGCCCATCCACACAATGTGATTTTAGACTAAAATCATGCTAACAGCAAGACATCGAGTGCACTTTACGGAAAATGGACTACCAATCTCGCTACCAAATACTGATCCGAAACCATTTGATGGATGTGCAAACAAACCAAAATTATGGCACAAAATAAGCATCCTCATCTGTGGTTCATTCTGAATGCTATACTTCTAGCAGGATTAGAGAGTAAAATGTACTACAATCGCATTCTGGTCACAAGCAACCGAAAATGTGGCGCTGAAATTGGCCAATACGCAGGCTCCAACACGAAGTGTTTTCATACAATCGCTGTGATATATCTGTTTGCACCATTCTGCCCATTGTTCAAGAGTTTCTGATCTTTATTCAAATGTGATTGCTATCCATGTAGAGCTAGGTCAAACAATTCTGCAACCAATCTTTGGCATGAAATAGAAAAGACTAAAGCTCTATTGCATCTATACTTTCTAATGGGCCACTCAAATTTCACAAGACTGCTCTCAGTGTAGCAATTCAAATACCTCCATGTTTGACCAATCAGTGCAATCAGCTGTAGATAGCAGGAAGTCAATCTGGCATGGTTTAAACTGTAAGAATTTATATTGTGTGTAGTAACTGCATAAAAAATTCAATTGGAAACTGCATTTGTTTCATATTAGCTTTTATCCTGCGTGCTGTGTCACGCCGCACAGTATCACGTCTCTATAAAAAGTTGTGACAAAATTATAAATGTTGGTTTATATGGCTAAAATTTCGGTTTTTTATTAATTGTCACTAAATTCATTTGAGCTACAGGGCGTCTCCATAATGGCATTAAATATATATATATATATATATATATATATATATATATATATATATATATATATATATATATATATATATATATATATATATATATATATATATATATATATATATATATATATATATATATATATATATATATATATATATATATATATATATATATATATATACATATATATATATATATATATATATATATATATATATATATATATATATATATATATATATATATATATATATATATATATATATATATATATATATATATATATAATAGGTTTTAGTCCCTGATGAGCTTTTTAAAAAATCACTTTTATTCAAATTAAATAGAATACAAATTAAACTGAACTAACTCAACTAACTCAACTCAAAATAATGATCGATCCGAAGCCTGTGGAAGTGGTTTTGTATAATGAATCTGCTGACGGGACAGTTTGGGCTGAGTGGATAGCGTTGCTGGCTGTTGCTAGGTCGACGTGTGCATAGTCGGCGGCGTGGCTATGGTAAACTGCTGATCGTGTCCAATGCCGGCGTGGCGTATAGTGTGGATATAGCTGATCGTGTCTAATGCTGGCATGGGCTATTATGTAAGTCCTCCGGGGGAAAAGATTGGACGTCCTCGGCCAATTGTTACGAACTTTTCTGGGTTTCTGCATCTCTGTTGTTGTTGCTATCTCTGTTTGTAAAGGGGTAGTGAATTTTGAATACAACTCTTTTCCTGTAAAGACAGATAATCGCTAATGCCAAGATTATGAAAGTAGTAGTCGAAAAAACCTCGGAAAATTCCTATTAGCCATTTCTTGTGTTCGAATTGTCTCAGTTGTACGTAATCAATTCGATGCCTGTTGTTTGCTGTTTGCAAAGTTAATGCTGAAATATTCTGTTTACTGATAATTTGTTTCTTGATCAGTAATCCTGGGAATGTACCAACTAATTGTTTTTGTGTAATTTGGTGTTGTTATTACTTCAGAAACGATTTTTTCTTTCCCAATATTGATAGTGCAGTTAGTAAAATGTAGAATGTAATTTCCTGTTAGTGTTCTGCCATGTGGACCACAAGTTGAATCTATGGTCAACTGTTTTCCGTTATTGATTAGGATTTTGTTTCCTGGCAGAGTTTGTACTATTGTTTGCTTCAGTACGATTGCTTTACAATGACTTTCTGATCCCATGATTATTGGGAGTACACAAGTATCAGAAAATGGTTTAGTTTCTTGTAGCTGTTGTACAACTTTTTCCGGGTGGCTTGTGGTAAATAGTTTCTTATTTGATTTAATTACATAATTTGGTGTATCTACAATTATTGTGTCATTCACAATCAAGGGAATTATTTCGATTATCTCGCAGTCTTTACTTGTTTTGGGTATTTCCAGTATGTAGAGAATCATGTCATTTTTATTAGCTATTTTTGGTGTTGCATAATTCAACGCGTCTTCTGGGAAAGTTGTCTCAATGCCTTATTTATTGAGAATGGATTCGATCATGAGTATTTCTTTGATCGTTAGTAACTTGCTGTTTGGTAGTAGCACTTGGGCTCTCAAAATGGTATCTTCTATGTCTCCGAGAATGCTATTTATTGCATCTAGAGATAGCAGTAAAGTGATAGCGTCTATTTCTTTAAGTAGAATGGTGTTGATTAAGTTATGATGCCCGACCCGTTTGTTGATGGTGTCGCTGATTTTTGTTATCCTTTCATTGATGACTTCGTTGACTTTGATTTGTTCGTTCGATTGGTCAATTAGGTTGTTGAGTGTACTATTGATGAGGCGTAGATCTTCAGCGTCTGGGTTTCCTGCGAGCCATTTCCAGGCTGTTCCGATAATATCTAATCTTTTGTGTCTATTGCTCTTCACGGGTTTTAATTGATATAAATTATCTGTAAGATGTCTGGATTTTCTAATAATTAAGTGTGACATTGGAAATGATTGATCTATCTTTTTAGAAATACTAGTGAATAGTTTTACATTTTCTTCCAAGATTGTTAAGTTAATCGGGTGAATGATTTTTACAATACCAGTTTGAATATGACAATTTTGAGATTGTAACAAAAGAATGGGGTCTTGGTACAAATGTTTGATTTCGAGTTGTTGGCCGCTTGTCCTCCGAAGTAAGAATAGTAATATTATTGTATAGTACATTGTTGCAGTTTGATGTTCTTTAATTTTCTAAATTCCCTACAATCTTGTAGTTTATGCTGTTTGAGTGTTCCTGTAATAAAAATACGATATCATTGATTTATTGTAATGTCTGCTTCTTCAAGCGTTTAATTTTACATTTGTGCCTCTTAATATGTTTGTTATTTTTAAACGTTTTATCTGTAATATTTTGTGCCACTGTAGGTTTTGCCCTAGGGTCTAACTTTTTCCTAATATTGGGGATTAAGTATACTTGTTCGTTATCTAAGATTATTGGTGGGTCTTCTCTTTGCCTGTTACGGTTAATTTGGATGTCTTTGGCTTTTTCTAGATTAGATTTAACTTTTTTAAACAAGTTCTCTGAATCTTCTTGAATTTGGATGGGTTGTACAATGTTGTTATTATTGAATATTACTTCATTTGGCGTAAATTTCGTTGCTGAATGTACTGATGTGTTGTACAGAGAGATTGCTAGTAAGACCAATGCTGTGGTATTAAGATCTGGAAATTTATGTTTGTTTGTGTTAATGATCTCGATAATAATAGAATGTGTTTTTTCTACTTGTCCATTGGATTCTGAACAAGAGGCATAGCATAATTCAATATTTAAATTATCAAGATAATTTTTAAGCTGTATCGACCTAAATGTCGTTTCGTGGTCTGTTATAATTTGTCTAGGTATGCCGAACGATGTAAAGTATTGGGCTAGCGCATTTTTGACGTCGATTAAATTTTTAGTTTCCATGAGTATCATTTGGGCATGCTTCGAGAACGCATCGACTAACGATAGAAAGTTATGTCTGTCGATTTGAAAAATGTCCATGTGTATTCTGTCGAAAGGTCGGTCTACGGTCGGTCTTGGTGAGAGCTTTATGTTATAAGGCTTTCTTTCATATTTGTGCATATTGCACACTTTGCAAGTCTTTGTAAAAATTCTAATTTTTGATGCCATCTTAGGGAAGAAGTAGCATCTTTTTATCTGGTTCTCAACTTCATTGACCCCTCGATGTGCGCGTTCGTGCTCCTTGTTTATAATGGCGTCTTGTCTGTCTTCGGTCGTAACGTCTTCTACCTGTAGTTGCGTCAGTACGAAGTGTCCGTTTTCATTGAAGTTTTTCCTATAAACTTCTTGAATAGTTTGGATGATCTCCTCTGGAGCCATTATCGCTGTCTGTTTATTATTATGATATTTTTTCAAAATGTCAGTCAGAATGTTTTCGTCAAATGTGTCTCTGCATATGATAGTTCTATTGAAATTAGTAAAGGGTGTCTCTGAAATAATTGTGTTAAAGCGTGTCGTCCTGAAAATAAGTTGGTTCCTGTAATAGTTGATTGGACGCTCTGTGCAGTGAATGTAATAATCCTGCGATGTGTCGGCTGAGTGGATTGTTTCATCGTAGGAATCGTCATTTGGGGGTACTTCTGATTGGGCCTCGTCGATATCCGATTCGTTTCGCTCGGTTGGTGGTTCGGCTCCACTACTTGACGTTTCGCTTTTCTGTGAGTCTGAATTTCTTCCTGAAATTGGAGAATCTGTATTATTTATATTGACTTCGCAGCTTTCTTCAGTTTTCCTACTAAACGCATCTGCCACCACATTACTTTTACCTTCTTTGTATATTATAGTGTAGTCATAATTTTCGAGTTCCATACGCCAGTTTAAGAGTTTTTGATTCTTGTTGCAATTTTTTATGTATTGAAGTGGTTTGTGGTCGGTAAAGAGTGTAAAATTGTTCCCATACAAATATGGTTTGAATTTATTAATTCCCCACATGATGGCTAATGCTTCTTTTTCGATGGTACTATAGTTCGTTTCGCATTTGGTGAGTGTCCTGCTGGCGAATGCAATCGGTCTTTCGCTTTTGTCCTGGATTTGGGAGAGGACAGCACCAATCGCGTAGTTACTAGCGTCTGTTGTCAGAATAAATGGGAGTTGAAAATCGGGGTATGTGAGGATTTGGTCTGATGATAGGATTTGTTTTAGTTTGGAGAACGCATTCCTGTAGTTTTCGTCGTTAATGTTCACTGTCTGATCTTTTTTTAAAAATTTTGTCATAGGTTTAACAATTTTTGAATAGTCTCTAATAAACCTTCTGTAATATCCAGAAAGTCCGAGAAACTGTTTGATTTGTTTCTGGTTTTCGGGCAATTTCCAGTCCAAAATTTTCTTAATTTTTTCCGGGTCCGGTTTAATACCTTCCTGTGTGATAACATGTCCGAGGAACTCTGTTTCTCGACGCATGAACTCACATTTATCTATTTGTATTTTTAGGTTGAATTCTATGAGTCTTTTAAGGATTTTTGTTAGGTTTTGGATGTGTGTTTTAAGATCTTTTCCAATAACTATTATATCGTCTAAATATACAAAGCAAATAGTTCCAATATATTCGCCGAGAATATTGTTCATTGCGCGCTGAAATGTCGCGGGTGCATTTTTCAAACCAAAAGGCATTCTGGTGAATTGAAAATGGCCTAATGCTGTGGAAAATGCTGTTTTGTACTGATGGTCCGGGTCCATTTCGATTTGGTGGAATCCGGATTTTAAATCGAGCGTAGTGAAGTAAACTGATTTTCCTAAACTATCCAGAATCTCCTCAATCTGTGGTATCGGGAATTTGTCACTAATTGTCTTTTCGTTAATTTTCCTGTAGTCAATCACGACTCTAACTTTGCGTTTTCCGGAAGCGTCTAGTTTTTTGGGGACCACCCAGATAGGAGATGAGTACGGGCTTTTTGAGTGACGAATAATGCCATTGTCTAGGAGTTCTCTGATTTGTTGTTCCACGTCATGTTTAAATGCGTGCGGGTATCTATAGGATTTTGTGTAGACCGGTTGGTCGTCTGTTGTTATAATTTTGTGCTTGATTGCCGATGTCGCAGTCAGTTTCTCATTCGGTTTTAAGAGAACATTTTGATTTTGCAGAATCGTTTCGAGAAGACTTTCTTTTTCCAATGACGATAAATGGTTGGTTCGTATAATTTTGGGTAGCATATCCTTGTCAATGGGAGATGTTGACTCGAGCTGAATTGGGGTTATGGTTTCGAAATTGTTAACTTTGAGCACAAAATGTCCATGTACCTGTGGTACAGTGCTTTTATTAGTTATAACCTTAACTGTAGACTTTTTATTAAAGGAGTTATAAAGACCTGGCTCGATAATAGTTGCTTTATGAAGTTTTTGAAAGGTAGGGACAATCCAGTCTCCGTTTTTGGAGGTGGTGATTTCGATAGTGTGGGAGTAAAGCCTTTTGGAGGGGAAATATTTTTCAAATCTAATCTGTTTATTATTAATGGTCAAGGTTTCCTTTTCGTAGTCGATTTTGGCTTTGCTTTTAGCTAGATATTCAGATCCAAGAATTCCATCAAAGTAATTGTGAAAATTCAACTCGTAGTATGTTTGGGGGAAAACGTTTTTGTCAATTAAGTTAGCTTTACCTTTTCTGTTAATTTCGTGATTCCCGGAAATGTTTTTTATCTTAGTATTTTTTGTTGGTTTGTTACTCGTAAGAACACCGGGGCGAATAATATTTTTGTTTGCGCCTGTATCTATCAAAAGTCGGATTGTCTGTCCTGTTTTAAAGTTTTTGCTTATCATGTAGGGTAAGTAATTCACGTTTGATTTTTTCCGTGTTGAGTCCAGCAAAAATTTAGGTCAATACTGTCGTTTTCGGATTCTGATTCGGAGGATCTTTCTTGTTCTGTTAGTTCTGTGTTGTATGCTTGTTTTCTATTTAGGGTTAATTTAGATTTGGTCGAATCTGTATCCATGGGTTGGGGAGAATCTTTGCTTTCAAATTTCCGTTCCTTTTGATCGTGTCTATCGTTTCGTTCATTTCTTTCGTCTGATTTGAAATTTCTAAATTGTTTGGGTTTATTTCTGGGATGGGTTTGGTCCATGTTAGAAGCAGTTGCCTCTTTAGATCGGAATTTGCATACGAAGGCGTATGCTGCCTCCATGTCCTCAGGACCGGCGGCTTGCGCATAGCCAAAGTATGGCTCTTTCAACCCTGCTAAAAATGCTGCCAGAGCATCTTCTTCGATAAATGAGTTAATCGCATCCCAATTGTCTTTGTATTTTGGTTTTTGTTTGGCCAGGGTTTTTATATTTTGCGTAATTTCTTTACATTTTGAGTAGTATTTATGAACGGACATATTATCAGACATTTTATTTTGCCAGAGCTGGCTTTTATAAAATGTTAGTTCTTGTCGGTCACCGAGCGCGTTAATTAATATTTCTGAAATTTCTTCGAACGTCTGGGGGTTTCCCGCAAGACATATTATATCTTAAGCTTTACCCTCGATTTTGTTTATTACTGCGGTCACATAAATTGAAAATTGGTTTGCTGTGACTATTGGTCTAAAAATTTCAAGTGTGTTCTCTGCAGTGGAAATCCACGCAGATAATTGCTTTCGATTTCCATCGAATTTTGGGATATTTTTTATTGGGTCGGGGAGTTTAAAAAAATCTTCCACCGCTCCTGGATTTTGATGCACTCTACTGTTATTACCTGGCTGACTTAGCGATAGTGCATTAATTGCTTGTGCTTGCTGGTCTTGCCTTTCCATTAGCTGCTGAAGCGCTTGGTTCAGGTGATTTATTTGCGAAGATACTGGATCCATGGTATTTTCTTCTAATGTTAAATTTTCAATTTCTGGGGTCTCTTTTAATGGTATATGAGAGAAATCACCAGAATCTAGACTCGAAGCTTCGGAATCTGAGCTGCTTTCGGTTATTTTAATTTGCACCTTTTTGAACAGCGCTCTTGCTTCTTTTAACGCTGACTTTGTTTTTGGCATTAAATTTCGCCGATGAAAACCACAGTCAAATGCGTATATTGAGAAAACGGTGAAAGGAAAAATGCTTGCGCGAAGTTTCCAAGAAGCCCACTAAACGTGTTGATTCGCTTCTCTCTTATCTTGCCTATCTGGTAGTACACGGTAAGGACGCGAACAGTTTTAGAATGTCACTCACCAATACCCGCCTAGCGTTGATTCGCACTAAGGGAGAACAAATAAAACTACTCACGGTTTCTGCTGTCGTGTTTCGTGGTTCCGGCTGGACGCTATTGGTGCTCCAGGTGGTTACTGCGGGGGGATCCTCAACTCTTCGGCGACTTTGGTTTATTCCCTGATGAACCTCCGTCTGTTGTGCTTCAGATGTGTCAGTTTTTCAACACTGTCCACGGGATCACTGCAGTTACGTTTGTTGGTGCGTAACTATTCCACTTTTTTATCACAGTTAATCACTCCAGCCTGTTCCGTAAGGCTGCGCCAATAATAGGTTTTAGTCCCTGATGAGCTTTTTAAAAAATCACTTATTCAAATTAAATAGAATACAAATTAAACTGAACTAACTCAACTAACTCAACTCAAAATAATGATCGATCCGAAGCCTGTGGAAGTGGTTTTGTATAATGAATCTGCTGACCAGACAGTTTGGGCTGAGTGGATAGCGTTGCTGGCTGTTGCTAGGTCGACGTGTGCATAGTCGGCGGCGTGGCTATGGTAAACTGCTGATCGTGTCCAATGCCGGCGTGGCGCAGGCCCGACGAGAGGGGGGGCCAGGGGGGGCAACTACCCTGGGGCCCGGGTCTGGTTTGGGGGCCCGCATTTTTAACTGAATTTAATTTATTTTAATTTAATTGTTGAAGTTTATTGTTTCTGTTGGCACTGCAAATATACCGCAATCAACTACGTTCCAGTCGTTCCAATGGTTTTCTGAAGTACGTGAACGTAACCCTATTAGATTCATTTAATAGTGCAATTGAACCATTCTTGTTTCATTTACGCAAGTGTTTTTTAAAGTGTTCGTAAAAAAAAGGTTGAATACGCACAGTACAGTATGAAGTTGTATACAATTTAACATATTCGTAGCTAACTGTTACTAATAAAAGTTGGGTATTTTCGGAATGGGACTGACGAGTAGATGACGAAAATGAATGTATGAAGCCATTTTGAAAACTAAGATGGCGAATTCCAGTTAAGATAGGGTGACCAACCAATTTTGGACCCCTAGAGAAAGTGAAATCACGTGAACGTCAAAAAATATTTGCTTGCCTATGTTTTTTAATGCAATACATGCACGAGTCTGCTCCAAAATTACTTCTTGAAAGAAAACTGTCAATGGATGTTTTATACATTGACATAAACTCGAAAATGACATTTCTTCACAGCATGAATTTTTCACATTTCGGACCCTTCCACACTAATTTGGACAGTGTTTCAAGCATATTTTGGACACACTGAATGTGACTGAATATATTTTGGAAACAGTGAAGTTTTTTCTACTAAACTGACCTACTGACGTTTTCTTTGCAGTATATTTAATGCATGAAAGAAGAACATAAGCAAATCTGTGACTGCCAATCAAAAATGTTACATTAATCTTTATATGGAAGGCTGATTGCATGAAGTATTTTTTTAGTTCTATCATTTTGAGAAATAGAAAAACTTTCGATACAATTAGGTTACTGCAAACTTAACAAAGCAGCAATAAATGTTATACAATAGAGTTAACAATAATATATTTCGTGTAACAATTCATCTGTAGCAGTATTATGGAGTAACATCCTCAAGTGGATGATAAATCAAGGTTCAAAGTTCGTCAGGAATCTTCTTGTACAATATATTATTATTTTTAATTCGTTTGTTTACGAGGTGGTTTCTTGTTATTCTTTCTAAGCTCAGTTTTTCTTTGTTTCTCTTCTTTTACTTTCCCTTTTTCTTCAGTTTTCGCTTTGTGGTATTCAACTGTTCGGCGCAATGTTAAAACAGCAGGACTACGTCGCTTGAATCGTGATGTTCCTGTTCGTGTGAGTGTTTCAGGCGATTCTAGGAATTCAGCAAGCACACTCTTATTATCATTATTTAGCTGTGATATGTCTCTTAGATTTGTCAACCTATAGCTCGTCGAATTCAACAAATTCGAACTACAAATTTTCTTCAACATGGATTTCAGAAGTCCCCTCTTTGGTTATATTATGGTCTTCAATGAAATGATTCTCAATCGTTTGATTTTCGACATCCTTTGGTTTGAATATTTCTAAATAATTTGACCAAAAAGAGCAGGCGACCTACCGTTACGAAATTTTTCACTATTCTAACTCGATAAACAAATAGCTATCAAGAAAGAAAATCGAGGAGCGTCCAAAATAAGTTGATATAATTTTTTTAAGACATATTGTAGACACCATTTATTTAAGATGTTTTAGATAAAACATTACGAAAAAACCTTTTCAAACACGTAACATGAATAATACCAAATCAGACAAACTGATTAAATCGATAAAAAATATTATAATTGTACATTTAAATCCAATTTGAAAATGAATCATTTCCACCGGTTCCTCTTGGTTATCGTTGAAACATGAAACGTTTCGGTGATACGTTTGAAAACTGTGGATTCTGTTTAATTTTAAACAATTAGAGATGAACTAATGATATTGAAACTTAATAGACAACCCAAGGAATGTAATTGCTGCATCAAGCCAAACAAATGCAGAGAAACTTGGCAGTGTAGGAGGCAACTACATTAACAGGGTCCAAAATATGTAGGGGTACAAATTAGGTTGTTACCCTATCTGTATAACCTAAAATATTGACATTTCGAAATAAAATAATCATAGCATAGACATAGATATAGTGATTTGGGATGCGGATGATATGATTATAGAAAACTTTTCTCAACCAGAAGGAACTATCTTGGCCTCCAAAAGGGCATCGCTCATTTATTCGTCAAACCCGCTTAAAAATACCTCATAGTTTATACAGAAATTGTTCGAAATAGCTCCAAGCTACCATTTCTATCATCTACTCGTCAAGCTCGTTTCAAAAATTCCCAAATTTTTAGGGTTATCCAGATTATTGTTCAATCGGAAGTCTCCATCCTGGATTTCAAAAAGGTACCAAATATCCATTTTCATCATATACTTGTCAAGCCCGTTTCGGAAATACCAATATTGTTGGGGCTATCGATAATGTCGCTCAACCAATGAATTTTAGTAAGAATGTAAATCGAACTTTTTTTTGCGATCTAAATCCCAAAAAAACGAACACTTTTTTACGAACTAATTCAATTTACGAACCCTTGGCTTGGTTCGTAAATGGAGGTTCCAGTATACACATTTGATGAAGAAAAATATGAGAATTTAACTAGATACTTATTCTACCCATTAGTATTCACCAAAAGTTGAAACTCTTTCTCTCACAACTCCCTGTCTCAGTCTTTTTAACAGCAGACTTCGCTTTTGGATCCCAGTCATCGCCTTCGTAATGTTTTTTTTCTCTGAATGCTAGCGCAAGTGTAACAACTGATTCCAAAACCGATTTTACCATGTTCAGAAACCGATAAAGAAAATTCGTTCAGGTCATAGTGACAACTGCAATAGCTGAATCCAGTACCTCAAAATCAACAGTATGTACAAACAACAAGAAACAAGGCAGCATCAGTGGTGCGAAATTTCACATTTAGTTGCTTATTTCTGATAAATTTGCTGAAACAATATTCAGTTTTAACGCTTCCCTCATTCATTCACTTCAAAACCAACTGAAATTTTATGAAGAATCGAATGGTTGAGTGCAGAGTAAATATAAATTCATTCATCAACCAAAGCATTTATTTTTTATTATGTGGACAGTTTGAAGGCAAAAGTTTTTTTACACTTTCGAGCATAACTGAACTGCGAGCTAGCATAGAAACAAGATTCAGTTTGCTCCTGAAACCGAACATATGCGAACATGAATGCGTTGTACCGAAAAATCGAAGGACAAGGGAAAAAAACCAAACATTCGATTCATTGCGGCGGGCATGAATTGAATTTTGTTTCTCTTTCAAGCTCACGCAGCGATGTCAATTTTTCTAAGCTCTGATTCTGGGCAGCATTAACGATGCTGGCATTAACGTGCGTCAAGGGAGCATGAACGATGGCGATATGGACTGTATGGCAACGCCGCAAAAAAGGATTCCAATTGCAATGGCAAGTTGGAGGTAAGGCATTCTGAAGGCCAGCCACAAATATTACTTTATTAATTTTTATTTTTTCCATCTATTACATGTTTATAATGCTGACGACTCTGTTAAGCCAACGTATTGAATCGTGTCAAATAAACAATTTTCATAATAAAAATGTTTAATTGAAACGGTTGCATCCGTATAATTTCTTTAATCGATATTGAAATAAGAAGTCATATATGGTAGGGCCCGTCAGTACTTCAAACCCTGGGGCCCGGCGCGGCTGTCGACGGCCCTGCGTGGCGTATAGTGTGGATATAGCTGATCGTGTCTAATGCTGGCATGGGCTATCATGTAATTATATATATATATATATATATATATATATATATATATATATATATATATATATATATATATATATATATATATATATATATATATATATATATATATATATATATATATATATATATATATATATATATATATATATATATATATATATATATACATATATATATATATATATATATATATATATATATATATATATATATATATATATATATATATATATATATATATATATATATATATATATATATATATATATATATATATATATATATATATATATATATATATATATATATATATATATATATATATATATATATATATATATATATATAAATTATTGGTACCACATTCAATTTTTAATTTGCTTAAATCAAGCTTAAATCATTTCTGCACAAATTAATTGAATCTATAATTTAACACAACCTTTCTTCTTTCCAATGAACATAAAACTAGTTGTTGAGATATCGCTATTTATAGTTTGAAGGAATAAAAAATTCGCGTGAATTGAATTCAACAGATATCGTCGACATCACTTGCTTCGACGGCATGTTAAAATTGTTTTTTTGTTATTCGATAGTCACAGAATATTGAGAAAATGTTATTCAAACTTAGAGAACAAGGACCTAAATATTTTCAAACAAATTCAAGAATTTTGGGGTTTTTCACTCGTTGTGTCACTGTGCGCCACAATGAAAGCAAGAAATCCAATACTACTCCTGTACGGTTTTGGAATAGTGGCGTGACGCAAAAGCAGGTCTAAACAATGGTTTTAATCGTGCTGTCTCAAAAACGACAAGAGTCGTTTTTGTAGACACACGGTATTGTAAATCTTACGGTTCATGGTGCATTTTGTCACGATTACTTACGTTTGCCATAAGCGCGTATGACCTACCAAATCAGGTGCTTCGAAGTGGATATCGACAGCTTCTTCCATTTTAAACGGTCAGCCACAGCAAACTTGTTTTTACCCTTGAAATATTGCTGATTCCTGAACTGCTTGTGAAGTTTTGGGCGCGCATTGAGCGTTGCAAAAACGTCTGCAGGTGTTCGTCCCGATTTGAGGAGCTCTGAACCTCAATTCGGATCGTTTCTTGGCATTCTGGACGCAATTTTGTGAAACATCAAATATTTCCGCCAATAGTCCCGCGTCGACATGTTCAGATTTCGCTTGAAATGTCGGTTTCTTTCATGCGTTGTTCCCGGTTTTCGTCCAACTCTTGATGTAATGTCCACTGTCATCCGTTCCTGGAATATTTGGAGGACCATTGAGACGGTTTATTACATAGTACCAGTTTTGTATTCAGACGGCACACTACAGAAAACCATATTTAGATACCGCTAAGAAAAACTCGTTCGGGACATAATGGCCGCAAAAGCCACATCCAGTGCCTCAAAACCAACAGCACGCATCATGCACCAGGGATCGTGTTCAAACTCGTGACTTGTAGGGGTAAGAAGCATTTAAGAACAGCTGATCGCATGCGTCAAGGCAGCAACAACAATATGGACGTATATGACAACGGCGCAAGAAGGTTTCGAATAGCAACGGGAAGTCACAGTTTGAAAAACAACAACTACTAAACGGTGAGTCATTAATTATGGCTACATTTTGGATTGTTTGGTAAATCGGTTATGGTTATCGAAATGAAACCATAGTTTTACAGTAGTTCAGTATATATTTATTTCAGCTTATACACGTCGGTTGAATTTTAGAATAAGTTTGAGTAGAATGCTCGACATTTGTGATTGACAGTCATTTCTGCTACGTTTTTGCTTTTCTCATATAGAAAGGTTATGCAATCACTCTGAAAACCTACAAATGAATCCCGGCCCGAAGTGCCGAGTGTCATATACCATAAGACTTAGTTAATCGAAATCGGAAAAAGTCTGCATGTGTGTGTATTAGGGTGGGACAAAATAGATTACAGTTCCGAGCAATTTTTTGGGTACCATTTGGGTCCTAGAACATCTGTGCAAATTCTTTGCTCGGTCGGTGAAACTATATTTTTGCGCCCACTTTTTAAAGTATACATGGTATTTTATATGGGAAAATAACTTTCACAAACTAATTTCTCCAGGAGTCGCCCATTGCTTCCTAAAAATAAACCGTTATGTGGCTTTTGTAGGAAATTTAACAAAGAAACAAAGTCTCGAAAATGACGAAACGATCCACAGTGGCACGACAAGTGACAAAACCCCAAAAAATCAATGTTTTCTAATTCCTTTGTAAATATTTATTTTATTTTTCTCTCAGTTTAAATAAAATTATTTCAAAATTTTACGATAATAGGATGAAAAATGAATTTTTAACATATCGTTGAAGCAAGTGATGTCGAGGATTTCATTTGAATTCTTAGAACCTTAGAACTTCAAATGGCGATATCTCAAGAACTACATGGCCGATTGGAGTAATTTTGAGTTCTTTGGATTTAAGAACGGATATACTAAACTATAAATGTGAGCTTTGTGTCCGGAAATGATTTACGTATGTTCTGCATCAAGAAAAAACAATGCAAAAAATTCAATGTCATATCAGTAATTTATATTTAGACTTCCAATTTTTGAGATGGATTTTTGAAGTTTTACATGGGCGTAGCTAGGGGTGTACGGAGAAGGGTTCCATCCTCCTCCCCTTTCAATGAAGCCCCCCTTAGATCATTCATCAAATCACCACCCCATCCATCCCTCATACCCCCCCGACTCAACCACATCACCTTTATACCACCACTATATGGTCGGTGTTAAGTCAGACCGGACTAACTCGCAAAACATCAAAAAATGAGATAATAATAGCACTGGTTTATCCAGTGGTTTATATTGCGTCAGCTACATTCGACTTTTGCCAGATTTGATATATTTAACAATAAACAAGAATTATGGCAAAAATAAATTTCCAATCATAATGTAAAGGATGCGGCGATTCAAACTTTAAACTCGTTTTTCTCGAAATCAATATTTTGTCACGTAGTCGGTCTGACTTAACACCGACCATATCATAAGGCATACTAAATTAAGCTGGGGATTGGTTCGTTCGTAATGTCAAAATTATTTAGTAGGTAGACAACAGTGAACTAATGCTGATTAGGCTAACTAAGTATGATATTTTATTTTGTTTCCAGTGTATCACCGTCGACACGTAGCTCATCAGGTTCGCGACCGGTGTATAGGTGCAAAGTGTACTAAGAATGTAATAGACATTTGGTATGGACGGTCATCGATTTTTTTCGGTGAAAATTAAAACAAACTGCATTTTACCGGACGTTTCGACCTACTAACAAACAAAGCAACAACAGTAATAGACATTTCCACAATTATATTGATTATTAGTCATAATTTGGAGAAATGAGAAAGGCACAATTGCACCGCTAGGTGGATTAAAACAGGTTTTTTTAGTTTTGTACCACTTCCTCATCATTTCCTTTTCGTCCTGGTTCAAGCACTTATGGCGAGGGGTTCGATCCTTTAATTTGCTGTTATTGCTGGAAGGCAATGTTTTTCCCGTGGAGTGCGCCGCTGTCCACTATTCGCCATCCATTACTTACTTTCCGATACTGATACTGATACTGATACTGATACTGATACTGATACTGATACTGATACTGATACTGATACTGATACTGATACTGATACTGATACTGATACTGATACTGATACTGATACTGATACTGATACTGATACTGATACTGATACTGATACTGATACTGATACTGATACTGATACTGATACTGATACTGATACTGATACTGATACTGATACTGATACTGATACTGATACTGATACTGATACTGATACTGATACTGATACTGATACTGATACTGATACTGATACTGATACTGATACTGATACTGATACTGATACTGATACTGATACTGATACTGATACTGATACTGATACTGATACTGATACTGATACTGATACTGATACTGATACTGATACTGATACTGATACTGATACTGATACTGATACTGATACTGATACTGATACATCTCTTCTTCGTTCCTAAGAACCAGTGTGAAAATAAAAATGGCCTGTAGATGGTGATTGATTCGTGTTTGAGTGCAACGAAAACTCGAATCGAGTGCCCCAATCATTTTACCTTACCATTTGCATCAACGCGTAGAATAATGATGGTTGACGTTGCTAAGTTCGCAAAACAAAGTGTCTTCTACTAGGCACTGTAGGTAAAACCGACACCCCATAGAGGTAAGATCGACACCCCCTTTAATTTATTTTCCCTCTAATTTTTATTAAAAATGTGTTATATGCATGAGTAATAAAGTGTGAGTATGTGTGATGCAAACATGTGCTTTTTGTAGCTTTTACCCTAACGAAAAAGTGTCGGTTTTACCCTAACAGCGTATTTTTTGTTAAAAGCAATAAAAAATATTTAATTTCTCAAACTCGTTTTCAATGCACCAAGTTGATCACAGGAAAGGCCGATAAAAATAGGTAATGAGAAAACGGGCGTTTTGAAAGGCTTTTGTTCGGTTAAAACCACAAAATATACCTCCAATATCTAACATCCAGACGAGTAAGAACGCTGCTGTCATATGTTTTGTTTATTTTTATGACATTTGGCGTACTAACGTAAATCCAATTTGCCTTCAAATGCTCTACATATTCGTTCTACTAGTAAAGTGCCATCATGAAATGATTAAAAATTTGATTTTTAGGGTAAGTTTTGGGATGTCGGTTTTACCCACAGTGTCGGTTTTACCCATAATTCCCCTTCTGTCAGACTATCGAAAATCGGTTAAGTCATCTCCGATGAAACGATGTGATTTTAATTCTGGATGACCGGACTCGGATGTCCATTTTGATAGATCTTTTCAACCTTTGAGATATTTTGATTGTTTTATATGGGTCCACACTAAACAACATATAACTCCGGAACCAAAAGTCAGACCTGAACGAAATTCAAAAGCTATTAGTAGAGTAACCCTTCATCATAAACAAAACATTCCCCAGGAGTATCAAAAACTACAATTTTCACAAAAGAAAATTATTACGAAATTAAAGAAAAACACCAAAATCGCTTTTTTTGATAATCAATTACATGTTTCGCATGGAAAATGTTTTTTAGAAGTACCCAATAAAAAGCAACGATTGTGTAGCCGAGCATTAAGACGGTTTCGTCTTACGCTCGTCCTGCAAACTTGTTATTTGTTTCCAAAAGAGTAACTTTTAGCACCAATCACACGCACATCTTACTAAGTATATAATTATGTCAAGGTGAAATGGCACCTACTGCCCATGGTCAATTGGATGGACAGTTATGATGTTTCATTCTGACGATAGGCATAGGTGCAGACTATCACGACCGGAGCTCTAATGAGGAAAATACATGCTTCCGGCGGGATAGTGATCTCCAATTACAACGCATGCAAATGTGTACGTCCCAGTAAATACTAATGAGCGTATTTGTACGGCAAACATGCGTAGATACACATACGGTTTGCCGTCTCCTTTCCAGCCACGCAACGGTAACGAGCAGCAAACAGGCATACTGAGAATCCTTTTCCGTTGTACTTTCGAAGGATTTTACCAGTTCCCCAAAATTAAGCCCCTAGCAGGAACTTAACCGTCACTCGGAACAAGTAGGAAACCTGAGCTATACATTAGACCCATCACATTTAGGTTCGATGTCAATGAGGCAACCCCCTCTGCTGTGAGAAATCCTTTCACTCACAAAACCATCATATTTGACGTGATGTTAGACAGACGAATTTGTGGCTGGTAAATGCTACCCTAGATTCTCCGTGAGGTGCTTGCTTGGTTCGTCTTGGCTGGCTCGGCTCGTTAGCCAAATGTGTTTGCACAGTCTAAGTCTTACACATTTCCGAACTTGACGGATGGAGTTTTCCTCGAGAAAGTGTTAATCTGTGAGCATCGAAGAACACGGCTGTTTCGGTTGATGAGCAGTGATAAGCTTAATGGTTCGTTTACCTCTTTCGATAAAATTGTTGGCAATAAGCTGGCAATACCGACATCAAATTGATCGTAATGATTATACACTCGAGGCCTAATTGAAAGGTAAACGGAAATTTTTGAGTCAGTTTTCATGCGATTGCTCACCGTTTATATAGCTCGCATATAAAGTGAATTGTACACTTTGATAGTGGGCGTGGGCATGGAGTTTAATCAGCTTTACGTGTGCCGCTGGCTTGAAGTAGATAATTGCGTGCAACAGACTAAAAATAAATAATATCGATTTAATTCGAAACAGGAAATCCTTCAACCCTCAATTTCATGTTAAAATCCACAAATTCTGTATACTTTATTTGATCAATTTCTACTTTCGATAAACTGATCGATTCTAATTAATAGCGATTGAGTGCTCAAACAAATCAAAGCCTCAAGCCTAAAATCTAAAGCAGTGTCACGGCTGCATGAAAAAAATAGAATAACACATACCACAAAACATATACTCATCCTCCTACTGCTGCCTATACACGCACAAATTGAACAATAGAGTTAGGCTCGCATGAAACTTATCTCGAACAGCAATTCAAAAAGTCCGTAGAGCGCACAATAAATCATCTAGCCTGGGTGACAACTGGTGTCGATGTATATTTCTTCCGAACTCTTCTCGACAAACACATCCGCTTCTTCCGGAGCCCTGCAAAAGCTTTCAGCTGGGATAAAAAGTACCAATCCGGCGTTCAGTGGATCGATTACTTCTAGGAATGCCAGCCTAGCCGGACGAGCGGAAACATCGGCAAGCGTTCCCCTCCCGGTAAGCCTCTTGAAAACTAATAAGAAAACATATTATTCCTATTTTCTTATCCCCCCGGACGAGTGGCGTCTGCGGGAAAAGAAAACTTTCCGTACCATTGAAGCCATTGAATCTGGAGCGGCGACAGCTGCGGGTGAGGGTGGAAAAACTGAGCTGAAAAGTGTCATAACCAAACTAACCTCCTTGAGTCCGAGTCCACCGTCTGTCCGTTTATCATCTTCGTCTTCGAGCAATACTCCTGGTTGCAAGCTTTCCAGTAGGGTTTGTTTTTGTCGGTTGGGATCGGAGAGACAATTTTCGTATCTACCACCACCACTTATCTATCCGTCCGCTGATTGACGACCATCAAGAAATAAGTTATGACATAAAGCTATTATGAAAGGATCCGTCATCAGGGAGAAATTAAAGCTGATTCAACGTACATCTTCGGAAATTTCAGGTCATTTGATACGATGGAATAAAGCAATGTTGACATTACTCAAGCGTTTTTTGGTCCCTGTTCGAACTGTGACTTAGTAATGAGATACGACGTCTTGCAGTACGTCTAAAGTGAATACTGGGTTCATTGTTCATTTTCTAGTTTCGATTTTATTTTTTATTAACTCTGTATCTTTCACTCGTTTCCCTATTTTCTCTTTTAGCTATGCAATCTCTCTTCACCACTCTTAAATTCTCAATCTTTATTCATTAACTTTCTCTCGTCGCTCTTCACTTTTGACTCATAACTCCTAACTCTTAACTGTTATGTGTCCAACAAGAAAAACGCCTTTAACAGGCCCAGGGTACCCACAAATTGAAATGCTCATAACTATGGATTCCTTTAACCGATTTGGACACTTTTAGATGTTTTGGATTCAGGAACTCGTCCACTTTTTGATTCTGTAAAATTGAACCGGATGAATGGGAAGCTGGTTCTTGGTAATCCGGTTTTTCCGGAACAATGTTCCAGTACCAGGGAATGATTTGTAAATTTAAATAATGTCCTAGAGTTCCCGCTCATATCGCCATGGAAGGCGTTGTGTAGTTGACATGAGCTTTATTATGGGATTGGTCCAACTGAATATATGGACCTATGTTGCTAGGACGGCGGATAATGATTTTCGCGTTTGAGACTGCGTTTGAAACTTCGTAAGTACTAAAACATTCACCTTATTACCAGGGTATTATCAAGTTTGCACGATCGCAGGCATAGGTGTACGTGGTTAATTGCGAAGGGTTTAAGCGTTCGTATATATTGTTTTCGATTAAAAATATTACATCGCACAGACTACTGTTAATATGTTTGTCGCGTGTGTTTGCGTGCATGTGATTTCGCGTGTATAAATTCGATTTTATAACCGTGTTGGCCGTTCACATCTTTGCTTGTGTTCTTGGATGGTCACGCGGACCGTCATTCTGAAATTTAGTTTTCGTTGTACGGTTCAAATTCTGACAGGGAGTAAGTTACACCATATCACTAGAGTTTCCGGTCATGTCGCCATAGAACGTGTTGTCAAGTGGATATGAGAGCTTTCTTTTTTTCCAATTGAAGTCATGGATCTAGACTTCTGGAATCGAAGATAGAGACTTCCGGAAGTGTTCGATTCACGCTCTCCTAAAAATGAATTTTCTTGCGGGTCGGTTTGTTTGTTTTTTACACAAATAGTGTCTCCGTTTTTGGAGTAAGCATCAATTCCAGTCCAGCACTATGTTGGTGTCGGATTCTGATGAGTCGAAGTCGGAAATATTATTCCTAACTCTTTACTCTTTACTCTATACTCTTTACTCTTTACACTCTTTACAATCTTTACACTCTTTACACTCTTTACACTCTTTACACTCTTTACACTCTTTACACTCTTTACACTCTTTACACTCTTTACACTCTTTACACTCTTTACACTCTTTACACTCTTTACACTCTTTACACTCTTTACACTCTTTACACTCTTTACACTCTTTACACTCTTTACACTCTTTACACTCTTTACACACTTTACACTCTTTACACTCTTTACACTCTTTACACTCATTACACTCTTTACACTCTTTACACTCTTTACACTCTTTACACTCTTTACACTCTTTACACTCTTTACACTCTTTACACTCTTTACACTCTTTACACTCTTTACACTCTTAACGCACTTTACACTCTTTACACTCTTTACACTCTTTACACTCTTTACACTCTTTACACTCTTTACACTTTTTACACTCTTTACACTCTTTACACTCTTTACACTTTTTACACTCTTTATACTCTGTTCGTGCACAATGAAAATTTGTAAAAGCGCGCCACCTATATATCAGCGGCGCATGCGGATCACGAATGGCTCCATCGTTCATCGAGTTACATCGATGCCCAAAACCGTGGTAGCCATCATCTGCAACATGCTCCTGGTGAGATCATATAAAAAGGGGCGCCGTCCGTGGTCGCGCCTCTTAGTCATCAGCTGTTCTGTAAACGTCAAACCAGCGAGAAGTGAGTTAGTCAGTGCGAGATAACTTTCAAGAAGTGAAGTTAAACTATAGAAATTAGTATAGATAGTTAAGTTAGAAGAATAAAGTAGTGAATTAAACGATAGAAATAAATAGTATGAATGCTGTACGTACCTGAGTTGCTGCAAGGAATCGTCGAATCTCCGAAGTCCATCAGTCGCCTGTGGAAGAAAAGAAAAACCTTACCAGTTTGGATCACCGTTCTGTTCCGCTACCGCATACGTAAGTCATCTGTGTTCCGCGGCTTTACCTGTGCTACTCGACATTTGGTCCTTCGAGCCGGATAAACGTCGAATTCCGTTTGTCCGCCATCGTAACACTCGCTGGACGCCGTTCCATCCGCCATTCTCAACGCTTGCTGATCGCCATCGCGGCCGGTTCGCCATTCAACTCTGCAATTGTTCGCGAAAAGGACGCGGTCGGAGAACAATACTGCTGTTACTGGAGGAAGACTGCTGCTTTATTTCACCGTACAAGGCATTTAAGTTGCCTAATTAAGGTAATTAGGGTTCCATTACCCGCTAATTTTCCCTTTTGAGCTGCGCGGTCTTCTGATTTCAGAACCCGTTGACTTCTGCGAGTGCTTGCGCCTGTTGCTGCTGACTGCGACGCGGTTCCGTTATACACTGGTCCACCAAGTTTGCTGGCAGGCAGACCGCTTGTTCCGGACGTGGTTCAATTCACCCACACGACACGGTGGAGGAAATTGGTTGCTGCTATCGGCAATAATATAGGACGATTTCGTTTGCTCTTTTTTACTGGTGGAACGCTTGTGCTTGGTGCCATTGGACTCGCTCCACGACAAAGACGAAGAAGGCAGCTGCTAATTAAATTTACAAGGCATTCACATTGTCTGTCACAGGTAATTAGAATTCCAAACCCATTACTCTCTCCGTTTGGGCTACGCGGTCTTTGCTTTGCAGATCCATTTTGCCATCACGATGTCCACCGATCGTCGCATCAAGGGATTGAAGCTGCGACAAAGGAGCCTGCTGTCGTCATTCAACGCGATCAAGCAGTTTGTCGATAACTACGACGACGACGACGACGACTGCTGTGCGAACGAAGTACTTGTGCGCTTGGAGAGCATCATCAAGCTCTGGGCGGACCTCAATTCGGTTCAGGCGGAACTGGAGTCGCTCGACGAGGCGAATTTGGACGAACAGCTGAAGCAGCGCACGGAGTATGAGTCGGCATATTATCGTTCCAAAGGATTTCTGCTCGCCAAGAATAAAAATAATTCACTTTGCGTATCGAGTTCTCCCTCAACCAATCGTAGCCCTCCGTCGTCATCGCAGGTGCGTTTGCCCGACGTAAAACTTCCCGTCTTTAGTGGGAATCTAGACGGCTGGTTGAACCTTCATGATTTGTTTGTTTCACTGGTCCACTCGTCGGTAGAACTTTCCAATATTCAAAAGTTCTATTATTTGCGTTCGTCACTGTCGGGCGAGGCTTTGAAGCTGATACAAACCATTCCACTCAGCGCAAACAATTATGTGGTTGCATGGAATCTACTTATCGAGCATTTTCAAAACCCTGCGCGACTGAAACAGTCATACGTTGATGCGTTATTTGAGTCATACGTTGATGCGTTATTTGAGTTCCCTTCGCTCAAAAGTGAGCCTGCTTCGGAATTACATTCGTTGGTGGAGAAATTTGAGGCTAACGTAAAGGTGCTACAACAGTTAGGGGAGAAGGTCCAGTTCTAGGACATTTTGCTAATTCGGATGCTGAGTATTCACCTTGACCCGACGACGAGAAGGGACTGGGAGGAATTTACAACGACGAAGGATGCCATCTCGGTCAAGGACCTGACCGCATTCATCCAACGTAGGGTCACCGTGCTGCAGAACATTCAGAGTACTACGGTAGATGTCCCCATTGCCGGCCAAGTAAAGAAGCCTTCTCAACGACCACTCGCAAGTAACAATGGAGCACAGTGCAACGCAAGGAAGTGCATCGTCTGCAACAACCATCATCCACTCTACCAATGCGCGACGTTTTCCAAGATGAGTTCGGAGGATAAGAAGAAGGAAGTTCGTCCCAATCATCTCTGTCGGAACTGCTTGCGGAAGGGTCATCAAGCGAAGGACTGTTCGTCAACGAATACCTGCCGCATGTGTCAGGGCAAGCATCATACTCAGCTTTGTTCCTGTCAACAACCAACCAGCTCAGGTCAGAAGACAACCAACTACACAGATGAAAGGTCTACGCCTGCTGCATCTACCAGCAATCCACCCATCTGTGTCAGCCACAATCGAGCCTGCCAGCTTCGCTTCCGTTAGTTATGGACGGAAGGCAATTCTACTTGCTACTGCTGTAGTCATCGTTTTCGACGACGCGAATCAAAGCGCAACGGAAGAAGGTCCATCTTCCGATTGCTGGCATCGGTCAATCGTCGACGCATGCTAGGCACAAATTGTCAACCACAAATCGGAAGGTATTCGACTAGCTTGGAATTTCTAGGTCTTCCCAAAATTACCATCGATCTGCCGTCGACTTCTGTTGATACTTCGGCCTGGGAGATTCCGCCGAGTATACAGCTAGTTGATCCGTCATTCTGCAGCACCAACCCAATCGATCTCATCTTGGGAGCAGAAATTTTCTTCGACTTGTTCAAGGTCTCTGGTCGAATTCCGCTTGGCGATAACCTTCCGGTACTCGTGAACTCCGTTCTTGGCTGGGTAGTGTCGGGAAGGTCTTCTCATGGTCAACCGATTGCTCCAATCATCGCAAATGTCGCCACCGTCAACGACGTGCACCGTCTAATGGAAAGGTTTTGGTCCATCGAGGAAGACAACGCCTCTCCGTGCTATTCTGTCGAAGAAGCCGCCTGCGAGGAACACTTCCGTCGCACGGTAACCCGCAACACCGTAGGTCGATACATAGTTCGACTGCCACTGAAGCAGGATGTGTTGTCTAGCCTGGTCGACAACCGTCGTACCGCTCTACGTCATTTTCACCGGCTAGAAGGTCGTCTAGTCCGCAATCCCAACCTGCATCAACAGTATCGAGTCTTTATCGAGGAATATCACGCGCTAGGGCACATGCAGCGCGTAACGGACTACGAAAATCCTCCGACTTCATGCTACCATCTTCCGCATCACGCTGTAGTGCGCGAAGATAGCACGACGACCAAACTGAGGGTAGTTTTTGACGCGTCGTGCAAAACTCCCAACGGACCATCGCTGAACGACGCGCTTCTGGTTGGACCAACCGTGCAAGAAGACCAGCGATCAATTATAATGCGAGCCTGAACACACCCAGTCATGCTGATCGCCGACATCAAGCAGATGTACCGCCAAGTCCTGGTAGACGAGCAGGACACTCCACTGCAGCGAATTGTTTGGCGAGTTTCCCCCGACACTTCGATGGAAACCTTTGAACTAAATACCGTAACATACGGCACAGCCAGCGCACCGTACATTGCAACGAGAGTTCTCCAGCAACTAGCCGACGACGAACGCGACGAGTACCCCGAAGCAGCTGAAGTTCTACGCAAGGATTTCTACGTCGACGATCTGTTTTCTGGTGGACGCAACATAGCAGAAACAACCACTTTACGCAAGCAGCTCGACGCGCTGTTACTCAAGGGCGGTTTCGAACTCCGCAAATGGGCATCCAATGAAGAAGTAGTACTAGAGGATGTCCCAGAAGAAAATCGTGCTGTACAAGGGTCGGTCGACCTAGACCGAGATCCGTGCATAAAAACGCTTGGACTGCACTGGGAACCGTCCACCGACCAGCTCCGCTACAAAATTCAGCTTCCGACATCGACGACAGACGCACCACTAACGAAACGCATCGCACTATCGTACATCGCTCGTTTGTTTGATCCGCTTGGGCTTGTCGGACCTATCGTAACAACCGCAAAAATATTCATGCAGACTCTTTGGACCTTGAAGGACGACGACGGCAAGATTTGGAGCTGGGACAACGAATTACCATCAGCCATCAAGGAACGCTGGCACGAGTACCAATCGCAACTCCATCGGTTGAACGATTTGCGTATCGACCGTTGTATTCTTCTTTCTAATCCCGTATCAGTCCAGCTGCATTTCTTCTCCGACGCTTCGGAACACGCATACGGCTCGTGTGTCTACGTCCGCTCGACAGACGCATCTAGAGCAGTTAAAATCTGTCTGCTGACCGCAAAATCGAAGGTAGCACCCCTGAAAAGGCAAAGCATTCCCCGACTCGAGCTCTGCGGTGCCCTTCTGTCTGCCGAACTCTACGAGAAGGTGACGTCATCGCTCCAGACACACGCAGAAACGTTCTTTTGGGTTGATTCTACCATCGTGCTGAGTTGGCTAAATGCTTCTCCGTCGACCTGGACAACGTTCGTGGCCAATCGAGTCTCCAAGATTCAGACCGCCACGCAAAACTGCTCTTGGAATCACGTAGCAGGCCAGCAAAACCCAGCAGACCACATTTCCAGAGGGATACCGGCAGAAACCCTTCTCCAATGTGATCCCTGGTGGCAATGATCACAATGGCTTCAGAACGACCAAAGCGACTGGCCCATACAACAACACTACAACATTCAGCATTCCGAAGTTCTCGTAGAAGCACGAAAGGCACCGGCAGCAGTAGTTCCAGCTAACATCGAACCATCATTCGTCGACGAATTCGTCGAACAATTCTCCGACTTCCAGCATATGGTCCGAGTAGCTGCTTACTGTCGACGATTTCTTCAGAATTGTCGAAAAACCTCTACAGCACGAATGGAATCAGCACACCTTACAGTTGACGAGCGGAAGGAAGCAGAAGCGACGATCATCAGACTCATCCAACAGTAAAGCTTCAGCCTCGAGTACAAGGCCCTCCAGCAAGCGTAACCAGTATCCCCGAAATCTCGTATCCGTTGGTTTCATCCCTTTATCGGCCCAGATCAGCTGATTCGCATTGGCGGCAGACAAATGAGATTTGTTTGCTGATTTTTGGTGAAATATTTTTCGAGTCTCAGCTTTCAAACGTCACGTTTACTGAGACCTCAGCAAAAGAATTGTTTGCTGAGATCTCAGATGTTGAGATTTCAGCAAAAGATGCGAAAAAGGCTGAGGTTTGGCAGAAGAAATTAAGTTTGTACTCTTTTCTCTTTTAACTCTTTTTACCCCTTTTACTCTTTTTACCCTTCTTACTCTTCTTTCTCTTTTTATTCTTTTTACTCTCTTCTTATTCTCTTTACTCTCTTTACTCTTTTTACACTTTTTACTCTTTTTATTATTTACTTTTTTACTCTTTTTACTAACTTTCTTTACTCTTTTTACTCTTTTTACTTTTTTTACTCTTTTTACTCCTATCACTCTTTTTACTCTTTTTACTCTATTTAGTATTTTCACTCTTTTTACTCTTTCTATTCTTATCACTCTTTTTACATCTTTTTACTTTTTATTCATCTTAATCGTTAATGGGAGTGTAAGGTTTTTTCGGCGTTTCTATTTCTTCAGGTTACGGAAAATATTAGTTTATTTAGCCATATAATAACGCAGATTTTGAATAATATTTCCTAAATTTTCATTACAAACTGCTGGAAATTGAGCAAGTGGCAGTGAATCTTTCGAGGTAGCTCGAAAAAAGCGAAGTTTGAGCATAGCAACAAATTACTTGACCAATTGTATCGAAATTTTGCACAGGTTTTCTTATCCTAATACCTCAGGTAACATTTTATTTACTGCACATGACCATGACCATTAGCATAATGACGGTAAAATTTGTAGTTACTAATCCGTAGTTGATCAGAACTCGGGAAACTGCACAGAGAATCAATGAATGGAGCATGAGAGTAGCTAGCCACCCTTAATGTGTACGTTTTGAAAGTTCGTTGCAATCATCGGGGAAGGAGTGTTAGTGTACTAAATGTTGTTATAGAGATCGTATATACTTCCGTAACGTTTGCTACGGGAAGAGGTTTTTGTTAATCGGATGGGATAAAGATTCAATTTAACAAGTAATACGATCGATGCAACACTCGGAAGTTTTATCATGTGTTTTTGGCGCTGGCTGCCGAGAATTGGTGATAGATTTACCATTTCATGAGTTGATACGGAAATCTTTAGTTTTGTAAAAAATGCAACTTCAACTCCGGACTGCCGGTTTTCGGGAGTGTTACTTAAGCTTAATGGTATCAAATTGCATGTGAGCGATTTAATTATTCCTTATTGCTGTATTTTAGTTAAACTTCACATGTCATGATGGATACAATTTAACGGAAAACGACTACTTCTACTGTCTTAAGATTACATTATTCTGAGTATCAAATGACAATTATTCATTGTTTTCTTTCTTCACAAACGATTGAATATAATGCTAACTTTTATGGGCGGTGTAAAATAAGCACTACTTAAGTACCCGAAACGACCAACTTTGTATGTCTGACATACAACCGACGACACCTGCGTGATATATTTTCCAATGCTACCTACTAGAAATAAAGTGCTTTTTATCATATTTTTAGTTGATATTTTCTGACAATTAATTCAGTTTTCCTTGCAATTTTATCATGTAAAAATATACGCATGAACGCTTCCAAATTTTGGGATTTTCAATCAAAATGAAAACTTTTCTCAAGTTGCTGCAAAAGACCTTTTATCCCTTTGACCAATTGTACTTTCGACATTTTGTCTTTCGATTTTTTCTCCTACTACCACCCACAGCATCCCAAAAAAAGTCGCTAGATGTCTTATTTCCTCCGAATTAACCTTACCTTACCATATTTTCTCCCACCCATTTTTATTTTTGAGAAAATCCCACCAAACCTCGTGATCATTGCCGCCAGCAGCACCGAATAACCGTCGTGAGCGACCATTTTTTTATTCTAGCCAAACATAATCGAAACGAGCAAGACGAAGATGGGGGATTTGAAGCAACTATAAAGCAATGATGATAATGATGCTGCCTTCAGTTTTAACAGTAGCCCGAGGATTGAATGGGCGATAGAAACTCTAGCTCAACTGGGTTGCCCAATTGATGATGATGATGTTAAACTTGCCCGGCAAAGGCACAAATCAGTCTCGAAACGGTTCACGCTCAGCGGAATGCTAAGGAGATCACGTAGCTGCACACTGGAAATAGTTTATACCTAACATCGTCGTCGTCGTCGTCGTAGTTGCTGTCACGACAAGAGGGTGCTCGATCCTGGGAGGGAGATTTCTAGTCTTTAGGCGAACAAGAGTCTTCCGTTTCGCAAACGAGTGCATTTTCGGTGGCGTTCATCAGCGGGGGGATTGAAAACGAAGTATTACTGTTTTCATAGCCATGTAAGGTTTCATTTTTTTGTTATTGTACATAACAAGCCAATGGTCAGCCACATTTGTGGATAATTTTACACTGCATTTGAATCCTTAAATACAACCCTGATCTTTTTGCTCATTTCCTACACTTTCAGCATACTGAATAAACGGTTTGCAACAACAGTTTCGATAGTGCACGAACGAAGCACGCAAAGAGGAATGGGGGTGGTTTGGAACTGCTTGGAAACTGCATCTCTCACCTCGCTCGAAAGAACCAATATAAATGCTAGTCCGGTACGACTGTATACGTAAAAACCCAATCGATCCGGTCGAATGGTTTCGCAGCAAAGAGAAGCTGGAATTTAAAAACCCCATACTCGAGTAAAAGGCAAAAATACCAACAAAATTCAGAGAATTATGCAATACATAACGGAAGAAATTAGATTCATCGCTAATAGCGATTCGCTGTGTTCTGGTAGCTCAATGGCATTTATGGATGATTACGGTAAAGATTGCAGTTTAATATGTTTAGAACAGGGAATTTTTCAATGAAAAATCAGGATGGTGTTAACAACTCAAAACACACAAGCCTAGCGAAATATTTCATTTTTTCAACATGGCTGGGTCATCCCAGAAAGGCGGTATGCCAAATATTACATGGAAACTTAAAACGGGTAATTTCTACACCCGAAAATCCAATTGATTGTTGCAACACGTTCGATGAATTTATTTGAATGTGAACCTGAAGTAATTTCCTACGCATTGTGCCAATGAGAAGAAACTCTAATCCCATCCACCTATAACAGTGATGATCTCCGACTTCAGAGACTTTCGACCTGAGTTTTCAACGTTTATTCCGGACGTGAAAACTTCTTTTCAGATTGGGTGAAGAGGAGAATGTCCAGCTACAGCAGATGGATTAATTGGCCATTAACATCTTCTTCTGTACTCATAGAGAAATTATATAAATTTTGTTTTAATATAATTTCAAAAACAATTAATCTTTAAAATCTGGCTTGACAGATTTGCCGTAAAGTCAAAGTTTGAACGAAATATTATAGATGCCAAGGGGACAGTATTTAAATCTGACCCAGACGCCAAGGTCTTGTGCACGGTACTAAAATATTGTTATTAAGATTCTAAATGAATGATATGTGGTGATAATTCGTACGCAAAGGACGTTTGTTCGGCGAAGGAAATCACTTTTAGTGCGTGTAATTGTTGCGGAAACCATAAGTTGAATTTCTGGACATGTCCTACTCGAGAAAAAATCGTATAAAGCAGCAAAAACACCCAAAAAAATCAACTTTTTCGGCTGTCTTTCAACAAAACATGTTTAACTAATTCAAAATAGAGATACGATTTCTCTGTCTATACAAAGATCTTCTATCTCAGACACACCATCCTACAATGCGGCATCATCTTATGGCTCTGTGGTAGGTAGCACATCAAAAAGATCGATGACTACTGCGCCTCTAATTTCATCTCCACACAACGCTTCCTTTGCTCCAAACGATCTAGGCAGCAACTTTTTTTTAGTTTTACCGCTGACCTGCCAAATCTACCAGTAGGCTGTAAAAGTTACACTTTTGTGATGGCAATAGTATCTCTGTCTCAGATAAAAGCCTGAAAGTTATTTGCAGTTGACTGCAACGAAGCATGAATAATTTCAATTATTTTTTTACATTTTAACGACATTCAATTGGCTAGAGATTACTTTGTAGGGAATGTTATGAAACTTTAGAGCCATAGTACTCAAGTGAGAGCAAAGATGTGAAGTAAACAGATCGGAAAACTAGAAGTGACAGGGTCATTAGAACAGGCTTAATACTTTACGGGCTTAACTTTTGTCTTCTGCTGATGGGGGTCGAGCTTAGGCAGCATAACTACGAATAACTCGTCAACCAACATGTCTCCTGGTAAAGACAGACTTGTCCCTCTTTACCGTGAGAACCGACCAATTTTTCGCGAAATAAATTTCCTACCTGACAACAAAGTCCTTTTATATAGCCAAACAAGACTATAAGGAATATATTTGAATGTTATACATCGCCGATTACTATTTTCAAATCCGATGACTTACATAAATACCAACAATTACTTTAATTATATCTAGGAATGCATCCTTTTCTTAAATTTCTTAGTGTCACCAGTGCTGGTAGTTGTTATGATTTTACATTTTTCCTATGTGTGAGCTCCCAAATTCCGCAGACCTCTGGACCTAGGCCAGTGCGTTCGTACCTAAAACGGTACTGGAGGTCTTCACTAAAAGCCAAGAGACCAATGATACACGCGAAAATAATGTTCTAAAAATCGTGAATAAATTGCCGTGAGTTCTGGAACAATCACGTTTTTCTGTTACGCAAATAGGACCACGACTCCAAATCATTACCAACTCAATTTTCTGTGTGTGAACTAGTTTGCAACTTTAGGAAAATAAATCATAAAACCAAAGGGTGACCCAACCTTTGGTTTTACAATTAATATTTTTCTAATTCCGACTATATGATTAACTGATTAATGATTTATTACATCTTGAACGTGATCTGATTTTCATGATTGTGAATTAGTTCACTAACTCAAAACATGTTTTCTCGTTAACTATTACACGAAACTCGGAACATTATTTATGAATTTGTTCAATCATCGTGAACTAGTTCATGATTACTATTATATTAATTACGATTATATACCCGTGCTCGCGAAATAGTTCACATAATTATAAAGTATTATTCATGTATATGTGCACTAAGTCATGATTCCTAGCAAATTTGTCACGACTCATAATGCATGTGCAATAGTTCACAAAACAATAAAATATTATTCATATATTCGTGAATTGGTTCATGATTCCTAGTATATTAGTCACCATTCGTTCTCGTGAAATAATGCACAAAATCATTAAATAACATTCATCGAAACATGAACTCGTCATGATTCCTAGTATAATATTTACACTTTACTCGTGAAAAAGTTCTAAAATCATAAAATATAATTCATGTATTCGAGAAATGGTTTATGATTCTTAGTACATGACTTATGATCTATCGTGAGTGATATCATGAACATAGGTCACAGTACTCCACGTATCAAATTCGAAAGTTAGCTCAAGAATAAAATATCACGAAAATGCGCCTAAAAATTTTGAAAATCGTGACTAAGGTCCTGAAATCGTGAACATAAATCACACTACTCGTGGCTAAGATTTCGTAAATCGTTACTAGAATCCTAATACCATGAATACAAATCACTTTACTTCTGAGTAAAATAGCACGATAACGTGAATAAAAATTACGAAAATCGTGGCTAAGAACTTGAGATCAGGAATATAAGTCACACTACTTCTGCCAAAATTATCAAAAATCGTGACTAAAATCCTGAAAGCATGAATAATAATCAACTAAGATATCATGATAACGTGAATAGAAATTACGAAAATGGTGATCGATACGAAACTCGTGAACAAAATATCACGATAACGTGAATTTAATTTACGAAAATCGTGACTGCGGTCCTGAAATCATGAAAATAACTCGCGCTATTCTGCGAGGAAAATCCTACAGTAAACTTATGAATAAAATATTTTGGTAACGTGATGAGAAATTACGAAAATCGTGACAAAGCTCCTGAAATCATGAACAGTGTTTAACTGTCGGATCTTTTAGTTGATATAGTCACAGATAACAGACGTTTAGGCTAGAACAAAATTTCTTCAAAAACCTGTGTAAACTTTCAAATTGATATACGTTGGAAATCCGTGTTTCACTATTACCATCTGCGCAACTGTTTGCCATACGTGTTTGACAGCTGCACTCTAACTGCATTGCATTGATCACTGCGCCATCTACTAACGTTTACCAAACGTGTTTCAGACGTCTTATTCGGTATCTCAGTAGCGGGTATTTACACGCGTCTTGAATATATCTGTGTTTTTACCTGAACAAAAATCATTCCATAAAATTGGAGCCTCAAGTTTTCCAAAACACGTATCTGTTATTTTTTCACTTTTATTTTATAAAGGTTTTGCCAGTATAATGGTTTTTGTTTTGAAGGTGACAAAAAATGAAACACTTTGTATCTGATCGCGACGGATCGTTACGCTGCCGGTTTCCCACAGGGTTTTCTTAATGCATATAGCTTGCGGCGAAACAGAGTGAGATCTCACTATGAACACGAACAATTCGACGGACACTAATTTCACGATACACGGATGGAACTAACTAGTTTTGGAGTCGCGATGTTTCGGAACGTATAAACAAACACAATTTTTGTAATTTTTAAAAATACTGGCGGGTTTTGCGGTCGCGGTCTTTCGCTTTATTCACTGTCCCTTTTATCCTCCCAAAACAATCCATCTAGCTCTCCCCATCAATATGTGTGTGTTCGATTATTATTTCAAGTACAGTGGGTAAATACTTAAATTCTAGGGATTTGGGCTCATAAATTAAAAAATGTGAAATAAATATTGCAATTGGGCCCAACATTCCGGCCACCTTGAAACAACTGTTTCAACGAATCATAATTATTTCGACGGAAGCTGCTTCCTCCTTAGTGTTCGATAGAATTAAGGAACTAACAATTTCTAGAATGTCAGCGACTGCTTAAACAGGATACAATTGAATCCGAAGTACTGATCGGATGTATTACTATGACGAATTGCGGGTTGTTTATTAAATGATCCAAGGCTTGAAACGGTGGCGCGCGAGCGGTAAGATACTGGCGAAACGCACGCGGTGGGGCGGAGCGAGACGAAACGAACGGTAACACGACGGTACGAGCAGAATTGGCTTTAATGTTCATGAGTTTTTGAGAAGTGTCTTGTTTCAAATTGTTCATTGCGGATATTAGGCAAACTGGGTTTCTTTCATTGACAGCGTGATCCATTCCACCTGATACAGTCCAACCGAACACAGTCTCGACAAGCATTGGAAAACCATCTCCTAGGGAAAGTCTTCTGCCGGTGTGCAAACTCTGGTACAATTCACCACCAATGATGAGGTCGATCCCTCCAGCACTATGAAATTGAGGATCTGCCAAAGTTATTTCTGGAATCTTCCATTCTGATACATCGACGGAAACATTAGGTAATCTAAAGCTGGGTTGTGATACAAGCAGAAAATTGAGTGTCGCAGTAAATGGTAAGGAAATGGTCTTTATAGTAGCGGTAAGTTGCCGGTTAATGTTAATAACTTGTCCAACTCCTGCAACAGTGATGTCTACCTGTGGCGTTTGTCCTAGGTTGTCTGCAAGTCGATAGGACATAAAATTTGATGTTGACCCCGAATCCAGTAAAGCTCGTGCAATATGTGCTTGTCCACACCGGTCGACTATGTATAGACTGACAGTTTCAAGGAAAACACAGTTGTCTATATGTTGAGCGGCCATATTTGTATTTGTAGAGGGCAATGGGATTCCAGAAGATGTTGAAGGTTGTTGCTGTAACTCAGATTTCTTATAAGGTGAAACGACAATATCGCTCTCGGAAGCATGAAGCAGTGAATGGTGTCTTTCGTTACAGTGGCGACAAGAAAACTTTGAGTTGCATTTTCTACTTAAGTTACCCGGAGACGAACAGTTCCAGCAAAGCCTTCATGTGGACGCCACTTCGCAGCGCTGACCAGTGGACATTTGATAGAACGTTGGGCATTGGTAGATGGAATGTCGCTCCGAACATACGAGGCACCCAGTATCAATGTTCTGTGGATCAGAAAAACTTAAAACAGTGGGCTGGGTGAATGCAGCTGCATTCGAGGCTACTCGTGAAGCATGCGGTTTGCCAGCCACAGGCACAGAGCGGTACTGTACACACCAAAAAATAATGAAATTTAAACGACATGTAAATCAATACGAATGTAAACATACAACGATTGAAATAAAAATTTGATTGAAAATTTGATTACGTTAAAATCAATGGAGCATCAAACAGCATACAATTTTACACTTTCATTCGTGTAATATTACATGTCATTCATTTTACAGCAGTATTCGAGTAAAAATACATTGAAGTGCATTGGTTTTCCGTTTAAAGAAACTGTAATTTTCAATCCACGTGTAAAATTATAATAAAATTCGTTGAAGAAAGCACGACAAGTCATGTGTATATGTGGTGGAACTTAATTTTACATTTATAATCATGCTCCAAATATGTGCATGAAAATAAACTTAAAATTACAAAATATTTTTTTCTGTGTATATCGGAAGCAACAGATTTCAAAATTCGAACTCGTTGGTATAGAAATTCCACCAAATCTTCATATGTAACAGAATCTTTCCCGCAGGTTTTTTCTTCAAAGCTCTGAAGGGTTGTGGAATCAAGTTTGTAAGACAACATACTGCTAAGTGGAGTGTCCCAGTGATGAATCGGTTCACCCAGCTTCGCAAGTGCCTTAACGTGTCGTTGAAAATCATCAGCTAGTGTATGTAGTTCTTGTGGTGACTCCGAGAGTACAGATGGCAGATCGTACAGTGCTCGAAAAAGTTGACGTCTTAATAATCTGCGATTGTCGTATCGTCTCAAAAAAGTCTCCCAAGATACGGCATAGTTATCGGCTACAATATCAGTGCTCTCAAACGGCTTTTTTACTTCACCTTCTAGCGATTGTAACAAGTATTGGAGCTTGGCGACTGCAGGAATTTCAGCATTGACGTGGATCATTGATTGGAACGAGTCGCGAAAAGCCATCCAACGGGAGAAATCACCGTCAAACTTGGGCAAGTCTATCTTCGGGAGTCGCAAGTGAAAACCTGCAGCAGTTGGAATAGAGGAAGGATTTACTGAACTATTGAGTATCGATTCGTGTGCTTCAAGAGGGCACTTTGAAAGCAAGAAACCCTTAGCTAAACAGTAGCGCTCTTCGAAGTCCGTTCGCTTCATGAATCGGGCATCTAACGTCTCCGGTCTCTCATTTTTCTCGATTTCCACCTGAGCCTCCAGAAATTCTTGGTAGGCTCGGTCTAAAACATCAATACGCACTGATATCTGTACTCGATCCCGCTCCTCTCTATACTCCTTAATAAATTTCTCCACCAACTCGCACGTAACATAACAACCCTTTCGCTGGATAACCTTTTCGATTATGATTTTCTCGCTCTTAGTCATTCTAATCTTTCACTGGTGGACCACACGCGGCGCGAACGCAACAGTTTTTTTTTTTTCGACTCAGATATAACGACACGCGAAGCTCAACGCCACCACTTAGCTGCTGGCCACTTGCTGCAAAATGTTTTCCCACTGTGATCCGAGCACTGCTACAATTTCAAACAACACTAGTATGATTCGCTGCTGAATCGAATTGAATACATTCGCACACACGGAGATCAAGTTTTCTTCACTCTCATTCCCCTTCGCACTCGGCACTAGGTAGCTTCCTCCACTTGTACACACGCACTGGTAGCACAGCAATATTGGGAGATGCGTGTTATCACAGAAATAATGTTCGTATGCAGTCCCAACAGTAACGCAATGATTAATTTGGGAATCCGTTAGGTCGCCAAATAAACTTCACAGCAAACTCTGTTTCTGGATATCCTTGGTATCCGGTTCGAAGGACCAAATGATCGCGACGGATCGTTATGCTGCCGGTTTCCCACAGGGTTTTCTTAATGCATATAGCTTGCGGCGAAACAGAGTGAGATCTCACTATGAACACGAACAATTCGACGGACACTAATTTCACGATACACGGATGGAACTAACTAGTTTTGGAGTCGCGATGTTTCGGAACGTATAAACAAACACAATTTTTGTAATTTTTAAAAATACTGGCGGGTTTTGCGGTCGCGGTCTTTCGCTTTATTCACTGTCCCTTTTATCCTCCCAAAACAATCCATCTAGCTCTCCCCATCAATATGTGTGTGTTCGATTATTATTTCAAGTACAGTGGGTAAATACTTAAATTCTAGGGATCTGGGCTCATGAATTAAAAAATGTGAAATAAATATTGCAATTGGGCGCCAACAGTATCTCCTTTCTTAAAACCCAAAAAGATGTCAAAATTAATGTTTTAGAATAGCGATTCCACGAATATGTACGCCAGTCAGAAAATCTTATGACTTTTTTGAGAAATCGAGGGAGTCTGAATTACCCCCACTGTCTTAATAGCCCCGGATACTCCTATTTTTGGCTGGAACTAGTTTTTGGAAAACACAAATAGTTTCATGAATATGATGTTTATTATACATAATTTCAGGTACTTGCTCATGATTTTCATAAATTGTTTAGTTCACAAAATCGTGATTTTTTTTTTCAATTATCTATGGATAGGTTTTTTCTGAGTGGGTGGGGCATGGAAAATTGCAGGAAAAAAGAACTGATGAAACCAATCGTTGTATCAATCGACCAATTTCGCGATCGTCAAGATTCTCGTCAAATTGTGAATTTATTCATTGATCTTATCCTTCGTGGAACAGGGTGCAAGTCAATCGATCAGAAACGAGTGCCTCAGACAATTCTGTTTAGTCAATTCGAGAGAATGATCAATTAATTTTATCAAACCATTTTATATTCGGATCCTGAGTTTCCAACATTGTTTATTCAAAACACTCCAGAAGTTTCAAAACAATCTTCCAGAATTGAAATGACTATTTTCAAGGATTTGGAGTACCCTAATAAGAGATTTCGTCAAACAGTGAGATAAAATAGTTCTCACAAGGCTATTATATCATGCTTCTACGCGAGTCTGAGTCTATTGATATTTAGTCCATAGGCCGACGACGATTAGGTGCTATCAGCCTTTGGCCGTTAGTAACCGAAAGAGAGATCATACGTGGTGCTTACGAATCTAAAAATAAATAGCTGAACGGAGATCAGTTCCAGTACGACTTTAATCTAATTAGTATCGATGATCACTAGTCAATAGGTATCCGCTATGAAGAATAGGAAAGATTTTCCTTGATCTATAACATTTCGCGCTGTTATAACTACAGGTAATCTTCGATACAACGTACCCTCGATATAACGTACCCTCGATATAACGTACCCTCGATATAGCGTCATTCGATATAACGTACATTTTTCCTCGATATAACGCACATATTTTTTAATTAATTTTTCAGGTCCAAATTTATCTTCAATTAGGCATGTATTCCATATTTTAAGAATTCAGTATGTTATACACAATCTTAAAACATACTAATTGGGCTTCTAATGAGCATGTTAGGAATTGGCTACTTCATTGAAGGTTACGAGAGCGATTTTTTTTTCCAATTTCATTTGCGTATGATCGTGATTTATTAAAACCAACCATTTATCTCAATAAATAACCCAATATCAGTAGGGGAGCCCGAAGCTAGTTGGCGGTTGGGGTAAGTTGGCGGAATCCCTTTTTCTTCGTTTCTATTAGACATATAGCACTGCCTCTCGTTATGTACCTCAAGTCATGTGAAACCCATTATCCAATGTGTTTTGGTTGCAAAACATTTTGTATTGTGGAAGTTCTGGGCGATATTGTGTTTTCAAGCATACCTAGTAAATTTCCTAAATTTTAAACACTGTGTTATTTAGAGTGATGGCGGTGCTGCTCGCGGGGCAAGTTTGCGGTACTATTTACGATGCAAAAATTTTTATTTCTGGAATTCACTCCAAAGTAAGAAAATCTTTTTCTTGTGTATCTTGTCAATGCAGAAAACATTTACTTCGGCTAGTCACCTGAAGAATTTCGAAAATTTGCTATTGCTTGCTATGAAAATTTGCTATTGAGTACGCGTCAATGTCAATATTCCGGGATATTGAGACTGAAATATAATAGCAAATGTCGATTAATATGCAGTTTTCTTGAAAAGACATTCAGCATGTTCCAAAAGGACCCATGAAGTATTTGATTCTCCATTTGATTGCTTATTTTATGGTGTATCTATACATATCGCCAACTTACCCCGGGGCCGGGGTAAGTTGGCGGTTTTTCCGCGTCACATATTTTTGTCTCTAAAAATGGAGACAACGCATCAAACATTTTAATAAAATTAAGAGATGTTGACAACAGTCTGCCCTTCCATGCCACGTGTTCTATTTTGCAAAATCTAGGTACATCAAAGCGGTAAAAAATGAAAACTGAAAACACAGCCAACTAGCCCCGGTCTCCTCTAAGTTCTAACTGAAATCTAAAATTGATAATATACGTGTGACCATTGTTGGTTGGTTTCGGGACTGCGGAATCTGATTCTCTGGGCCGAATGACAACGTTTAAGTTCCATGTCATGCTATGCCACAAAAAGAATGAGAGGTCATATTTGTAGTTACACGGACAACTGTGCACGCTTCACGACCGGTTTGGGGTATTTAGGAAATCGGTTAGCGGACTGAAATATCTTCAGAAATATTTATATCTTCAGAAATTTTTGAATCGTGGATACAAGTGTATCTTTATACTCTATTCTAATGATTAAAGTTCATAAATTGCTTTTATTGTATGAGGCGCAGACGGTGGGAATATTAAAATCACTTTACAAGCCCAGAGAAAATAATAATTAATGATTTAATAAATAGGAAAGGAGTCAGAATAGAGAATATTTTCGGAGGTAGAGATAGCGTAGTTGGTAACTCGATTGCCTTGTACGCAGCTCACCTAGGTTCAATTCCCAACCCCGCACATAGTGTTAGAGATTTTTCTAAAGAGATTTCTCTAACCCAACAAAGAGGCGAATGACCCTAAGGTTAAAACCTCTAAAATCAAAATAAAAAAAGAATATTTTCAATAAATTTAATTCATATAAGCAAAAAAAAATGATTATGGCATCTTTTTTATGGATCTACTATAATTTTCTTATTAGAAAAGTTGTTTCGCACTGCTAGGTAGGTAAGATTTTCAAAATTAGTTACGCGTTATCAAAATTCTACAAAATAAAGTACCACGAACAACAATTCTTTGAACATTTTGCATGCTTCGATATAACGTACAATTTTTAAACCGAGATGTACGTTATATTGAAGTTTACCTGTATGTGTTCGTATTATGTGTTATCATACGGTGGCTTCCAACCCTTGTAATGATGAAATAACGAAGTCTAGACTAGTTTTTCTAGGCAATACTGCCATGGGCGGCTGTTTTGAGTTCATATTGTGTGAACACTAAACATAGGTTACTCTCGGTAGCCGGCTGCCCAGAGTTTGAAAAAAACTCAAAAGCTAAATAAGATATTTTATTTTTTGAGTGTCCCCTCTAAACATCCAACTTCGCGCCACCTACGGAAGAGTCTAATGCGTCGTCGTCCATCTGTTAAGTAGGTGAAGCATCAACACTTCCTGTTGGGTTGTGTGGCGTTTCTATACGTTCAGTTCCATCTTTTTGAAACTGATTAAAATTTTGTTCGGATTTAATCCATGCAATGGAAAAAGCTCTTCCTGTCTAATTTCGTAAAGCTGACAGCAGCTTCAATTTAGTTTGGAAGATCCTCAATCGAATTACATTTAGTCTGCGCTCATCTAAAAACAGCGACCGCTTCCTAATAGCTTCACCTTCCGGAAGTCGCGCATGTACAGATCGGTATCTGAACAAGTTTCTGCTGATGCTCAAAGACGATTTCGCTAGATTTTTAGAGCAGCGTGCACTCAGTGCACTAGCGCGACTGTCGGAAAGTTAAATAAAAGAGTGAGCAAAAGGGTACTGAAAGCATGTACCCAACAACTCCACACTACATTGTTGCTCAAATCACATCCGCCTATGAAAGGTAACTTGTCCAGCAAAATAGAATCATTTTACATTCCACTCAGGCGGTGGCCGCCGTCTACAATTTCGTTGAAGAGGCAACTTTAAGTTCAAACATTCACAAAATATAAAACAATTTTATTTCTATTTACGTCTCTTACTTTCGGATAGAACTTGATGGTTACCTGGAGATAGTACCGTGTATGTAGTTCTAAATTTGACCCATCGGAAGCCGGGCTGCCGAGATAGAGGCAGGGTAAATATAAGCACGTTTCAGGCATTAGTTTAACTATTCTTTCTGCATCACCAGCCAGGGATTGTTACACTGTAGAGTAATTTTACCGGTAGTTTTCCAACTCCTACTGATTTCCGGTGAAAAAATAGTCCCACCTTCATCATAAAATATATCCTATTCGCAATTGAAACATCAAAGCACTTGAAGATACCGATCTGTACATATCCCAATGAATGTGTGTGCGTGTGTCCTAGAAACATCATTCATTCTTGTCGAAGCAGAGTTGAGTTTATGGAGAAGGGAATGATAAACTCGTTCCAATGCTTTGCTCGGAAAAGTATCCCTGCGGGCACGGGTTAGCTGTGTATTTTCCTTTTTGCTGCTAAAGTTCGCTTCAAAACACCAGTCCTCCCGTCTAGCTGCAGGGCGAACAGATACTTATCACTCTGCGTGAGGTTGTCAATCTTGACGTGAGTGAGTCTGATGGTGGTCCTTTTGACTTCGGGCGGCTGCAACTAGCTCGCTGCCAAGAGTGGGAGCTATTAATGCGAAAACAATATCCCGGAATGATTAATGATGCACATCTTCACGCTTGTCTGCACACGTCACTCTGTGGGAAAACTGTGCTTTCTTTACGCTCAATCGAGCCCCTTTGCTGACGCTAGCAAACTGCGGAGAAAATTTGTTTGAAGTCGATCGATCCGATGCGATGTGATGTTCGCGAAACCACGACGACCACCTTCACTTCACTACTAGTAGAGCAATGCTATCGTTTAGTGTTAGTTGCGCCCTTGAGAATGTGTCGATCAGACCAAACTTCCAAATATTCACTAACGTGTACGTGTCGAAGCGATAAGAAATCAACCCTGTGTCGTATGCCTTAATGGTTGGTATGAAGCGATGCTGAAAATTTGGTGATTTGGTATGAATGCTCATAAAAAACTACTTGTAGAGTCATTGGAATTCAAGTAGTGAAGCTTTTTGACTGTAGAAGTGACGTTTATTTTAATCTTTCAATCCCACTTCGTATGATAGCCAAGTTAAATTCTTCATTGTAATTACGGACGCTTCAAATGAGCTTTACAACAATTTTCTACTGCATTACAACTTGCAGAGCTCTAGTCGCACAATCAGTATAAAGCACCATTCTAGTAATACGTAATACGAACATGTAGTAAAACAGCATAACTTTCGACTCTATCAGCTCTATAGTAATCTAATATTACCTGGCATGTTAGCCGTCAGTAAGTTCGTTTCGTATGGTATCCCAATACAGTTTCGCTTCTCGTCTCAACTAGTTTCGCTTCTTGGAACAGGATCAAAATTCAAAGCAACAAAAGTAGGTACATCAAATTGCCAGATTTCAACATGTTCTCACGAATTCCGGATCCAGCCGGCTGCTGAGGGGCGGCGGACTCGTCGGTATTCGGAAGTGCTAGACATGCCGGAACAAAAACGTACCGTTGCAAGATTAAATTTATTACACAATCTTTTTTTTGTTCTGTGTTGTACATGGTATACATTAAATCCGTTGTTTAACATTATTAAATCCTTCGTTAGCGTCAGAAGCTGCTGCTCTGCGTTCGTGCTGCTTGGTGCGCTGTTCCGTTCCGCATTCAGCAGTCAGTAAGCAGCCGGGGTTGTCAGGGGGAAATGGGATCCAAAACCTTTTGATTCGAATGTAGTCGGTGGTGAGCCCGGCTAAACCTGGTTGTTCTCACGACGTCAGACCGTGGCACACACACAGACACTGATGTGGCTGCTTTTACTCATCTCTCGAGCAAAGTGGTGCGAAATTTAGTTGCGTGCTAGAATCCGGAATAAAGACACATCCAGTTATGTATAAGGTTTTCGCTAGTACCGTTTTCTGTAAGTGGTTATTTGATGTAAATTATAAAATTGAAATTTGCAGGAGTTATTTTTGTTGGTGCCGGTAGTATCGGTTGTGAAATTCTCGGAATTACCGCCCCACGATAAACGTTGAAGTCGCGCTACCAGCCAGTGACCATCAAAGTCGTTCTGGTCATGCTGAGAGGAATTTTTTTAACTTCGTTCTCAAGTGAGTGAGGGTATTTCAGGGCCGCTGAGAGGGGAGGGGGGACGAGGTGTTTTCCCCTGGGCCCTGAGTTATGGATGATGAACAGAGGGAATGATTGTGTCAAATATGATTTCAATAACAAGCTATTTGAAAATTCAATTAGAGTTATAATATTGGTATTAATTTCCTACAATTTTTATCATAAAGTTAATCGTAAATTATATCATAAAATTTATACTGCACGAAAGACCAATCAAAAGAAAACCTTAAAACGCAATGAGCAAAAAGACACAGAATCTTTTTTTTGTTAAATGTTTATTAAAAGGCTAAAATATATTGTTAATTTCAGACTTTATTATAATTATCTCTTGTATTTTGACCAACTTTTTAAAAAATTCTTAAATGTTTTTGAGTTCCGGGTTCTCGAAATCGATTTTGATTCGTATTTTACTAGTAAATTCGAAACTTTTAACAGGTTTCAAAAACAGTTTTCTTGCTTAAGCTATATGGTTAAAATATAATCATTAATCCAATTGCGATTTCTTATTTTTTCAGAACGATATGTGACTTCTATTTCTACCTATTTCAATCCGTCGCATCTATTAAATGAATCACAAAAGAATCAATTAGAAGCAAGAAGAAAACTCAGTAATCTTCTTTTAGAGTGCTCAATTGGTCAAATAGGACTTGAGAAACGAATTCTGCAGAACACCACAAAACAAGAAAGAACATAAAAATCCACGCATAAAACGATTCGTAGTAATTTTTCGTGTTCACTTGAAAAATATTATTTAAATACGAGAACCCGAAAGTTTTTTTTCTCAAGTTAAAAAAAAATCCATTTTTGCCCCTCTCCTATAGAAAGTCGAGTCAGTGAGTGTGTGTATGTGTGCGTGTGTATGTATGCATGTGACCAAAAATATGCACATCGGTTACTCAGAGATGGCTGAACCGATTTTATTTGAAACTTAGTCTCAAATGAAAGCTACAACGTTCCCATTGGCTGCTATTGAATTTCATTTAATTCCGACTTCCGGTTCTGGAGTTACAGGTTGAAGAGTGGGGTCACGCATGAAATTCCCATGTAAATTGGAATCAGCATGGTATCTAAAAGATGAAAAACTTTATAAAATGTGTTCGAAAATGTTTGAATTTATAGCTTCAGCTCGCTGATGCCCAGTCAAATCCACGTTGACCACATTGGACAACTTCGGTGAAACCGGAAGCTTCGGGAAAGGTGTTATGTTCCTGAGTTGAATTCACATCTGCTTCTCAGAAATGTCAGACTCGATTTCCACAAAATTAGTCTCAATTGAAGACTAGAACATTCCTATTGAATGATATTCAATTTCTTTTGAATCGGAGCTCTGCACCCCAAAATGGCGTTTGTCATAAAACAGCACAACGGCGACGATGTGTATATGTCTGTGCGAATGTGTGTGACCAACAATTGCGCATCGGTTACTCGAAGATGACCGAACCAATTTTCTCAAAATAAGTCTCAAATGGATGGTATAATATGCAGTTGGGTGTAATATCGCCCCCCCCCCCCTCACTTACCTAACACCTCCAGCTTTTATGCACCCCCGTCCTTCTTTGGCCACTCACGCACTCGCATTAAGGCATTGCAAAAACCACTTGAACTCAATTTTGAGATCTCAAAGGTGTCCTATTGTGACAAATAGTAAAGTGAGCTAAGATGCCAAATTTCATACCGTTTGGACAATTTTAGACTTTAGACGCCCACTTTGCTTGAAATTTTTGACATTGGTTCCATGGGAAAAAAACAGTGTGTCCCACATATATACGCTCACCCTAATTTTTCAGAATAACTTTTTATCTATTCAAACAAACGGCACTAAATTTTTAGCATTTATTTTGAAGCTTAATCAACGATGTTTCTTGAAATTTAGAAGCCCTGGTGGGTTTTGCTTGTTATGGTAGTTTAAGTGAAAAAAGTGATGTCCCATATTTAGAAGTTCACCTTACTTATTTGCCTTTCTCATATAGAAAGTTTATGCAATCACTCTGAACATCGTCAACCTAATCCCGTTCTAATTTTTTTTGACTAACATAGGTTTTCTGTATTTTAACAGAGGCGTAGTTAGGGGCATGCACCTTCCCTCATCAATTCACCCTCCCCTCCCCCGAAGACAATTTCCTAGTTCCTCCAAAACAAACTTCTCAAGTTCGTGGCTGTCGATCCATTGTATGTATGTACAAATCGTACTGAATATGTAATGGATAATTCCACCATTATATTCAAAGTAACCAGCCATGGAATTGCACACGGAAAAAAATCCGTTCATAAATTCAGGTCACGATTCCGTAAACTGAACGATTTACGAAAACCATAACCAAGTTCCTGAAATTATGAATAATAAACCTCGAATTCATGAAACTATTTGTGTTTTCAAAAAACTAGTTGGACCCGAATATTTACACGGCATTACATTAGAATGTTTGGTTAGGATACTGTTGTTGTTCCTTAGACATGTTTAGATTTTGTTGTGATTCTAGTTCTTGATTTGGGAATACGCAGCTGACAGTCAAATGTTGTTCATGGTTTCAAGAGCTTATTAGCGATTCTTGTGATTTCTCATCACGTTATTGTGCTACATTATTATTGATTTCAGGATCTTAGTCGCGATTTTTGTAATTTCTATTAACGTTATCATGATATTTTAGTTATGAGTAGAGTGATTCATGCTCATGATTTCAGGATCTTAGTCACGATTTTAGATATTTTTGTCACGAGTTGTGTGATTTGTGTTCATGATTTCAGGATCAGAATTTTTGTAACTAGTTGTGAATGTTTCATGTTATCGTAATATTTTAATCATAAATAGAGTAATTCATGTTCATAATTTCAGGATCCTAGTCATGATTTTCGTAATTTCTATTCATGTTATCGTAATATTTTATTTTAGAACTTACTTCCAAATTTGACACGAAGAGTAATATGAGTAATGTTCATGATATCCCTGTGAATGTTTACGGCTTTCTCCGTCAATTTAGCTTGAGCAAACTAAATGTATTTAACACTGTTCGACGTTTCGACCGTGTTTGGCGGCCTTTTTCAAGGGAAACTAAAATAATTGTTTATCATGAGTGAACAGGTGAAGCATAGTAAAAAATATATATAAAATGTACGAACAAAAACAAAAATGAAGTGCTGTGTGACTCACTTTAATCGTGTCGTTTTTATCGTAGTCGCTGATTGCATTGTTCATGATATTAGCAGTTTTATTATGGTATTCGTAAATTCTCTTCGACTAATTGTGATCTATTATTTTATGGTTACTATCGGTTTTTTTATCGGTGAGTTGTAACTTATACTAGGTGTCATGAATCAGTTCACGAATACATGAATAATATTTGACGATTTTGCGAACTATTTCACGAGCACGGATATCGAATCGTACCTAATATATTAGAGATCATGAATTAGTTCACGAGAATTGAATGGATTCATGAACAACATTTTGAATTTCGCGAAATAGTATTTAGAATATTTTGATTTTGTGAACTAAGGCTCCTATATCTATGAAAATGCTCATGGGTCAACCTTTGGTTTTATGAATAATGTTCAGAAAGTTGTGAACTGGTTCGCGTACTGAAAATCGCGTTAGAAATTACTTGGCGGAAACCGTGACTGAAGTTCTCAAAACAAAAACAAATAGTTTCACTAAAATAAACGTCATGCGGGTATTGCTAAAGGAAAATTGAACATAATTATAAAACACAAGATTTTTGTTCGTAGTCTTGTTCTCACAACGTAAAAACGTGATTGTTCCAGGATTCATGGCACTTTATTCACGATTTTTTCCGTGTAGTTAGATAAATGAGAAAGGCACAGTTGCACCACTAGGTGGATTAAAACAGTTTTTTGTGGCATTTCGTCGGAGAAATTTTATATTCTTATTTTAATCTAGAGTTTCTATTGTTTTATTTTTCTCTTTTCATTGTCTCATATTTGCTTTTTTGTACCTTTTCCCATTTCATTCCATCATTTTTAACTCGTTTTGTAATTTTTTTTGTATAACTTTTTTCATGTTGTGAATTTTTCTGTTCTCCTATTACTGTCTATAATTGCAGATCTGTTCCATAAAGAATCCCGTAGAAAACGGGTCAAATAAGCGATCATGGGCAATTTATCAGTTTTGAAATTTATGCTTCTCTTTTGTAAGGTTTTTTTTTCAATATTTTCATATTTTTCTTTATTTTATGTTCCATTACCTTAAATGCTTTTGGTTTTTTACCCTTTTAAACTACAATGAATTCCATGTTTTCTATTCCGTTGATTTTTTCATTTGAATAATTTTTCCATTATTTGGTTTTGATCTTTTCACGGTTTGTGAATGTTTCCTGGTTTCCATTTCATCAAATTTTATATTTTTGCACTTTCACTTTATATAGATTTAATTCCCATTTATTTTTCAAATTTTCTCTTATTTTTCTGAAAGTTAATATCTTATTTTTTCCATTTCCTCTGGCATTTTCTTTTTTACCCATTTAAACCGTTTTGATTTCACATGTTATCCATGATTTCACTTTTGTCTGTTTTTGGGCTATTTCCACTTTTTCCAGTTTTCTAATTGTTTGTCCAATTGTTCCTATTTATTTCTATTTCCATTATTCCATTGCGTTTATTCAATTAAAAATGAAAAATAAAATTAATAAACATAACTTGTCCACGTTTTGATTTTCCATAGCTATATTATTTTTATATATTTATTGCATCCTTGTTCTTTATCATTTCGCCTATTTGAAACATTTTAAACTTTTTCCCATTTTATATGCTTTTCATTTTTGCCTTTCTCATATAGAAAGGTTATGCAATCACTCTGAAAAACGTCAACCTAATTTTTTTTTCGACTCGCATAAGTTTTCTGGATTTTAACAGGGGCGTAGTTGATGGTTTACGGAGAGGGGTTACACCCCCCTTCTACTGTTCACTCCCCTCCTTTAAAAATCTCCTTAAATCACCCCTCAGACCACCACCCCATCCAGCCCTCATACCCCTCCCTTTCAACCCCATCATCTTTAAACCACCACTATATTACAAAGCATACCAATTTAAGCTGGGGAGTCGTTCGTTCATGGGACTTTCGCCCTCCTCGCATACCCATCACCGCATGACAAAATGAGTTAGCAAGCAGATAACATTGATCTAATGCTGATTAGGCTAATGGAGTATGATATTTTTTTGTTTCAAGTGTTTCACCGTCGACACATAGCTCATCAAGTTCGTGGCTGGCATGCCATTGTGTATAAGTGCAAAGTGTACTAAGAATGTAATGGACATTTCCACAATTATGTTGAACATAAAAAGCCTCCGTGCCATAGTTTAGAGAAATGAGCAAGGCACAATTGCACCGCTAGGTGGATTAAAACAGGTTTTTCCACTTTCATTTTGTATAGATTTTATACCCATTTATGTTTTAAATTTTCTCTTATTTTGCTGAAGGGTAACATTCCTATTTTTTTCATTTCCTCTGGCATTTTCTTTTTTACCCATTTAAACCTTTTTGATTTCAAGTGTTATTTATGATTTCACTTATGTCTGTTTTTGGGCTATTTTCACTTATATCTGCTTTCTAATTTTTCTTTAATCTATTCCGTCCATTTATTACCATTTTTTTCTATTTCCATTATTCAATTGCAATTATTCCATTATAAATGAAAATTTAAATTAACAAACATAATAACTTGTCCACTTTGTGATTTTTCATAGCTATTTTGTTTTAATATATTTATTTCATCCTTGTTCTTTATCATTTCACCAATTTTGAAACATTTCCTCATTTTATATGCTTTTCATTTTTTATATTTCAGACATGTTGTATTATTATTATTTTTACGTCAAGCACAGTGGATCCATTTCGTTTATCTCTTTATTCGTTTGCCTTTTCGTAGTCTCGTTTTTATATTTTTTGTTCTTTATTTTTTATTCATATTGCCGTTTTTCCTGTGCTCATGTTTTTTTTTCATTTTGATGTTTACCCGAATATCACTATTTTAAACATTTAAAGTCAGCTCTATTGTCAAATAAATGAGATGTTGAATTTTGAGAAGTTGGCGATGTTGTAGCGCACCGACTTGGCCGAATGTGTTGTTTCTTTAACGAATTCTAGATGAAATCAGACAAAGATCCTACCAAATCCATGCAATAATACCGACAACTGGATAAATATGAAAATATTGATAAATCGGCTACTTTCAAAGCCACCAAAAATTTCGATATTTAATGGCTTTGCAATCAAAATTTGGTCGACTTAATCTTGACGCATTTCTTTGCACGATATTCACCAAATTTGAAAAACCCTTTTGTGCCTGCGTGCAGATAGATGCCGATTTATTTATTTTGTTATTTGCTCTTCAGTGATAAAAGTGTTGTCCAAGCAAGAGCAGCAAGGCAGCGAAATTTTGCTCATATATAGTCTGAATCCGAACTGCTTGCACGCCAAGTTAAGGACATCATTAAAAGTGATCAAATCAACTGTCATCAGCGTAATGGGAACAGGAAGGAATTGTGGCGCATATTTTCAAGCATATGACGTCATTGAAGTTCTCACAGAATTATCTGGTTTGGCAGGCTTTCTGTACTTGTGGTTTGAAAAGCGACATTTTCATTGCGACCTCAACAAGGAAAATTACGAGAAACAGTGCGTGAAAAAACGTTTGCTACCTTTCGCGAAGCAACACAATTGTTCCACACTATTTTGGCAGGATTTTGAATTCTACCATTACCGAAAAAAGTACATGTACTGGTACGACGCCTACAAGGTTTAGGTGGCGTCCAAGGACAAGAACCCTCCCAACACACTAAAGTTCGGCCCAAACGTCGACCCAAAACTGTGTAAGTAAACTGGCACTGGCGAACAAAGTGGATGAGTTGGCTGTACAGAATTTGATGACAATAGTTAAAAGACGCTCAACCGGAAGCTTAGCTGAATATTTCTCTGTATTTTATACTAATTGAACTTATGTAAAAATTGATTTTTTGATAAGAAAAACCAAGCATTGTTGTTTGATCAACTTTTGACTGCATACGGCGCCGGATCGATCGTTCGTGGGAAGCAGCTTAAAAGGAATGGTACGCTATACCAACGGATACTTATCAGTGTTTGAATGACTTAATGCCAAGACGAATGGATAAAAATTGGTTGAATAAAGAGACTTTCTCAGCATGTTTACATTGTAATATAGTCTCAAATAGTACCGTTAGAAACTGTAACTGGTGAAATAAGCAACACTCATCGGTACCAGAGTCACGTCGAATTTTAATATGTAAGCAATATGCCATTGACCATACAATAACTGCCATGCTGACAAACTTTTTTCTTTTACAGTGAGCAAATTAAAAAAAAGCAAACTCGCTGATTCGCAAGAACGAAACCGCATCTAAGTTACGGTCGAGATGTTATTCCACCTTCGAACCAATTTGCCGTGCTGCTTTGACAATACCCGCGTGTATGCGGTAGATGAGTGAGCGAAGTGTTCTCCAGTTACAGCGTGGAGTGACCCGCAAGTCGCAGTATCACCGTTGAGTGGAGCATCCTCCAGCGTCAGCCAGACGATGTCACTTCATGTGGCGATGGGTTACGTGGCAGCGATATCGGGACGTGTACGTGTCGGTGAAGTGAAATTAAATTACGGGTCGAAACGTGCCTGTGGCTTACTCAAGGTGGAATTCGCATCGCGCTTTCCCGGAGCAGCAAGCAGCAGGCATAAGATATTTTCAATGGTACTTGTGCTAGACATACGCACGGCAAGTTCTCCTTCCCTCTCCGAGATACCGAGCGATTGCGTGCTCCGGAATCACATTCCCATCTCCGACCAAGGTGAGATTGAACGGCGGAGATTGTATAGTTTTTTTTTCGCGAAGGAAATCTTCGATGTATTTGCATGCTATTTGTGGGTGGCATAGACGATAGCTTCTGAGTGTCACACTTAAGAAATAATCCAATAGATACGTGTTCTAAGAACATAACTAATTTCTAGTTACAATGAATTGTTTTGTTTGAAATTCTACAAATTTTGATAAATAAAATAATCTGACGTAGATAACCACACATTTTCTTAAAGCAATTAAAAAAAATATTAGTTAAAATGTCTCTAAAATCTTCCCAAATAGTTTCTACGACGCATTGAAAAATTAAATGGAAAATGGTAACGTTCAAAGTATATGATACACTTTGGTTTGGAAAAAAATGTTATGACGGTAATGTAAAGGAACTGGTACTCACATCGAAACTTTCTACGCCTAAGTAGCAGCCCTTTAACTTCTTCATAATGTCTCATCTTTCAAGTCCCAAGTGCGCAATTTTAATATTTTTGTGGGAAATCTACCGCATAGTTTCCAGTTTTCAATTAAAACAGCTTCTTTGAACAATATGATCAATTTGTTTTATCAACACCTGCACGACCCCATAGTGGGTATTATTAAAAAGCATATATCGTCCCACGCTGACCACACTCGAGCAAACTATCCCATTCATTGTAATGCCGGATGGGGGGTGCAACCAAATCCGAGGGTGAAGGAGAGGTCATGACAGCAACACCGAAAGGGTGCACAATTTTCCAATCGATTGGCTCCACGCAGCGCTCGACCCATTTCTCGTGTGGCCACGTAGCTCACGTGGAAATTAATAAAGTGAAAAGCTTATTTATCATAACGCTGCTGAAAGTGCACACAGCGAATTAAAACACTTGCCGGGGAAATATTGGAAACGCGGCGGCGCTCACCTGTGCGTTGCCTGGTCAGGCAGGGATTCTAGGGATTGCTCGCACGTAGTCTGTTTATAAAGTATACTCTGAACGTGCACGTTTCCATCGGCAGGGTATTAACTCGATTCACTAAACCGAAAGATACTGTAGCCTAGCATCATGAGCAATTCTGACTGCATGAAAAGCGTTCTGGCTACAGGTCGGCTACAGATGAACTTTGTTATTTTGTTGGTATCAGCTAACGGTTGTGATTTATTTTGATTCGTTAAATGTGCAGTGCATAAATAAATTAACTTTGATGACTTGAGCAAGTGACTGAAAACCTTATAGATATGTTAGCAAATGCATGAGAGGCTATAGTATATCGTAGAAATATTTGTTTGTAAAGTGATATCTTTGATCAAAGTGTGTTACACAACGGTTATTTAGGAATTCAAAGAATTCAAAGGACAATATGGTAATCGCTGATGTCGTTAAAAAGTAAACTGTTCTAAGGCCTCGGCTCATGAAACGTCCGCCAACCCCCTGAAAGGAGCGTCAAGACCTTTTTTTCTGTTCCAGAGTATAATTGAGCTTATTCCCTAAATTTCTGATATGGAAGGCGAACTGGGTCTGTAGTGAAATATCTGTTCCTTAAAAACATTAAACATTAAATACTGTTGCTGTCATATGAAATATAATATAAACTCTGAGAATTATGATTGATTTCAGAATTCTCAGATGAGTTTCTATTGGATTGTTTTCACGCAGGTATTTGATATTGATGTGATTAGACAACTGTGAGGTCAAGACCAATAAGTCACTAACAGGTCATGATCCCATTCCCAAAACTTTTCAAAAGTTCTCATGGTGTTTAAAACGACAGGTTATCTATATACTGATAATTTTTTTATTCATTTCGTTTATTTGATAGGCACAAATGCGTTAGCTTGGCGGTGCCAAATTCTTTTGTTTTTACATTTTGGATATTTTAAAACTAGGAGGTCACAATGTTGAAATATTTTTTTTATAAAAGAGAAAAAATTTACAGCTATCTTAAGACTATAAATAAGATTCTATATACAAGAGAGGGGGCAAAAAATATTTTTATGGACAATTTTAAAACAAGGAATTCAATAGTAATATTTTTTAGGAAATTTTTACAGTTATCTTAAAACTAACAATATAGTTTGGTACACAAAAGGGGGAACAAATCTTAATGAAAAATTTCACAGGTGTTTTAAAACTAGGGATACAGTTCTATTTACAAGACTATATACTGATTTGATAATTATTCTTGTAATATTGAATGAAGTCAGTCAATATCAATACATTTTTCTGTTCAATCCATTTTTTATGTTGTTGCGGGGAGGAGGGGTGCTTTAAACACCAAAGCCTCCTCTTGGTTACGCCATTCCTTGGAGTTATTTATATCGCTTTTAATTTTCCGAGATATGTTTCAGATCGATCCGCTGGTTATAAGTTAAAAAATTAGCACTCAAATGATTCGCGCAAATGAACATTTTTGCACCGATAAGTAATTAACTTTCATCCAGAAAATTTGGAATTGTCAGTGGTTATTTCGAGTGGTAGAGAGAAAAATGAAATACAAAATTCGTTTTATGGAAATAATATTTGGCTTATTTAAATGGATTATTACTATATTGAACAATAAACAGGGGACAAAAGGTAATCCACAAGGCAGCATTTCAATATAATCACTTCCAAGAAAATGTATGAAAATATCTTACATTTAGGGGGATTCATCAGCTAAAACACAACACCAAAAGAAAGGGCATCTTGCATCCAGTAAAATCTCTGAAGATGCTATTGACCTAAAATTATCCGTTTTGGCATTAATAATAGATTGCATAATTTTGGTCTTATTTTTGGCTATGAGAAATGATAAAAATCATTCGTCCGTATTTAATGTTAAATATCTCTTTTGATAAATATCCGATTCAACAATCTCGTTCGAAAGGTATTCGTATAAGCTTTCTAAAACATATATAAATTGTTTAGTTACGTCATCAATTTCGGCAGTAAATTTCAAAAAATTGCAAAAAACGCCATTTTTGCACTTTCAAACGTTCATATCTTGGAAACTAAATACCTATCAGAATCAAAAACCATTCAATAGCGTTCTGTCTAGGTGATGGACCTTTCATTTAAAATTGGTTTGGATAAGATCGGTTCAGCCATTGCTGAGAAACACGAATGAGAGTTTGTCCGTTTCATACACACAGATACACACACAGACATTGTCCCAAATCGTCGAGTTGGGTCGATTGGTATATAGGACTCGGCCCTCCGAGCTTCGAAAAAATTCTTGAAAGTTTGAGCGAATTCTATAAATTTCTTTCATAAGAAATGTAAAAATATGACACTAATATCTACTAAATAACACGTTCCATGGCGACATGACGGAGAATTCGAGTGATATGGAAAAATGCACTCTCTTCTAACATCTGAACTGTACATCGAAAATTAAATATTAGATTCACAGTCCGCGCGCGATGATCAAAGCACACGCGAATATGCGAATGGACACACGGCTATGAAATCGAATTTGTACAAGCGAAGTTAAATACACGCTAGCACTCGCGACATACAAACTCCCACGTGATCGAGCACGTTAACGTACAAATGCTCGAACCTTTCACGATAATACAGGCGATAATGAAGTCACATATCTGAACCGTACAATGAACCTTAAGCAGTTTTTAGTGGGTGACATTTTCCGTCCCGTCTGCAATTGTAGTGAGTGATTCTGATAAGAGAATCCGTCCGAGTCTCTAGCTCTACAGCTTCAGTAGAACAACTCTCGAAAAAAAAATCTTCGGTTTGTCTGGACATGCCAATTTTCAGTTTTTTTGTAAAAACCCCGAAGCGTTCAAAGCGGCGCGTTCTGTTCGTGTGCACCCCCCCCCCCCCCCACTATAGAAATCCTGTTCAATGTACCATTATTCATGTTGTGAGCGTTGTGTGCATTGTATGGATCACTGCCTGAGTATAATGAGTTCACGTTGAAGCGTTGTTTCACATTGATCATCGACTTCAAACCCGTTGGAATTTTCAAGTCAGTGCGAGGAGCGGGCAACTTGCTGAAAATAAATGCCAATTATATAGTTATACTTATTCAGTTCCAACATGTACGGAATGCGACTCTGATGCAATTCGTCAATCAAGTCCAACTAGATGACTTTAGGTATAAGAACAACAAAATCAAGCCTCTCACTAAGATGAGAACAGTGCAGTCAATGAACGACTACATATTCTGTTTCCAGGTACACCTGATTGCGCAATTCGTTGGTTCATTTCGCAATGCGGTTAAATGGTTAAAATGTGCCTTAGTCTTGAAAATAATATACCTCAAAAATAGAGGGGAACATAAATAGATATTGTAACTCAAACAAATAATTTTTGATCGTCTTGAATTTTTTTCTGTGCACTGAAAGTTCCATGTACCAACTTACTTTTTTTACGAATTTAATGCGAAATAACGAACTATTTTTTTTACGAACCAAGTTCGTGAAAAATGTTTGAGTTCGAACAGTGCAGTATGAAGTTGTACAAGTTAACATATTCTTAGCTAATTATTACTATTAAAATTTGGATGTTACCGATATACGGTTAACGAGTACATGACGGAAATCGATATTTGAAGCCATTTTCAAATCCAAGATGGCGACTTCCACCTTATAAAACCTCAACAATATTAGTATTTTCGGAATGGGGTTGACTGTTACATGAATAAAATCGATGCTTAGAGCCATTTCAATTCGAAGATGGCGACTTTCGGTTTAGATAAACCCCAGCGACATGAGTATTTTCGAAATGGGGTTGACAGTACATGACAGAAATCAATGATTGAATCCATTTTGCAATCCAAGATGGCGACTTCTGGTTTAGATAAATGTACTATAACCTCAACAATTTGGTATTTTCGGAATGGGTTTTAACGAATATATGATGGATATCGATGCTTCAAACCATTTTGAAATCCAAGATGGCGACATCGGTGTAGATTAATTCTCTATAATTTTAGTGACATGAGTATTTTCGGAATAAGGGTTGACGAGTACATGACGGGAAGCCATATCATTTTGAAATGTGGGATGACGACTGCCGGTTTAGATAAATTTACTATAACCTCAACAAAGTAGGTATTTCTAAAATAAATGACTGACGAGTAGATGCCGGAAATCGATGCTTGAGCCATTTTCAAAATTCAAAATGTCGACTTCTGATTTAGATAAATTTTCTACAACTTCAGGTATTTTAGGAATGGAATAATCATGAAATAGATAGATGCAGTACAGTAAGAACCCGATTTTATCAGCCCCTGAAATTACTCCACAGCCGCGAAAAACAATCTCCACACAGAAAAGTAAATTACGTGCGCAGAAAACGGCGTTAACATAATTTTTTTATTATTTGTGTTCTGTAAAAAAAATGAAGACTCGTGGCTCTGACAAGCTCACGCATTCAGCAGTATCAAACAAGCGAAATAAAAAAACCTGAACTTATTATATGCTTTTGAGTATCGTAGAGGAAAGTGTTGCGATATGATTCATCAAGCAAATACTCCAATCAAAATAAACTTGCTTTGTAATTGACTTTGAATAAAAATATTGGCTTCTGATTTTTTTTAACATTCATTAATTTAAGCTGTTATGTCTGATAAATTGTATAATTGTTTTACTATACCTCGGTGAACAGTTCCAATTATATTATAACGGTGGGAATAGTGTAGTTGGTAAATCGATTGCCTTGTACGCAGCTCGCCTGGGTTCGATTCCCAACCTCGCATATAGATTTTTTCTCATCCGAAAAAGAGGCGAATAATGCTAAGGTTGATATCGCATCTGAATCGCACAAATAACGAAGGCGTTTAGATGGCTTCGAAAACGTGTTATTCAAATTGGAATGAAAGGATTCCGAGAGCTCCAATATTGAGAGCATGGAAAATATTAAAGAGGCGTTCTTGAGTATATTTCGAACGATTGATTTATTTTTATTTTTTCTTCTGAATTCTATTCATTTTCAGATTTTATTCCGCAACCGTTATATTATAAAAAAAATGAGAGGCGATGACCCGCTATGTGTTAAATTATCGAAACGTGTCGTTGCTTTCTAAGAGATAACAAGTAACTTAAAGATTGGTAGCAGCTACAACTTGCAGCCAGTCGTAATATTTTTTACACTCTCTCGTTGCTCTCTCTATTCCCTTTTGTCGCAGCGTGTGTACGCATTCATGAAATTGAAAGTAAACATCTCGTAACATAGTGAAACATCGACTTTTCTAGCGTCTTCACAAAACACAACAGTCGCCGAGATTCGTATTTTCAATGTAATATTGTAATTTTCTGAAGAAAAAAAAAACTAGGGGGATGGAGCTTTAGCCCCCTAGCCCCCCTCTGGATACTAGCTTGAACTTAATGCTAATAAACTAAATCGATCGACCGAATCGCTGTAACAGACTGAGAACAGATATCTCTTCGTGTTTGTGTACCAAACCTATTTACGAGCTTCAACGCTCAAATTTAATCACGGTGATAAACTCACTTCAGGACCTACCGAAAGCATCGTCATCTATTGCACGGAGTTTCCACTCGTGTTTATTGCATTTTTCCATAAAGGCTTTCCCGTAGTGAAAAATCTATTGCAATTCCCAGAAGTAGCTAGAGGACAAAATTGAGCAAGAAGCATGTCAGCAAAAGGGTAGGCAAAACACCCAACGTTGGAAACAGACCGCAACCTTGCTGTGAACAGAATGGAGCTTCACAAATTTTTCATGTGGGGCCGTAGTGAAACGCGGGGAAAATTCCAAGTTCAGGATATATAATATACATTTTTGAGACAGCCTCTCTTTTCTTCTTTTACACTTGATAAAGCAAACGTCGGCTTACCCAATGCGCAATTATGCCAATGGGGTATCTCTTATTACATTTTATTTGATTTGGAATTTTGCCGCTAACTGGAGCGGTGCTTTGGGAGGAGCACATAATATGTAACGAAAGCGCTACCGGCTGGGATAAAAGAGAATCGCTTTCACTCCACGATGTATACATTATTCATTAAACTGAATTTTATGTACTTTCGTCCATGGTCATGACTCCCTTTGCGGCCAACACTCCAGGTCATTGTTCGGGTGAAAGATGATCAGTGGGCGGCGACGCTTCCAACATAATTCCCTGTGTGGTCTAATGCTACGGGCTAAGCCATCGTACATCCAATCTATCATATTACCCATTTCTTTACTCCCCTCGATGAAATACTCCACTGATGATCGACCTAAACTTTCCCTTTCCGTTTCCTCCGTGAGTACATAATAATACCACTGCTGGACACGTTCGCCCTTGAGCGACCGGGAAAATGTGATAAAAACATTGATTTATGGGGCGCAGTTTAGATACTTTTATTGTGGATCGACGCGAGAACGAAAGCAAAATTGTGGGAAAATAAGCACTTTTCATTTGATGTGCGCCATAAATACTGTAATACAGACATGGAGCTGAAAATGCCCGGTCGATGCATTTCGCCATTACCGCAATTAAACTGCTTTCAAGTTACGATCGAATACGGGTCATTTTGCTAAATTCAGTCGAATGTTCAGCAATTTTATGATACAGATTTACGCGTATTGCAAAATCCTGCGCTGATAATTTCTTAATTGTTTTCGAGGGTATCATCAACAATTTTTTTTCATGGTGCTACCTTTATATTGTGTTAATTCCCCAATCCGCCCTCTTCAATTGAAGATTTTTCCTTTGCCATTATGTACAGGAGAGCGAAAAAATCGTTATGACTCTAGCGCAAGCACATTTCTTCCATATACTAAACAATTGTTTTAAAGCCAAATATTGGGGAGGGCCCTGAGGGAGACCCATGTAGTTAATTTGTGATGTCGATGAATCGCCATGCGGGATTTTTTAGACAACACGTTTTGTAAAAAGTTGTTTATAATTCATGAAAGACCATGCTGGCACAGCTTCTCAGAAAGAATGTTGATAGAAACTAAACTAAAAGCCACCTTAATATCTAAGAAAACTGGTGCCATCTGTTCATTGCTAGCATCAGCCATTTGAATTTCTGTTGAAAGCAACGTAAAACAATCATTCGTTCCTTTGCCCTTGCAGAAACCAAATTGTGTATCTGACTGAAAGCCGTTTGCTTCGACCTAATTTTTGAAGCGAAATGGAATTATTTACATGCAACTTTAGAATACAGGACAGCAACGCAATCGGTCGATACGAATTGTGGTCGGAGGCTGGTTTTCTTGTTTTTTGGTTGGCGATAACCTGCTACCCACAAATAAATTCAATAAGCGTCTCTTGGCAGAGTGTGTCAAATTCTTCAACAAATTGAATTTGGTTCTGTCTGGCCCTGCGGTGTTGCATGACAAGAGAGCAAGTGAGAACTCCATCATCGAAAAAGGTGCTTCATTCGCGATATCGCGAGGGGGCACAGGGGCGGAATTCGGACAAATCTTCTTGGCGGGACCGAAATCCACCACTCTCGCTAGTATTGTTTCGGTTTCGCATACGTCGAGCCGGGCCCCAAAGAGTGGTCATCGATGTTTCTCTCGTTAATTCATCAACGAATCAGCGCCAGTAACTACGTTTCTTGGCTTTCATCAAACTCTTCATTCGCTTTTCTAACGTCGCTTACTGTCGACAGCTAGCGGGTAGCCCGTCTTCCCTGAAGGTCCTACACGCGGCGGCCTTCTCCAGGTACACGTCTGAGCACTCTTTGTCCTATCATGGGTTGAGATTTAGCTCGTGAGGGGTTATACGAAACATTGATTGTGTTCGGTAGCCCTGAACGGTTAGCAATAAGCATTACTAACCGAAACGATGTCGAGCAGAGAGATATATCTAAAGCTCTCGGATGCACTGGAGGGCAGGAATCCGTGTCATTTCACTCGTGTTCAAACTGGTCACATGCAAGTTGTCACAAAACTCAAGGAGTGAGGTAGAACGACTATCAGCATGAAGCAGAGCCGTAGGTGGCGGACTGAGGATATAAAGGAAATGTGGGTGGAAGCAATGTCAAGGCCTTTAACTTTAACTCTAGTTTTGCAAGGGGAATCTTCAATGCCTGGGGTCAAGGGGAGATCTATTCGATTTAAAGAAGAGCTCATTATGATCCCCTGAAGTACTTCTTTGCAAGAGTATTTTCCATTCAAGAGAATAATATTAAAATTGAGTTGAGAGTTGAGTAAGTAAGACATTTTTTGGATACTGCAAATGCATCGCATTTCAAATTATTTATTGTACATATCAAGGTAGTAGTTCTGTGTGCAAACCGCACATTACGCACAACCCTGGCCAGAAACCACTGAGGAAAGCTCACCTGCAGAAAAAAATACCAGCACCAAGGCTCCAATATATTTACCTGAACCACAAATAGATGCCAAATGTGTGGCTGCTCTTCAAGCTTCATACTCAACAACTAATTCCACCAGTGACGAAGCTCCATCAAACATGGAGAATTCACACTCATGACACGCAAGGGCAAGAAGCCAGGAAGAACATCTGATCACGATGATAAACGACAACGAGAAAGACATGGATGACCCCGAAGTTGGCAAGAAAAACAACATTTTCCAGCCGCGAAATAAAAGTGGAAAGTGACCAAATCCGTGACCTCGTTCGATAAATTTTCCATCAAAGGATGTAATCACTAAAAGGAGTGGCCATTTGCAGTAAACTGCATCAAGCATTTTTTTCACCACAAAGAGAAAGCTTTTTAAGATGAATTCAAGAGCGTCAGACATATTTAGAACTGTTGAAATGCCATGCACAATATCAAAGAAATGTATAAGGCCAGCGCTGGTTTCTTTCTCCCGCTGAGACATGGGAACACTTGTGGTTTTTGATGTTCCAAGAAATACTGGAAACTCAGATTTCTGAGGCCAGGAGCTACTTGCATCGGTTTTGCACATGTACTTCCCCGGGCTGTTATTTTTGTAAGACATTGGCAAGACACCTTCTAGCCTTTACAACGAAGCTTAGGAGAGGAAAGGCTCCTCCTTTTACGAATGCTTCAAGGTGCAGTTGGTGCATGTTCGGAGATCATATGGGCTTCCTCATCACAGACACATGTCGGCATCCTTTGTATCATCTACAGGATTCCCACCACATTTTCCACAGCGAACCAGTGGGCTGTGTGTCCCAATTGTTTGCAATTTGTGCAGTTCATGCCCGCGGCTCAAAAAGATGAGCAGGTAGACCAATCCGGCGAAGGTTGTTGATCTATGTCTATGGGGTTTTTAAAACAGCCAGCGCCATGTGTCAGCAGATCCGCGCAATTTAAACTCGAATCGGAGACTATCCCGTAAATTCCAACTCGATTGGCTGGTATATATACTCTGTATTCCTTCGTAAAAGACTCGTGGCCAGCAATACCATGTGCCCATTTCCAACTATTTACCTCTACTTGAAGCTTATCAGGGCGAATTTTCGATATTTCTGTCACGGCCGAATATCGTTTCGTCAGAACTCGAGAATAAGTTCGCCATTAGATTCAAACGCTTTATGTTTGGCCCGGATAAAGATCACGTAGGAAGGATGGTCATAATTATAGTAGAGGAGTCGATTTTTTTGTCGACATCCATCTCACCTAGAGGCGAATCATTGTCGGGAGAAGTAAGTCATTTTTGCCCAGGTCTATCGTCCAGTGCAGTATGGTAAGTGAGACAAGAATGTGCAATGTAATATAACGGTGGTACTTAACTCTTTTAGCGACATTCATTCAGCTTATAAGATGAAAAAACTGCTACTGCTCTGTTGGTCGAATCACGACTAACGTACACACATGAAGGAAGAAAAAAAATGCAAAACCTCGAAGAGGCGGAGAACGCACATGAAAGTGAATTAGCTAGCTTACACTTCACGGACCACAAAAAAAATAATCTACCCGCTCTGAGTATCACCGAACGAATGAATTTTTTTTTGGCATTTTATGTCTTTATATTTCGCTACAATCTCATAGCAAATACAGCATTACGTCACCACAAATCCACGGGGTTCGAAATATTTTTTATTACCAAGTAAATAGTTCTGTAGCTGTTTCAACCATTTCCGCAATTTTTCTCTGATTTTTTTCAGTTTTTAGTAAATTTGCACGAATTTTTGCCTTTCTCAATAGAAAGGTATTGCAATTGCTCTGAAAACCGACTTTTTAACGGAGGCCCGGAGGGCCAAGTGACATATACCATCCGATTCAGTTCGTCGAGTTCGGCAAATGTCTGTGTGTGTGTATGTATGTGTGTATGTATGTATGTGTGTGTGTATGTGTGTGTGTATGTGACCAAAAATGTCACTCATTTTTCTCAGAGATGGCTGAACCGATTTTGACAAACTTAGTCTCAAATGAAAGGTGCAACGTTCCCATAGGCTGCTATTGAATTTCTAATGGATCCGACTTCCGGTTCCGGAATTACAGGGTGATAAGTACGAACACGCAGAAAATGTCGATTTTAATAAATTCTGCAATGAATGTATAAAGGTGAAAAATTTTCCAAAATATGACCACAACTGCTTCGATTTGTAGTATTAGGTCACTAACATCCATTCAAAGTCTATTTGGCCACATTGGCCACCATCCTCGGTTCCGGAAGCCCCGGCGGAAGTATCTAAATTCAGAATAACAGTCACATCGGTTTCTCGGAGATGGCTAGACCGATTCGACTAAACTTGGCCTCAAATGAAAGGTATTGCGTCCCCGTAAATGGATATTTAATTTCATCCCGATCCGACTTCCGGTTCCGGAGTTACAGGTTGTGGCGTGCGATCACATAGCAAATTGTGATTCAAACCGATACTCCGATGAAAGCAAAAAAGGTAAAAATTTCGCTATAATATCTCTCAAACAACTTAAATTTGCTGTTCTAGGTCACCGACGGCCAACCAAATTTTCGTTGACTACATTGACCACCATTGACGGTTCCGGAAGTACCCGGGAAAAGCAGCCATCTTTCAAAATTTACGAACTCGCATCAGTTTCCCGGAAATGGTTAGGCCGATTTTCACAAACTTGGTCACAAATGATAGCTATAATATCCCCACAGATGTTTATAAAATTTCGTACGGATCGCTTATATGGGTCCGGAAATATAGACTAAATCGTCCGGTCACATATGAAATTCCCATATAAGCCGGAACTCAAATTTTTTCTCAAAGGGGGGACCCCATGAAATTTCAGAAATCGAATTCGTATTTTTGATGCCAAACATCTTTAAAATGCATGAAACGTCGAGATTTTATGTTATCTCGAAAAATTTTTTTTATAAAAATCGACTTTTTGGGACTTTGCCGATTTTGCACCTTTTTTCAGTTCAATATTACCGTGGCTGTTTTTTCTCTTTCAAAATTTTAGAACTCGAATAATGATTTATTTTCCTGTATATAGTTGTCATGTGATGTATAATAATAAAATGTAATACATGAATTTAAAAGCTTTTAATGAATATAAACAACGCACACATTCTCGTGATTCATGATTGAGAAAGGCACAATTGCACCGCTAGGTGGATTAAAATAGGTTTTTGAGTTATTCCGTTGATTGCTACCAAACATGAAATAGCATGCCACGTTAGGAAAGTAAGCACGATAGAGAAATTAAGCTTACATGCGTATAACAAAGAAATTTACATACTAGACGATTTTCGCTGTGAGGTAGTGTTTCTATCCTATTACAGAAAAATTCATTTACGAACTCTTATTTTACGCCATATTTCATTTACGTAACTTTTTTATGAACTAAATTTGAAATAACGAACTCTTTGTAAGAACCTAGTTCTTAAAAAAGTTTGAGTACGAAGAGTACCGTGTGAATTTGCACATTATTTAAAATTTTCTCATTCTTCTAATAAACTTGATTGTAAGATTTCGACTGAATTATATTTTTAAGCTGGAATTATTTCAACTAAGCATAATAGAAACAACTTAAGTTGTGATTATTCCGACGTTTCGATGCAGGATTCGCATCATATCTCCTGAAGATGATGCGATCCTGCATAGAAACGTCGGAATAATCACAACTTAAGTTTTTTCAAATTACGCATTACTGCTTGGCCGAAATAATTCCATCTTAAACATTACTAATAAAAGTAGGGTATTTTCGGAACGGGATTGACGAGTCGATGTCGGAAATAGATGTTTTAGGCCGTTTTGAAATCCAAGATGGCAACTTCCAGTTTAGAAAACTCTCTGTAAACTCATCAATATGGGTGTTTTTGTGATACAAGTGACGAGTAGATGACGGAAATCGGACGTTTTATCCAAGTTTGAAGTCCAAGATTTCCGGTTTAGAACACTATAAACTCAACAATATGCGTATTTTCGGAATAGTCATTTTGAAATCCAAGATGGCAACTTCCGGCTCCGGTAGTCCTTAACCATAGCCTCATAACCCTTTTGATTATTAATCATAAATTTCCAGCCCAAAATTTTGAAAAATATGTTTGTTTATGCGCTCAAATTTTACGTAGTTCGTTTTCCAAAGCTCATCGGCGGTAGTCAAAACCTGGGACTGATAAAATCGGGTCTTTACTGTATGCCAATAATTCTCTATAAAACAAACAAAATGAAGATTTTTGGAAGAAAGTTAACGAGTAAATGGCAGAAATCGACACATCAAATTTTTTTTGATGTATGAGATGATGACTTCCGGTTTAGTAAAATTATTGATGTGCCTCACAGTTTTAGTATTATCGGAATGGAGTGCAAAAATTAATGAGAGAAAGTGATTTTCGATGCCGTAGTAAATGGCACCATCTGGTAAAGCAAAATTTTCTATGGCCTTAACAATATGGGTATTTTTAAACTATCTGAATAGATTCCGGAATCCGCATGTCGATATATGATACAACTTTTAATTTCTATCTACTCAACAAACCAGTTACAAAAATACCCGTATTGGAAGGGTTTTACCCATATTGCTAGAGGTTTTGTACAATTTTATTCAACCGGAAGTCGCCATTTTGAATTTCGAAATGACGCCTCTCTTCGATTCCCCTCATCTGCATGTCACGCCCGCTCCAAAAATAGCCAATATCCGTCATGTATTCGTCAAGCCAGTTGCGAGAATATCTTGAATAACTTCATTTTGATGCACTCATTTTATCTGCTATTCTTTACAGTGGACCTTAAGTGACCTGTGACATCCGTTGAACTTTGTGCTATATATATGTCATGAACCTCAAACAGACAGAGAATAAAAATCATCAACATACTTGCTTATTACGCTTACAGATCTTAAGTACTCTATTTCAAAAAGTTCTTGGATGAACATAAACGTCAATTGGACGCAATACCTCATTGATCTTTGTCTTATGACTCTCCATGAGTATGTACCGCATCCATATTCGATCGAAAGGTAACTGGTACGTCTGTAGATCTTTAGACCTTCACTCCAGGAAATTCTTGGAATATCTGGAGCATGAGCAAATATAAGCATATCTACCTACATATTACATACAGTGGGAAATGGATTGTATACACACACACACTTACCTATTACATATAGAATAGTTTTGAAGTTACATAATCATTCAATTTTGCTTTTAACCTTTGTACTTTGCACTGGGGTACAAATGTACCCCACGCCTTCTTTGAAGCCGTGTGAAGACGAGAATTCGGCATTTACCGACCTGGAACCCTAACCATAATTCAATTTATAGTTCCTAGTAAGAGTAGGGAAAAGTGGTATAGCCAGTTTGCTTATAGCCTTCAGCAGGTGAAAGCAGGTGTCAAAGTTGGCGTGGGGTACATTTGTATCACAGTGCACAGTTGCCGTTATCGTTTCGTGCTGTCAGTGTAAATGTGACTCGTGACAATACCAGTTTTAATACTGGTTGTTTTACTAGGTAAGTAACAATTAGTAGTATATAATCGTTTTTAATCATTTAGGCAATTAATTTAATTTAATTTTGAAGTAGAAAAAAAATCGTTCTCATTTTTGCTGATTTTTATTTTTTTATTGTTTATATTTTTTAGTTTTTCAAAAACAATGGCTTGCAAGTATAATTTACGCACAGTAACTGCTGTAATAGTAACGTTGCGTGTTGCCAATGTATTACTGGTTAGAAATATTTTTTTGACGTAGGACTACGTCTTTGTTTTCGATATGGGGTGCACTCTGCAAATTCTACAAAAATGGTATGTAACGAAAAGTGGTCCAATTTTAAACGCATATAATTCAGCCATCTCACGATAAATTTTCAAATTTTTTGCACAAATCGCCCCTAAATACTTCTAAGAATAGATTCCAATAGATAAAAACCCAAAGATTTTTATATCATGGCATTAAAAAATTAAATAATTTACAACCTTGTCAAAATATCGCGCATTAACACACAGAAGATAGCGCTTCCCAAGCCCTGTACGACAGATTGGTGTACCTAGCGCGCTACGCTTCTATGAATGACGTCATCATCGACTATTTAAAGAACGGACTTGGCCAGACACGCTCAGTCAGCGTTGCCATAGTTGCGGATTTTTCCGCAATCCTGCGGATTTTCCGCAATTTAAAATAGAGTGGCGGATTTTTCTGCAGATTTTCTGAATTTGCGGATTTTTTGCGGATTTTTCATGAATGAATCAAATGGCCTTAATTTTTGAATTTTAAATTGTATGTTTAATCACAATACGTACATTATATTATTTTGATAAATTAAATTATGCAATAATTGGCGTACTGTAAACGACTTTGGGGAGACTTGACCAGGTTTTTAGCTAAACCTGCATAACTCTCTAAACAGTTTTCAATCGTTCAAATCTCATTGAGATAAGATGTAGAAAGGTAATGTGCGTGTTCATGATTTTTTTTGCAGAATTTTTAAATTATTTTTGCAAAAGATATAAAAGTTTTTCTGTGAACGTTTTCTTTGGTCAACTGCGGGGAGACTTGACCAAGGCCTGGGGAAACTTGCCCAAGAAAGAATTGAAATACCAGGACAAAAAATAAAGACATAAAACATACTGTAATCCTTTTTTTCCATATTGTCCAAATCCTTAGGTAACAGTAAAAAATATAAAAGTGTTGCGTTTAAAAAATATCGATTTTTAAATGTATTTCCTTTTAAGAATTATCTGTACTGCTTACATTGCATGTTCACACGTTACGAAATTATCCATATTACTGCTAACTTTGACTACTAATACTAGAATATATAGACTGGCATTTTAGAAGGGATTTTTGTGTGACGTGATTAACATTAGCAGTAGATACCACAGCGTAGTAAATATCAGAAATTTGGTATCCTTCTTCAGATTATTGTCACTTGGTCTAGTCTCCCCAACATTGGTTCTTACGTTCAATGTCGTGCAAATTTTAGTAATAATAATTCCAATGTTCCGATTAATGTAAAATCATTTCACTATAAGGAATAAGATGTGATATAAGTACTTTGAATGTAATTATTAGTCGAGTAGATATGTCTATACAAAGTTTGAAAAAAAAATACATAATTTAACTTAAATTTATTAATTACGGAATATTTTCTATAAGGAAAGGTATTTTTCATTCCAAACTTTTAAAATTACAAAGCATGAATTTTTTTTGGAACCTAATAGAATTCGTCATAGCTAATAATAGAATTCTGCGCTTGGTCAAGTCTCCCATGTTCCCCTACTCACTTAACTCAGCTAGGAAATTTCCGGAACGAGTAAACAATTGATTTCGAAACGGCAAAGTAAATTTTGGTTGCTGAATTTCAGCGAAATAGTTTCAGCAACCATTGAGAACTCAATAAAAATACATTAAGTGTTGATTATTTTCGACCGTGTTCCTCATCAGCTTGCTGTGGAAAAGCTAAGGCGGACTGGACTGCCTGACTGGCTGACTAATTGGATCTTCTCGTACCTTGCGAACCATAGCACCTCGGTGCAACTTGGAACCAAGGATGCAAAATGCCTACCTTTTCTGCGGCTGTAATTTTTCTGCCTACATTCTCATTTCTCTCTCGATGCTGCTGTCATTCGCTAGTGCAGGACGCCCAGCGCTGTACGGCTGCCTGTGTGCAAAGCAGTAACATGACAAAAAACTACTGTCCTCAGTACAGCCACCAGAGGCGAGCGGTACAGCTTCTCTTTCCTTATTTTACATTTTTTAATATTTTCAATCTTTTTAATATTTTTATTCAAAAATGACGGCAATGAATGCGGCTCATTTACGCCACGGCCGGCATCAACGCTTTCGTGTGCGGGCCTCTCCCTTTGACTATGCAGAGAAAAATGTACAAAGCGAGAGAACAAACTTTACTACGCCACACTCTCACCGAGCAGTCGGAGTACAGCAGCAAAACAAAAATGTATTCTACTGCTGTACGGGAAAATGTACTCGGTTTGGCTACCGTTCTGTCAAGAGCTGTAGTGATGCGTCGCTGTATCGGGCTGTACGGCTTGTGCAAATGTAATTATACCGAAAAAAATGTAGTTTATCGGTACCGTTGGCATCCCTGCTTGGAACTACACTTTCGGATCCTTTCCACATTTCATCTGGCGTTCCTCAAGGGAGTCATCTCGGACCTCCTCTATTTGTGCTCTTTGTGAACAACCTCTGCAGTGAATTATCGTCTCCTAAAGTCATGTATGCTGATGATCTGAAAATTTACCGTGTCATAACAACTATGGAAGACTGTTGTGCATTGCAAAAGGACGTCGATAGGATCATTGACTGAAGTGACAGAAACGGAATGAGTGTGAATATTCAAAAATGCAGCACAACCACTTTTACACAAGTTGGACTCATCAAACGCAACACTATGCATTACACTGGTACGCAGTATTCTAGAATATGGCGTTACTATTTGGGCTCCGTATTACACCACACACGTTAATCGTATCGAACGGGTACAGAAGAACTTTATCAGGTTTGCACTTCGTCGGTTACCCTGGCAAAATGGTTTCCAGCTTCCTCCATATGAAGATCGCTGTACCTTCATCAATCTACCTACGTCGCGAAACAGACGGATCTTTCTACAGCGACTTTTCATTTTCGACCTTCTGACAGACAACGTAAACTCTCCTGCGCTTCTAACAAAACTTGACCTCAAAGTTCCTGGAAGATCTTTCCGAAGAATTGATTTTTTTTCCACGCTCAACACATTGCAACTCTTCAACAGTGTCTATCATTTGTGTGATTTTAATATTAGTAACGAACCGTTCAAATTAAAATAGGTTTGAGTTAGTGTGCGATGTAACTTTTTTTTAATCGACGACAATACAAGTGTTGAAGTTCGACAAAAAATACTATAAACTGCGATTGGTTCTTCGATCCCGCTTTTCTCGTTGTTTCAACTATTCGCTAGTATTACTTTAAATTTTTAAGCATCAGCAACACTAAATTTCCAATTGAACCTACAAAAAAAATTTAATATCTTAATTGTTTATTAGATTTTTAAATCTCCATTTTTTTAAATTTTTGGGTTCTAAATTTTGAACCTTTTAAATTTTTAAATCCTCAGATTTTAATATTTTTTTAAATTTTAAATAACTTTTTTTTAATTTCATAGTTTTTAGATTTTTAAAGTATTTAATTTCTCAAATTTTAAATCATTTAACTTGAAGTTTTGAAGCATTTTGATTTTTAAATTCGTGAGTTCCTGAGTTAGATTATTTTTATTTCGATTATAGACGTTTTAGCCTTAGGGTCATTTGTCTCCTTTTTCAGGATAGAAAAATCACTTTAGAAAACACTCTAACTCTATGTGCGAGATTGATAATTGAATCCAAGTGAGCTGCGAACGAGGCAAACGATTTATTATCTACGCTATGCCCGCCCCTTTGAATTTGATTGACGCATCCTTAAATTTTTGTGCTTTTTGGTCATTTTTTCAGTTCAGGTTTTTTTAAATTTTTCGATGCTTTTATTTTTTAATCTTATTTGTTTTTTTTATTTGTGGAATTTATTAGGTTTTAATTGTGATTTTTTTATTATTTTATTAAAAAAATATATTTCCAATTCATGATTTTTTAAAATGTTCCTTTTTGAAAATATCTGGTGCGCAGATACGTCTGATCGGATTTCCGCAGCTCCTTTAGTTCATTGAGAAAGTAAATTTTTTCCACATTCAGCGGCGAGTGTGGAAAAAGTTTTCAGTTAAACATTTGAAAATTGAAAAATAAAAGTTATTCATACATAATGATAATAGATTGTAAAAAAGCTTAAAAAGCCCTTAATGGTAGAAAAAATACAAAAATAGGGCTTTTATTGCTTGCGGATTTTTGCGGATTTTTACGTCAGCCAATGATTTAAAATTTGCGGATTTCCCAAAATAAATAATGGCAACGCTGCGCTCAGTTCACTGTTGAACGGCTGGCGAAGCAGATCACTGCGCTGTGTTTTTTACAGCCAGTGTAGCTGAGTTAGAAGTCCGTTACACTGGCTGTGGAGGGACGCTACCCTGTGTTGTCCAACAGGCGACCGCCCCAACTGCTTCCTAAATGCTGCTGTAATGTTGCCAGTAAATTTTTGGTTTAACAAGCACATGTATTTGCTATTTGCGCTTGAAATTAAGTAATATAGTGGTAGTAATATGCTTCCCATTTTGGTTTAAACGCAAGGACAGTTTATAAAACAGGATTTGATTAATTAGTTTAGCTCATCTAAGCAATTTTATCAATTCTGTAATTTAAAAGGAATTTTACGGAACTTGGTGAATTTGGCCCCACTTGCAACTGGTATAATCAACCTGCACAAAGTGTTGCATAACGCAGGGCTGTTTTTTGGAAAAAAATGTGTTATTCAGCCCTTCGCTATGCAAAATCACGATATTATGACAGATGGGCTAAGCGCGGCCGTTCCTTTCAATCGGGAAAGGCCGCGTGGAATTTTGGTGAAATGCGCTAATAGTGTCGTGGTGGTACTAGTTGTCTCTTTCGCTCTACCCATCATCATCAGCGTTGACTCATTTTGCATTGTACGCTTGGGTTCAATGTTTGGGGCGAATGTGTTGGTAGGTAGGGGAACTGGCGGTAAAAAGAACACGTTATGCAAAGTCATTATTTTCTAACTAATAAGTGAATGAGATATTACAATCACCTTATGTTGCTTGTTAGACATGTTTTGTACATATCTGGTAAAAATACTTCGTCATAAACACATTTTTTCAAACATGATTCTTGATTTCTAAACATGTCCAAAAATGAGACATGTTAGCGAGTGAGTAAAATGAACATGTGGCGGTGGTAAAATGAACAGCTTCTGGTGACCTGCAAAATGTCCTGTATGTATGCAATGCGCAGCGTTGGAAAGCATTTTCCGATCAATGCTAATATCCCAACAAATCATGAGCTTTGCACACAGGGCATTTTGCAGAAAAAAAATTGTCACGGAAGAATTGAATTTTCATGACGTAATATTAACCATTTTACAATCCTGTGGCATCGAAACACATCTACAAACTTGGGGTTATCCATGGGTGTTTGAACTTTTAGGATCTGTTTGAGAGCAACTAGAAAGCATGGTCTATACATGAGATGTGATTATATTGTCTAAAATTTGATTTTTCTTCACCGGTCCGAGTGTTTTTTTTTTCCCGCACTCTAAGTACTAAGAAAATAAATATTTTACATAAGGTAGTATAGTCCTACGTCTACAGTTCGTGCAACCCCATAGGGCTGCCCCTTGTAGTTTTTCATTTCAATTTCCACCCCATTTCGTGGTATTTTTCAAAACCCGATATTTAAACTTTCACTCTTCCAAATAATTGCACTTTTCCAAAAATATCGAAATTCCATTTTATACCGTTTCTGGACCATTCTTTCAACTTTAAGAATCATTTGTTTTTTTTGAATCGGAAAATTTGCAAAGTTATAGTAATTCTGATGAAAAAAGTCAATGCCGCGATTTTTTCACTTTTTTGTTAAAGCCAATTTATGTATCATTGATTCAATAAATTCCATACTTTCACAGCTGTTTTTGCAATTCAAAAACGAAGAAAATTATATGTTGTACATTTCTTTTGTTTGCATTTTTACATGCGAAAATTGCGATCAAACGCGTGGGGTACGTTTGTACCCCAGTGCAACGTTCTAGGGTTACTTAGGAATTTTCTTTAGCAGTGTGTACAGTCCATAAGTTAGGATATAAAAAAAACTTCTAAAAATGCAAGTCATTAGGTATTCTTCCCACATACTATCATTCGAGTTAGCCCATTCTCAGTACGTAATTAGTTGGTGGTTCACCCAATGACTGGGAAAATCCCCAATGCACGTGCCACGGTTGGTCGATACATTGATCCCGGGGTAAGCAACTTCTACACGTGTACTGTTGCCCGAGCAGACAAAGTACCTCGCATGCTTCAGTAATGATAATGAATATATATCTGTCACAGTTAATTATGCATAGATTGCCTGCGATGGTCGAATGGTAGGTTCAAAATTCAACAATAGGATGTGAGCGAATCAGTCGAAATTTATATTTATGTTTCCGGGATCCGCTTCAACTCGAATTCCCGCTGGCTACGTGGCTCTATCCGTCTCGTTTCCTTCCGCAATATAGTGGTGCGAACCTCGAGGCTTTGGGTAGGATTAAGAGCCCCGAATACTGTGGCAAGTCTATCGGGCAGTGTGTTACAACAGTCTCCCGGAACAGCAGCAGCGCAGCGATTGCCCGTGTGATAGTGGGGATGTGTGAAAGTGTAGCTGAATACACATGTTCGCTGGACGCGTGTGAAATTTCATATCACGACATGTTGACATCGATGACCACAGGGAGAGCCAAACCAAACCATGCATCGCCATATTGAAGCACTACGATAGCGGGTCGGTTGGTGGTGTACTCCAGCGGACGGCGGGGTCGGTAACGATATGATTAAAGGGGACAGTAAATAATTGTGACGGCTACCAGAATTGGTAACCTTACTGATATTGCACCCACACGCTCGGTGAGAGTTGGGAATGGTGAACGGTGCTTGGATGCGTAACTTTTTCGTCAAGAGTACTGTAAACCAGGCAGCAAAATTCTAATATTTTCTAGATCAATTTCGGATTTGACCAACATACTTTCAAAATAGATTTTACACTTTATTTGGGATTCTGTGTTGCATACTAAAGTAGGAACAGTGCAGTGGCAGAAGTTCCTGTTGAATTCCTTAAAACATTAAACAATATTATTACAACTTCGGCGTAATTTCACGAACTAATTGTTTCAATCGGAAAAAAAATTAAAATATCTTGTAAATGATTGCATTTTATGGCGATTTTTAGATGGAGCATTTTGATTTGACATGTCTTTAAAAATAGGTTCTACAAGAATATTACATTTTTGTCTGACAAAAAGTATACCAACTTGAAAAATTGTGTCAGGATCGATCATGGTGTAAATGGGCGGTAGGTGGTAGATTAATGTCCGTGTTACAGAGGCTTAAAATGTCGAGACTATTGCAAGGCCGGAATAGTCCTTCCTTAAAAGACCTTCCCTATTGCAAGGCGTTAACTCCACCCCGTAAAATATCTTGAAGAGGACTAGCACCAGACAAAGATTAAGTGCTGTGCGGCGGTTGCACCACTTCTGCCGGTAGCTGATAGTTTTGATTAGTCGAAATCGACTCTGGCAATCGACCTCGATCCGTTGAAATTTTAGCGTGAAGGTGAGATAACACACTTATTTTTTTCTGCCGAATCTCAGCATGTTTCGCATCTTTTGCCGAAATCTGAACAGCTGAAATCTCAGTAAACAATTTTTTTGCTGAAATCTCAGTAAAAGTGACGTTTCATAGCTGAGACTTGGAAAATATTTAACTGAAAGTCAGCAAACAAATCTCACTTTACTGAGATATCAGTTTCTAAATTTACTGACAACACGGTTGTTGGGAAATTGCCGAACCGAATTGAGTGTGAACGGTCCACGGTTATCTTTAAAATTTTCGGTTCTGTACGGTACAATGCCCCGTCTAGCACAATAAGCCCCCATGTGTCGTCAGGGTTTGTGCTACAATCATGCCTTTATCGGCGGCCACGTTAAAGCCGACTGATACCGCCCATCGACCCACTGCTCTTACGGCCGACTTGAAGTTTTCGACGTGTTCGGTTCAAGGTATTTCTCGTCACTATCAGCACGATGTCATCGGCGTAGACGGAAACGTACATTTCTCTCATCAGACTGCTGACGAGCAGAAAATTCATTACTACCAGAAACAGTGTTACGGCGAGAGCAGCACAACTCCCTATTTCCCACCCGGAAGACACGATACGAGTTACCCATCATTTCCTCAAAACTGTCGTTGATCTAACAATTTATACTCTTTCAATAGCCGCATGAACAGAGTGTCGATCATTAGCTCTAGCGTTCTAGCAAAGCAGAAGAGCATACTAATGGGGCGGAAATCTTCATACGTCATAATTCCCTAGCTTCGCTGCTCCAAAAGCTATTACTATTGAATAATATCGAGAATGTCGATCTATAACCAACATTATCCGATCCACAAGACTTGCCGTTTGTCGAATTGAGGGGATGGTTGTATATTTGGCTGATTCGATACTGGTTGTATACTTGGCCTTGTTCGAATCGAACGGGTGCACTGTCAACCCGTTACTTGATTGGCAGGAACGAAGGCGGGAGGATGGCATCTGCAGACAGGAACGCAAAGTGCGTGTCCTTCTCATTGTCGATGATCGTGAGATAGATCGTCGTGTACTCTACCAGCTGGTTGAAATCGATTTATCCCGCAAGCAGGAACAAAAAAAAACGATCGTCTCGATCCGATATATGGTGATACCGGACACTGAACACATTTATAGTTTTTGAAAATGATCTCAAACGTACCGAATTATTATCGGATGCAGACAAAATAGTGTTTTTGTATTACGAAGACTGCATAGCCAAGCACGTAACCTTAAGATACAGTCAACTTCCGCCAAAAGTCGTCCATAAGATGCAACAGGTTCCTTTGCTTTGCAAAGTCCGACTCAGAGAAGGGTCGCTGTTCCCCGAGCTTGAAAGTGAGTGAGGAACCGTCCATTGGGTTGATGGTTGTTTGTGGTTAGTCAATTACGGAGACGATAGCACTCGGTCAGTTTGAATTCACACGTGCAAGTGCAGCTATTCAAACCATTGCGCGAGATGGAGACGGTTGGTTATTTACGGTTTCGTAATTTTTGGTTTAATGGAGGCGCCTTGCCGTTCAACTTCTTCGGAGTATGCACTCCAGATATCGGTGGACAAAAATCGATTTCGTATTTTGTTTGATAAAAAATCGAGTAGTCTTTGTACTAATGACACATGAGACACGCGTATCGTCACCGTTGAAAATCGGGGGTTAACGTGAACCGAGCGAAATTTTGGGTAAAAATGCAGAACTTGTGTTGAAATCAACCATCAGCTCCGAGTGATTGAACCTTTTTGACAGGACTTAGCGATCGTCTGACTATATTTTCTTCACTAACGAGAAAATTGTTTAAAACGTCCTTTGTGCATGAAGGGTACAAAACATGTAACTACATTAGGGTATTTGCGTTTCGACTTTTTCTCATCAGAATTTGACACTAAGTTATTGACATAACTAAGCTAGCGTCGGATTGCCGACCTGGTTCAAACCCGGCTATCCAAAGCTCGATAAGTCCAAACAGATGACACGAGGCGACTTAGTTCACTAGGTAGATGTTTGAAATGAAAGTGGTTACAGATAGCCTTCTATACAACGTATAGAGTACATACACACTTAATTTTTTCTGCCGAATCTTAGCTTTTTTCGCATGTTTTGCCGAAATATCAACAGCTGAGATCTCAGCAAACATTTTTTTTTGCTGAGATCTCAGTAAAAGTGACGTTTCATAGCTGAGACTCAAAAACTATTTTTTTATCTTTACTGAGAAATCAGATTCTAAATTTTCTGACTACACGGCTGTTGGGAAATTGCCGAACCAAATTGAGTGTGTATAATAACCCTCGATATGACGTACATATTTTCAAATGTATTTTTCGGGTCTTGATTTCTTTTCAATTATGCAAGTATTCCATATTTTAATAATTCAGTAAGTTACACACAATCGTAAAGCATACTAACTGGGCTTTTAATGAGCATGTTTGCGATTGGCCATCTAATTGAAGGCTTCGAGATCGATTTTTTTTTCAATTTCATCTGCATATGGTCGTATTTTATTAAAACCAATTATTTATCTCAATAAATAATACAAGATCTGTAAAATGAAGTAATGTAAATAATATTATTAATATTGGTGTCACTATTGCACAGTGGTCCGAATCCACAATTTATGAAGACAAAATTGTTTGTAGCTAAACCTTATATTTGAGAGCTACGATGTCTTCAGGACAAATAATCAGTATCAAATCCATCTCCAGATGTAGATGGTATTAGGGTGGCTCTTATTGTTAGTGTGTTTCAAAAATTATATTCTGAATGTGGGGAGATAGACTATTGCAGTCTTCAGCAATATTGTAGAGAAACTTATGCCAACTTTGCCGAAGACGTCATAGTTGTATCTCAAAAGGTTTTTATTTTATAGCTATTTTAATTGAACAACTGAACGAAAATAAATTATTCTTCTTGCATTTCAAATAGAATACTTTCAGGCAAGTTTAGAAAAAAAAAATGGCGAAGGTGATGTTTCTAAAAAAAAAATTAAATCGGGTTTGAAAATTGTGATTTTACTACTGAAAATGCTCTATGTTAGAGTCAAAATTTCTCAAACGAACCACCCAATTTAGGTGATATCGCAAATTCAATAGAGGATCCAACTTTTTGGTAGTATATGGCATTGTAAAACCAAATCTAGATGGCTACTGCAAAAAAAATTATTGGCCGTAATATCACAGACTAACAGACATAACAATATGAGGAAATTCCTTAAAAAAGTATCGATGCGCGAATTGTACTAGAACACTAGCGCCACCATTTATACACGGTCTCAACCACTCATTTGCAAAAGGGCTCAGGCTCGATATAATTTTTCACTATTTGTCTATCCCCCGTATACTTGCGCATATATCAGTGGCGCCATAACCTCAAATGCGGCCACAGTCCCAATTAAAAATATATTCAAAATGACCGTTAAAGCGGACGAAGAATTGTTTTCGAGTGTTATTTCTGTTAATCTGTAATAATATTGACATTTGAAGTTTTTAGCCCTTTTATTTTTTAAAAAGTTACTACGGGCGACCTAATTGACCGATTTTAACGTACTAATCAGCAATAAAATTGTCGTAAGACACAGAATATTCGAGATTTTTTTCCGATCGGAATAATTTCTATTTTGTATATATTTTTTTTTTTTTCAATTGTTTATGAAAAAGTGATATAAAAAAGCGTTCTGCGCCTCTTTTTTGTTCGAAGAAAATACCACATATGCTACTTTTAAAAATACTGTCGCGAAAAAATAGCTTGCCATTTGTAATCAAATTATTCCATGTCGAACGTCGCTGCGCACGGATTTAGAACAACGGATTGAAGACATAACCAGCTTGCGTTGCGGCGACATGTCTGTTGCAGATTTTGTAGTTTTACATTTCTTATAAAAGAAATGTATAGAATTCGCTCAAACTTTCAAGATTTTTTCCGAGGCCCGGAGGGCCGAGTCTTATATACCAATCGACTCAGCTCGACGATTTGGGACAATGTCTGTGTGTGTGTGTGTGTGTCTGTGTGTGTGTGTGTATGTAACGGACAAATTCTCATTCGTGTTTCTCAGCAATGGCTGAACCGATCTTATCCAAACCAATTTTAAATCAAAGAACTAAAAAACAGTATGAACGCTATTAATTTGTTTTTGATTCTGATGTTTAGTTTTTAGGATATGAATGTTTGAATGCGTAAAAATGGCGTTTTTTGCAGTTTTTTTAAATTTTCTGCCGAAATTGACAATATAGATTAACAATTTATATGTTTTTAGACAGCTTTAACGAATACCTTTCGAACAAGCTATAGATTGTTGAAATCGGACTATTATCAAAAGAGATATTTAACATTAAATGCGGACGAAAGATTTTTATCATTTCCCATTGCCAGAAATATGACCAAAAACATGTAATCTATTATTAACGCCAAAACGGCTTATTTTAGGTCAATAGTATCTTCGGAGAATTTAATGGAGGAAATATGTTCTTTCTTTTGGTATTGTGCTTTTGTTGATTAATCCCCCTATGAGTGAGATATTTTCACAAATTTTCTTGGAAGTGATTATAACGAAATGATGCCTTCAGCAAATTTGTAGCTCTTACTTTTGCGAATAACTTTACTGAAGACTTCAAATATCTATTTTGAATACTTTAAAAGTTATGGCTTGTTGTTTGTGGATTACTCTTCGTCGCCTATTTATTGTTCAATATAGTAATAATTCATTGAAATAAGCCAAACATTATTTCGATAAATCGAGTTTTGTATTTCATTTTTCTATCTACAACCGCTAGAAATAATCACCGCACCGAACACTTCCAAGTTGTCTGGAAGGAACTTGATAACTTATCAGTGCAAAAATGTTCATTTGTGCGAACCTTCTGACTGCAATTTTTCTAACTTATAACCATCGGATCGATCTGAAACATATCGGAAAATGAAAAGCGAAATAAATAACTCCAAGCAACGAAGTAGCCAAGAGAAGGTTTTGGGGTTTAACACCATACAACTCCCCCTTCCACCACACCCAAAAAAATATTGGATTGAAGTTCAAAATTTATTGATGTAGACTGATTTAATTCAATATTACAATAACAATTATCTGATCCGTAGATTGATAACCTGTTGTTGTAAACATCATGAGGACTTTTGATAAATTGTCGGAATGGGGTCCTGATATGTAACTGATCTATTGGTCTTGATTTCACAGTTGTCTAATAGCATCAATATCAAATTCCTGCCTGAAAACATTCCAATAGAAAATTCCAGAGTTCTGTAATCAATCATAATCCTCAGATTTATTTTCAAATTTTCAGCTTTTTTCCTACACAATATTACGAAAGCTTATTAAACAATTTTTCCTAATAAGTTTGTGAAAATTATAAACTATTTGAAATTTTTTAATAGTTTTATTTTTTATTTAACCGTGATTTTTTAACAAATAGTGACCATCGCTTCACAACGTAGTCTATTTTTCATGGCTTGCGGTGAGCACGATCTCTCGAATTGCTGAACTGAAAATTATGGAATAGAAATTAATTTTTAGTATTCTTTACAGACCCGCTGGTGCCCTAAGACGATTTCGCTAGATTTTTAGAGCACTGTGCACTAGACTGCCCAGAAAAATGATGAATTTTTGAAAACTCAATCGGCCCACCCCTGAGTCGATTCCTAGTCCCACCAGAAGTACTTGTACCAAATTTGAAGCAAATCGGACAAGTCTAACTACCGGACCAACGTGCCTGAAGTTTATATTGGATTTTTCAACAATTTACATGAAGAAAACTCACTAGCTCGTATTTTCGCCGCTAGGTGGCACTGTATACGTCGTATTATCACTGTAAGTGAAAATAAGAAAGATATTTTAATTATCTACAACTTTGTCGAAGACTGCTAGTAAATCCGGCTATGTTAAAAGAAGTTATTAAACTTTTAACGAAGTGATGTCTGAGTCAGTTTTGCATGGGGCCTAGCAGTGCATGGTTGTGTATCAGTACTTGAGTCCCGCGAACTATATATTTTTGTGAAATAATGGTTAGATTTAGCCGAATAGTATGTTTACAAGAATTATAGTAAATAATACGAGTTGTGTTTTGGTTAGAAAATTTTAGTTCCACCTGTGACCGCATAGAGGGCGCCACTACTAACTTTTCATAGAAGAGAGATAGAGTATCAAGATGTTCAGAAGAAATACTGAAAAATGCCTGTTCTATAACTTTGTAGACAAATTTCTATCTCTCTCCGTTGAAAAGTTAGTGTTGGCGCCCTCTATGCGGTAACAGGTGGAACTAAAATTTTCTAATCAAAGCATGACTCGTATTATTTACTATAATTCTTCTGAACATACCATTGAGCTAAATCTAACGATTATTTCACAAAAATGTTTAGTTCGTGTGAATCGAGTACTGATACACAACCATGCACTGTTAGGCCCCATGCAAAACTGACTCAGACATCACTTCGTTAAAAGTTTAATAACTTCTTTTAACAAAGTCGGATATACTTGCAGTCTTCGACTAAGTTGCAGACAATTCAATTATCCTTCTTATTTTCACTTACAGTGATAATACGATGCATACAGTGCCACCTAGCGGCGAAAATGCGTGCTGGTGGGTTTTCTCCATGTTGAAAATTCCCATACAAACTTCAGACCCGTTGGTCCGGTAGTTAGACTTGTCCGATTTGCTTCAAATTTGGTGCAAGTACTCCTGGTGGGACTAGGAATCGACGCAGAGGTGGGCCGATAGGGGTAATTTTTTTCCTGTCACCCTACTGTGCACCCAGTGCATTAACGCAAGTGACGGAAGGTTATCGAAAAGTTTCGTGAAAATGAAAGTTCCAGTAATGATGATGATTTTCCCAAACGGTTCGTTTTTGTGAGGTTTTTATTTGTTCCTTGGCATTAGGATTAGCGATAATAATTCAAATCAAGAATACTACTGGGAAGTCACCTTTAGAAAAAGTCGATGTCGAAGTTAAATTTGAAACTATGCACGCATGCACTTCAGAGATAGCGTGATATCAGGAGCTGCGATTTCATTTCAACCCTTTTTTTTTTTAAAGGGCGATACTTACAAATGTAAACATAGGGCTTTTTTCTTACATGCGAATGAGGGCTTTGAAACGCAACAAATTAACCTAAAAATTTTGATTCTACGATTATGCTTTCTTAAACTACAGCAAAAAATACAACGGGCGAAACTGTATTTTAGTTTATTTAAAGTTTCGCCCTCCACGCTCCATGCAAACAAACAGTGCGATACATTTTTTGCTAGCAGTTTACAGGCGAAACTGTTATTTTTGTATTTTTTTAGGATTATCAAACTGATACCAGCTGTAAATAGTAACAATGATCGCTATTGAAAAAACCTGGACGAAATCGGTTGTGTAAAACGGTAGTTATTGTAAAAAAACGTAAGGGCGATACTTCAATGCTGATAGATGGGACCGAAAAAGTAAACAATCGCCAAAGGGGCGATACTATCATTTTGTCAATTTCAATAGCAAAAACAAATTTTAATTTAATAATTTCAAATACTTTATGAAGTTTTGGGTTTCGATCACTGAATCATGCAATCTAGGATGTCAAAAAACACAATAGTTCTTAAATAGGAAATAAAACCAAGTCTGGAAATATTCACTGTTGATTTTCTTTGAATGGTATCACTGCTAGTATCGCCCTTTTCAAGAAAAAGCGTTGATTTCTTAGTTCTCAGTCGCGTTGGAAATTTGAGTAAAATATAATCTTCAAATCAATTAAAAAAAATCGTTTTTTTTGTTTCAGTACAATATATAACCCCTTTAGGAAAATTCAGTTTTCCCACCACAATATAGATATTTTATTAACAGAGCATTAACAATAATTCGTTGGTATGTCTATTTTATGGGCCATTTTTTCGCTTTCCCATTGATTTGGTTTGAGATTTCTAGCACTGATGTTGTCCTATGCTGATTTGAGCGATTCTCTGAGTCCTGCCACTATCCCATGTAGTATGTGTTATCAAAAACATCGCGAAGCATCAAGTTCTAAATGTTCTCAAACGATATAATATCCGAAGAGTGCTAAGAGTTATAAGAAATGTCTCATCACACTGTTAGGTGGATTAAACACGTTTTTACCAAGGGATTAGTAACTGGCGGCAAGCAAGCAAGCATGGTAACCCCTACAATTTTGAATTCAATGCGATGACATATACATATTCATACATCAATCGATTGCTATTAATGCAGACTACAATTTATGGAAGAAAGTTTTATGAAATTTATTGGAAATATGTCATCGCGTTAAAATAAAACATATTGGCTAAATTAGCAAAAAAATTTAATTTCTTCGTACTTCTATGATCTTTTTGATTACTTTCAATGAATATCAAAAAACTTTCTTCCATAATGGTGCCACTGATATGTGCGCAAGTATAGAGGGATAGACCACTAGTGAAAAATTGTTCCCGAGCCTGAGGGATAACCCTTTTGCAAATGAGTGGTTGTGTATTAGTGGTGGCGCTAGTGTTATATTTTTAAGGAATTTCCTCATAGTGTTATGTCTGTTAGTCTGTGAAATTATGACCAACATTTTTTTTCGCAGGAGCCATCTACATTTGGTTTTACAACGCCCATACTACCAAAAAATTGGATCCTCCATCGAAATTGCGATATCACCTAATTTGGGTGGCCCATTTGAGAAATTTTGACTGGAGCATTTTCAGTAGTAAAATCACAAATTTCAAACTCGATTTAAATTTTTTTTAGAAATATTACCCTCGCTATTCTTTTCTAAATATGCCTGAAAATATTCTCTTTGAAATGCCAGAAGAATAATTTATTTTCGTTTGCCCCAATTTTAGATATAAATATTTTAAAAGGAGCCATTTTTTATTTAATATTGCTCATAACTTCTGTTCTAGAAGTGATATCTGAATTCTTCTGTTAATACAATGAAAACCTTTTGAGATACAACTATGACGTCTTCGGCAAAGTTGCTTGGCATAAGTTTCTCTACAATATTGCTGAAGACTGTAATATTCTATCTCCCCACATTCAGAAAATAATTTTTGAAACACCCTAACAATAAGAGCCACCCTGATACGATCTACATCTGGAGATGGTCTATTTGATACTGGTTTAGCTACAAACATTTTTGTCTTCCTAAATGGTGGATTCGGACCACTGTGCATTGTTGGCTAGTTTCGGGATTCCGGAATCTGATTTTCTACGCCGAACTACAATGTTTAACTGTATGGAGTGCTGTGTGACATAAAACAGCAGCTGAGATGCAACCATATTAAATGACAATTAACAGATACAATCGCTTCCTGAATCTCCGAAATTCGGATTACTGATTCTTTTTATCATTCTCGACATGTTCATCAAATTACATCAACCAGATGATCTACGAATCATATTGGAAGTTTTGTGGACACATTTAACTCCGATTTCGGATATTTCAGAATTCAGTTCCCTTGGACTGATGATTATTTTTGTAGCTTGCCATTATGTGACGCATGAAATGACATCCCCTTTCTGCACCGTTTACTATATTTTTACAAAAACAAATCAGCAGTACTGTATCAATATTCTACATATGGTCAAGGCTTCTGTCTGTCACGTTTCAAGTTTACGCATATTTCATAAGATAAGTCTGTAAAAACGATAAAATCAGATTCTATCCCAATTGCACATTATTAAGGCCACTAAGCCGCACATTTTTTCAACAGTAAGTTATTTTCTATCATGAACGGTTTTCGCTTTATTGTCATTTTGATACGTCTGTCACGTTACACAATTTTCGCAGTGAGTTTAGAGGTTACCCAACTAAATTGAGAAAGTCTGTTCCGTTCTCCCCCAAATTTGCGTGAACACAGTTTTAAGTTGAAGCTTGGAAAACAAAGAAGAGTTTAAAATATCGTTTTTCTGAAAAAAAAACTTTTTTTTTTGATTTTATGGAGTATACTCAACGATCTGTCACGTTACAACCATAATCTGTCACGTTACAGTTCTGTAACAAATCGTCCTTGATCTGGGAATAAAAAACATATTGGTTTTGATGAGCAAACGTGAATAACTTATGAAAAGGTCGTAATTTCGCGAAGTAACACGTTATGTCGAAAGAAAATCTAAAATAACTTAAAAACATCTGCCTTTTGAAGGACAATTTTTCATGAGCTTTTTGAATTTTTGTAATTAGATTAAAATTAAAAATTAAAAGATTTTTGAAATATGTTTCAAGTTTTTGTTATAAAATCTTTTATTGTTATTTTCTCCACAATGCAATTATATTTTAAACGTTTTTTAATTAATTAAATTTTAAACGGGTTATGTTTTTAGCGTTTGGTATCGTGAGTGACTTATTAAAAGGGCGTATTTTCACTACTAGATATTTTTGTATGAGAAAAAAAAAACAAAATATTTCGGAAAATTTTTCTTAAGATGATATTTAGTATTAATATTGTATAGGAAAATTATAAATATGACTGAAAAATACCAGGAAATTTAGAAGTATACTTCATGTCGTTGCGAAAAATACTTTCTTTCTAATAATTTCTTAATAAAGCCATTACAATTTCTTCTGTTTTTAGGCTTGCGTTAACAAAAAAATCATTGTTTTTTTGTAATTGCATTTTTCAATTTCAGTTTTGAAAAATTTCACCAAAAAATATTCACACAGTAGAATTAATTCCCTAGAACTCGCTATCTTATAGTTTTGTTGTACAAATGGCGATTTTCGAACAATATATTTTAAAAGTACATCGATATCTCATATACCCTTTTAAAATATTACTCTTGAATAAAAATTGTTGTTTAACAATGCAAAATACTTAGTCTCCTATATAAATGAAATGTAAAGTGAGCTCCTCGGCAGCACGCGCTTCCTCGGCTTTTGCATGTTCCAACCTGCCGCCTGAAAGATTGGACAGAACTCATTCGGTCGTCGGTCCTACAACCAACAGTACTGCCTGCACTTTGTCACAGCTCCCATCGACATCGTCTATGCAAAAAAAGTATTTTCAGTATACTACCAAAACGTAAGAGGGATGCGGACGAAGACGAATAAATTTAACCTGGCAACATCCTCAAGCGATTACAATATCATTGCTCTCACCGAGACCTGGTTGCGAGGCGATGTGTGCAATGCAGAGCTCTCATCGGACTACACAATATATCGCTGTGACCGAAACCAAAACACCAGTCAGCTTCTCCACCACGTTTTACTGATCAGAATTAAAACCAGTCTTCTGTCAACGATGGTACCGCTCCCTGGCTATGAGCACCTCGAACAAATCGTTGTTTAAGTAATTCTAGCATCTCAATCGATATATATTTGCTGCGTATATCTGAGACCGAATAGTGATCCTGCATTGTACGCTGCTCATTCTGATGCCGTTCAGAAAATATTGGACATGGCCAATGATATTGACACCGTCATTGTGTTGGGCGACTATAACCTGCCTCATTTTCTTTGGACATTGGACGACGACTTTAACAGTCGTATCCCAATGAACGCTTCGTCAGAACAAGAAATCACTATGTGCGAGTCCATGCTGGCTGGTGGTATGCACCAAATCTGCGACCTTCAAAACATAAATGGACGCATTCTTGACCTTGATTTTGTCAATATTAACAGCAATGTCGAGTTTCTAGAGACACCAACTGAACTACTTAAAATAGATACTCATCATAAGCCCTTCGTCCTATGTTTTGATACCTATGTCGTTCCCGGAAACGATACCTTTTCACCAACTAACGACCGCAACTTTGATTTCAATCTCTGCAACCTTGATGAGATTTCTGAATCGATTGAAGCTATCAACTGGAATAGAGTATTAGCTGACTGTGAAATCGACCACGCTGTGAGTGTTTTTTTTATCACAATATCTTTGATATTCTACGTCGATCGGTCCCGCTAAAACGAACACCTAGAAAGCTGCACAAAAACACTCATGGTGGACTGGTGAGATTCGCCATCTTCGAAACATTCTCCGTAAGAAACGAAAGCGGTATTTTCGCAACAAATAGCACTACAACAAAGCGCTACTTCATCACGCGGAACATCGGTACGAGACAGCCTTGGCGAATATCTTCCAGGAATATATAAACCGCATCCAGCATAACCTTCAGAGCGATCCTTCGTCTTTTTGAACCCTTATTAAAGAACGGAGACAGCCTGTGAATGTCACGTACAAAGGTGTCACAGCTCGACAGCCGCTTGATTCAGCAAATCTTTTTGCTGATTTCTTCCGTGAGGTCTTCAGCAACTCTGAGACAACTGCCCCGGATTCATACATGAACACTTTACCCACTTATAATATTGCAATATCGAACTCACCTCTACTTGAGAGCGATATACGTACAGCGCTGAATAACGTTGTTCCCGCTAAGGGCGCCGGCCCCGATCGTTTACTCCCGAAACTAATCAAAGGATGTGCAGATTCTCTTGTGGCTCCCCTCTCCATTATTTTCAATCGGTCTCTTACCGAAGGCCGGTTTCCTCGCGCATGGAAAACTGCAGCGATAACCCCCATTCACAAAACGGGAAGCGCACAGCGTGTGGAAAACTACAGACCTATTTCTTTTCTCTGCTGCGTAGCGAAAGTTTTGGAGAAACTTGTATATGAAAAAATGTATGCTGCCGCTAAACCCGTCATCTCTGATTTCCAGCATGGTTTTGTCAAGAAACGCTCGACTCTTTCAAACCTATTGGTTTACACCAGTGTCTTGTTCCCTGCTGTGGAAGAACGACACCGAGTAGACGCGGTATATTTTGACTTTTCAAAAGCTTTCGATAAAGTTCCGCATAATATTACCATCGATAAGCTGGAAAGGCTTGGCTTTCCCTTCTGGCTAACTAATTGGCTGAAGTCCTACCTAGACAATAGATCGGCTTATGTAAAGTTTGCAAACCTTACCTCGACTGTTTTCGAATTACTGTCTGGGGTACCGCAAGGCAGTCATCTCGGTCCTATTATTTTCATCTTATTCATTCTTGTTATATGCCGACGACCTGACGATTTTCCGAAAAATAAAATCTCCTCTAGACTATGCAGTTCTTCAAGCTGACATCGACTTAGTTCAAGATTGGTGTTAACTCAATGGAATGAATTTGAACATAAACAAGTGCAAAAAGATTAGCTTAAGTCGCTTAATTTCTCGTTTCGACTATAAAGTAGATGGTTGTAGCCTAGAAAGGGTGTTGTCAATTAAAGACCTAAGCGTTTTATTTGACTGCAAACTGAAATTCAGCGACCATAATTCCACTATAACTGCCAAAGCTTTTGCGACTCTAAGTTTTTTGCAAAGAAACGCTTCAGATTTCAGTGATCCGTACGTACTCAAAACATTGTACTGCTCTCTGATACGCAGGTACCCTGGAATATGCTGTCCAAATTTGGGCGCCACACAACGCAACTCAACGTGATCGAATCGAGCGAGTGCAAAAACGTTTCAGACGATTTACTCTTAGAAATCTGCAATGGCGCGACCCAGTACGTTTGCCTCCATACTCCGACCGATGCAAGCTGTTGAACATGCAGACTCTTGAACAGCGCACAGAGGAGTAACTAGAACAAATTCTTGGCCAATAACCAATTTATTTTTTATTTTTTATTTAGTTATATTTTTTTAGATACCTAAAAGCTTACTGCATATTGTGGCAAAATAAAGAGTATGCCAAAAATTGCTGAATAATTTTTGAATGGATGCAAAATGGTGATATGTTAAGGGGTTTTTAATCATTTTTTATTATATATCCAGTAAAATTGCTTTCTAATGATGATGTTTGCATTAAATAAGACAATATTATAATAAACGTAATTGAACACAACTATTAGTGTAACCTCATCTTAAAAATAATCAAAAATAGTAGTGTTTCTGTGTATTGGACCAGCTTTAGAAACACCTTTTTTAAACATTTTATTCCAAATTTGAACGATAAAAAAGTTACACTATACCGTAATATCCGGCAAAGTTGCTGAAACAACATTACCAAACAAGATTCCGGCTATCCGAAAAACATTCTATCTCTTCCGATCTTTTCCGATCCACAAATTCCAAGTGATTTGAAAATATTGGTATTATCACTAATTTTAGGTACGCCAAAATGCTGTAGGGCCAAATACTATGTTTGGAAAAATGTATATCTATGAATATGTGCACAGGTATCCCTTTTCTTCTCCCTTTTCCACTGACCAACTGTTCATGCATCAAGAAAATTAAATGTATTCACAAAGATCACCTCGAAAATACTAGTATTCGGCAGGATCTAGTAAATTGACCTCTGCACTGGTAGGTGGATAGATGCCAAATTGTCCCAAAAACTAGTTATTTTCTATTTTTAGTTCATATTAAGGCATAATAACAGCAATAGCCGCAAAAATAGTTTTGGCCAGGATTCGACCCCAGTTACTCCTCTGTGCAGCGACGGGTTTTACTACAGAGGCTTTTAGTATTTGACGTTATCACTGGAAACATCGATTGTCCTGATCTACTCCAGAAAGTAAACTTTTATGCTCCGCAGTGCCGATTCCGGAACCTGCCTCTTCTTTGGATCCCTCGGCATAGAACTGCATATGGACAGAGTAACCCAATCGACATGTGTTGTGTGAAGTTTAACGAAACAATTGGTGTTTTTGATTTTAATGTGTCTAAAAAGAGTTTTAAGTTAGGTATAATCAATGTATAGCACTAAGGTTTTATTTTTTAACGTCTGAACGGCAGTCAGCCGAAGATATGTATAATAAATTAAAATTAAAAAGTTTCATCAGAATCGAAGATGGTCAGCATTTTTAATGTATTTTTTCGAATTTTTGATCTGTCACGTTACAAGTTATTTGTTTTTCATTGCTTCACCATTTAAAAAACCATTAATCCATATTCATCTTAAATTTGCAAGCAATATCATCAAATTCAAATTAGACTTCGATGCAAAAATGTGATTCAAGGCAAAAAGTTGAAAATATGCATTTTGTTTACCTTTTTATCTCCTTACGGTTTTTTAGTCATTTTCAGGTCATGCAAGAAGCATAAAAAATTTTTTATAAATGACAGACATGGAATTTTTTCTGGGTACACCATTCATTTTGTTTAATATTAGAGGTTATAACGAATACTAAAAAAACAGTTTGGCGCAAAATTCGATAAAAAAAGTTTTCGCCTGTGGTTGCAGCTTTGACCATATGCTGACTGATATTTATGAAAATCTGACACACGGTGTGGAAAAATCTGATTTTTTTCGTTTTCGACTTTCGAAATTGCATTGTTCGTTCCTCCTTAAGTTTCTCGTTCCCCGAGTAACAACTTTATCTCAAAGAGACAATAATTTCAGCCGGTAGCAAACACTAGAATGGGAAATAAGATTTGTTGCATACATAATATCCACTCTCATTGACCAACTTTCCATATCTTATCTTCCATAGCAATTAAAATAATCTTTCCGCAATAATCACGAGCTTGGCCCACCGTTCCTGTTTTACTGTAGTGGCCTGACTGAGGTGCTGCGAAAACCAAACGGCTGACAAACCGCACCGCACGCCGTGTGGGTTATGTAAATTAGATTTCCACTTTATTCGATCAGCCCATAGTGCGGTGGTACGTTGCCAGTGTTTCTGCCCGGCATCCGTGGCACAAAAGCTTAGAACCGGGAACACATCATCTACAAGTGCACTATTGCCCCCTGCTTGGGCGGTGGATCAATTTGGGTGATACGGCCACAATCGGTAGAACGCGTTCGGCTGGCTTTCGTAGGGAGGGAGTGGAAAATATAATTAAATCAAAACATTCGATATGCCTTCACCCTGTGTCGGTTGGAGATAAACGAAGTCGAGGTCGTTAGGTCCAAGCTGCACGGAGCTAAGCCTCTCTGATTGATGCATGTTAAAATGCTATTCAACTGTAGCATTAAAACTTCGCTCGTGATGATACTCGTGTTTCCAAACACGGATTATCGTGCCTTACCAGCGAATTGAAATATTACAAGCATTACACTTCATATTTCGGTGGAATTGAAATAAAAAAGAAAACCGCACAGAATGTTGACGTGCAATGCAACGGATTATGGCGCTACCCCAGCGGCTTATGTAATTATTTTAATCGTTGATAGCCAGAAGCAGCATCCGCAACAATCTACCGCAAAAAGTTCAGCCGAATCGGATTAAGCTTTCAATCGATCATTTTCCAACACTGGAGGCAAAATTGAATCCATCTCATCACATCGTCATTTTCCGAATCATTGTAGGGAAAATCGCATCCGAGAGACACGAACACAAAAAACACATTTCTGATGAGTGCTTGAATCTCAATCAAATCCATTTCAACTGCTTGCCAAGGACCGGTTGCACACACACAGAGACATTCACGATTCAACTTCTATCATCCAATGAAATTCTTGATGGGCTGTCCGGCCCCCTCCGGGAAGGGGGTGTCGCTGCTAGTTGCAGGACGGCAGCAGGTAGCTTGAATATAATCGGTGCTGGCACATCAAGCAATCAAACTTCGGAAAGATCGTTTAATTGATCCAGAACGTGTGCAGCGATGCATGCCAATGAGCGATATGCAAATCTGGACTAAATGCTGCAACGGTGGTGTTTGAATGAACGGAAATTGTCACAAGTCGGTGGGTGAGGAGAAAGAAAAACGAATAAAAGTTTCAGTTCTTGACGGGCTGAATGAGTCGGATGGTGAATATATTGAATTAACTGGGTTTTTGAATTCAAACGAGTCGTACAGTTTCAGCTCGAATGAGCTATAAGAGTTACAATATAATCGTTCTAATTATTTAACTATTATTTCGAAATGAATGACGATCGAACTATGTAAAACCGATTAAACCGGTATTTCTATTTTCATTCACTTTATTTTTTAAATTTGTGGCGTAATTGAATATTTTTTTCCTATTTTCTCCAACCAAGGCTCTTATACGGTTGATGAACTAATTCATAGAAAAAATAATTGAAACTCGGGAAAATTGCCCTTGGAAACTTCATGTATTTCTGAAATACCGCAAAACAAAGAGATCTTTCAATGTCTTGCCTAGTACATAGGCGCTTCTTTTTCATACAGAATTTATTAAGAAACAAAATGAATAACAACCAAGCAGCGTTGCAAAATGGAACCCTACTTGTTTTTCATATCCATTTTTTATGTGTTGCTCGAGTGGTTCCTGGTACAGCAGGAAACAGTGATTTTTGGATTAGTTGTTCTTGTTATTGGAAGTGAGAAATACATAAAATAAGCCTCTATAGTCTGAAAAATGAATAGTGCGAAAAAATTTAAAAGTGCTTCGACATTATTGATATTATTTAATAGGATACGAGAATATTCAAATAGATGAAATGGTTTGGTAATAATTTTTATGGAGTTTGGAGGTGATAGGCACTCAGTGCAGACAGAGACCGAAGAAAAATAAATAAATCATCAACATTTCCATGCGCTTTACAAAATGCAGACATCACTACTGCAATATTTAAATGGCATTCAATCGATCCTCTAAAAATTGGATTGAGTGTTTAGTACACAGACGACTGTCATCCCTAAGGATGTAAGGAACGCCGTAGCTTATGGGATTTACTTTAATCGACTGTGGCTGATCATGGGTCCACAGTTTAGAACCACTTGACGTTCAATTAGTTGCGAACTACGCCGCTAGTGATACTATGAAAAGGGAATTCGTAAATCGAACATGCACTAAAAATCTGTTCATGAATTCATGAAAGAAAATCAATATTTCATAAAATGTACCGTTTACGAAAATCGCGAATAATATTGTGATTTTGTGAACTATTTGACTATTTGTATGATTGTTGAGTCTTGATTAATATATTTGGAATCATGAATCAGTTCACAAATACGTGATATATCTGTATTCTGAGTTCTGTGAAATTGTTCACGTAAAATATCAATATCATGCAAAAAGAATGATAAACCGTGACCTGCATACAATGATTTAAAAACCACTTCACGAGGCATAAAAGTACACATAATTAATACTCAGAATTTGGTGAAATAGTTTATAAAAATATCAAGATTGTTTCGAATTTGTGAACTAATTAACAACCATGAAAACTAGATCGTGATCAATATATAGGGGGACCCGGGCTGTTAAGACAGTGGGGGTGAACCGGACCCCCTCGATTTCTCAGAAAATCGTAACACTTTCTGACTGTCGGTACCGTCTTTACGCATGGGCACATTGAGCCAAGGCCAGGGGCCCCGCGATGAGCATAGGCGCATAAAATCATACTCACTGTCTGCACTACTGGCGCCATGAAAGCTTCAAGAGGGCGGCCCAATCTTTATTTTTTTCAAAAAATATTTCGATGAACATTTTCGGATTAATCTACCGATCACAAGTAGAATATTTTCGAGCAGCTGATTTCAGTTGCGATTAAGCCAGATTATTTTTTTTTATAAACGCAAAGATAAACCATGAGTCCCGGCGACATGTACTCGACCATTCAAAAAATTATTATTCCTTATCCTCCTGCAAGAAGCGCGGGACTTGAAAAAGGATCATCCTGATTCTAAATCATCTGAAAGGGACTCGCCAATACAGTGTTGATAGATTTCAAAGCCTTCTGTTCGAGAAATCCAAATATGGCTTTTCTGAAGTCACATTATATCCAGCTTCATCACATCAGGAACGTGGTACTGCTCACGTTCAATATGTTAAGAATAACTCTTCTGTAAGCCCTGTAGTTTAAAAATAGACATCAAAAAGCTTGAAAAATAATAGATTTAATTGAAAAATCATTTCAAAAACTCAACGTAGGGCTTAGGAATTCTTTACATAGAATGTGTATGCAAAATTTGAAATAAATCGGTCAAGTAGTTTTTGAATGGCAGTTAACACCGCAAATCGTGTTTTTCCAGAGAGGTTCCACAAAAAACTTCGTCACCGTGTCGCTAGTTGATATTTTTGCATGAAAAAATTACAAAATGTTTTTGAAATAATATAGTATAATGTACAAAAGCTTCGATCATTTCGCTTCACCCATCTTTCTAAAAAAATGACAAAAACTGATTTTTTTACGCTGGAATCCTCAGGATGTCTCCTTAAATTGTTGTACAATACCGAGAAGGAAATATTTGTGAGCTGTACACGCCTGGTGGATGAATCAGTTTGTGTAGTTACCTACTACTAGCGGAGGGCAACTATTATCATTTATAATGGTTATAAAGTAGCATACACAACGAAAACCCTGATTTTAAAACACCCGCACCGAGCCGCAAATCTTCAACATGTACAGAGCCGCAAATCTTGAACAAAACGAACTGTGATTTCAGTCGGTTTCCATTAGTCAACCTTGTTGGAGGGCCGGAGACTATATTTCAAAGTCGGGAGAAGATGAATATTAGGATTCAGCCTGCTCCGTGGTCTGATCCCGAAGAATGAGTTTGTACAGCTCCCTGCTAGTAACGGAGGCCAGTTGTAATAAAAATCTCCCACCCATAGAAACTAATTAGCCCTTTTCAGCACTATGAAACCATCAACCAAGAATTACATTTGAAAATCTTTTCCTTTGCCAATTATTATTTTTACATCCGACGGGTCGAAATTAGCATACACAGACGGGAAAACCCGATTTTTAATCATCTGATTGAAGCTCATTCCTGATTGGTTCCCGCTAATTATAAGCACCGAGCCGCAAATCTTTTACAGTTTTCATTTCTCTTTGACGATGGAAGTAAACTGATTTCTTTCGATGACCAGCCCATTTGGCTTCGAACGTAAACTGAACCGAGTACAAAATCGGGGGTCGTCTGCGAATGCGGCAACATTCGTGTGTTCCTTTCGTGTGTTCCATTCGTGTGTTCCATTCGTGTGTTCCATCCGTGCTGGCTACACTATACATACACTCGATATGTGTAGATGCGGTAAAGGTGAAGGGGAAACTAAGATCCCGCTCGATTCGTGGCCGGTCTCCAGTTTCCTGACGGTCGAATCCACCGTCTGCTGAGAAAGGGTTATTAGGCCGAGCATGTCAGTGCCAAAGCATCCTTTTATTTGGTAGCCGTAATGGAATATCTTACCGCCGAAATATCGCAGCTGGCAGGAAACACAACTATTTCGTATCCTCGCACAAACAGACCAGCTAGACCTTGAAACGTAGATTGATTTTGAAGTCCTGCGCTATCTCATTAACCATAAGACTGCCGTCAATTTTCAATTAAATTAATTTCGAAATTTGAAGCATAAAATTATACATTACGTATGGAATACGAAGCTGTAATACGCCGCGAAGTCAATGATTGTAACCGGAACATGGAGCCAGGAAATGCACAGGTACTGGTACTAAACTGCAGTTGCCTGGAGAAGTAGGGAAGTGTCAGCATGGGAAGGATGGAGCGAATTATTGAGAGTGGAAGATTTACTGAAAACCTGCTGGACATTAAGATAGAAGCGTGTGAAAGCGGCTTTTGTTGTTTTGATGGACAAAATAGCACGATATGCGTTCCACCGGAGGATATGCAGACACCACGGATTTCCCGGTGAGCCTGTTCCGTTTTTATCCATACAGGGAGTAACATGATGATTTTTATTTGTGGAAGCTATTATTAACGAGAGTTCAACCTACATTGTGTGCAGCTTCCGATTTTTGTCTCTATACGTGTTTTAAATTGTTTTTTTTCCGATATGATGTCAAAATATTAAAAGATTTTTCTTTGGACGGTTTTTCTCGATAATTTTTCGCGACATTTTCTACAACTTTGTTTTTGTGGAAATGTTTTCGTTGGACTTTATTTTTTCGGCTCTTTTGTCTTTATGTTTAGCAATAACTAACCGTTTTGGCCAATTTTATCTATCATTATTTCAGAGAGCGAGTAAAGGCGCTATAACCTTGGCTCATTAGCCAGGACAGGGCTAATAACCTCTGCCCCATCCCAGGAACCCGGAACCAAAGGAGTGACATTAACCCTCTTAGCCAAGTCACTCCCAACGATTTATCAAACCCCTATCAAATTGAAACGGTTGTGTACGGTTGTCCACGTTTCTTCCTTATTCAAGGTTCAAAATGATTCGTTGATTAAATTATTCATTAAATGAATAGTTTGATTGCCGTATAATTTTGAATCATCTTCATTTTGTACGCTGCACAGTTGGCCTGGCCGCTTTAATGCTTGTGTCATATTCCATATGTGCCACAAACGTTAATAATGACAAGAAAAATTGTGGACGAACGCCTGCAATTTTCCAGGATCCCTACATGTATTGGCTGTGTATGTGTAGACTAGACTAGACTAGACCTGCGCTATCTCATGAACCATACACTGGAAGGGCAGCTTGTGGATTAGTAGATCTGTAGACTTCTGATAGCGGCGAATTTCTCGCACGGTGACATATCCTGGTCGGTAGCGAGGGTACTTTTGTGGACGGCCTTCGTTGCAGCCTTCGGGGAGCTTTCCATCCGGGTGACATGGACTGTCTGTTTGGTACGGGGTATGGCATGAAAAATTCCGCTCTGCTACTGCCGATGCTGGCTGGTAGCATAACGATGGTCAAGTGAATGATGCGAAAAACCGACTGACCGTTATATAGTCGCGCGAATACGCACTACTATAGCTCTCTCGCTCGTTTTCGTGTCATGTTCCTTTCCACTAATTTCTGCTACTAGCACTAGTACAGTAAAGACCCGTTTTTATCAGCCCCTTGGCGTATTTTAAGCTGATAAAATAGACACATTGATAAAATCGGGACATATATTTGTCTGTCTTTTTTATAAAGTTCTTAAAATATTCTTCTTTGGTCCTTTGATATAGCCTCGCAACTTTTTATGATTATTTACTTTAAGTTCCCCTTAAGGGGGTCTGACAGAGCAAAATTAAAAAAAATATTTTTGAATATTTCGGATCTCTAAGATAAGGAATATATGCCCAAGAAAGGATTTACTCGAATTCAACTTGGTTTGTCTGCTAGAGCCTATCAAACTACCAACTATCAATTTTCATACGAAGCTGATAAAATCAGGGGTAGATACATACGAAGCTGATAAAATCAGGGCTGATAAAACCGGGTTCTGATAAAATCGGGTCTCCACTGTATAACCAAAACGAGTATGCGTCTTTCCTCCCCCCCCCCCACACTTCAGCTTTTTATCAATAACATTCCAAAATGTTGAAAATTAGAAAAGAAAAACATTCGGAAATTCCAAAAATATTCCCAAAAATTTATGCATGTGCAAAAATCGCATAGATATTGTTTGTTCCATTAGAATTCAATAAAGTTCAATACAATTTCCAACAATAATTCCGTAGAGAATACTAACTAGAATAGGGGTTCCTTTTAAAAGTCAATAATTATTAAAACACATGTTGTTCGAATTTAGTGATATTGAACGGAATCATTAAATTTAACATAACATGTTAAACGTGAAAAATTTTCAAAGTATTTTTTATGATAATTATGTTGCTTCGGAAAAGAACTTTTGATGTTTGTGCTGATTTCAAAGATCGTTGGATGCTGCTGACTTCTGTCAGCATGACAAGATTAGTGTTAGTATAGGTCGTCACCCGTTATAATTTTACCATGTGTTGTGTATTGCAGATTTCAAATTAAACCACTGGACCAATCAAATGAAGTCATAATCTAAGATATGAAAACCTACAGAAATTAACGTAAATACTATTAAAATCCGTCGTATCGTTAATAAGCCGTTGATTACGAATGAAACCATTTTATTTCTGCAGCATATTATATTCAATTTATAAGTAGTATTTTTAACGAGGTTTTCTAAAAAAAGACGTGGGTTAATATGTTTAATCCCCAAAGAAATAACTGTGAGTAGCTTTCGTTTAGTTGGAAATGATCGAACGGAATGGCACCGTAAAGGTTTGTGGAATTTCTTTACTACAAGTATCAACTAATTACAATAATTCTCCAGTGATGATGTTCGGCATCTGGGAGATTTCTGTCTCGCAAACGCGTGATTTCGCAAATCATTCAAATTCTCACCCCAAACTGTATTCGGCTTTTCTAGAACAGAGAGATAAATGCAGCATCAACGGAAATCACCTGTGGCTGTACGATGTGCGACAATTCCACCCACTCTTGACTGCCACGAGTAATCACAATCACGCGTAGGTGTGGTAATGTGAAGAATTTGATAAACTTTAAATTTAATTATTTTGTTGATAAATCATTGTCACACCGACGACGCACGTAGAGTTGATTCACACCCCGCCACAAGTTTGAAGAAGCACGGTCGGAAAATGGGTCGTGATCTGCTGGGAAACGAAGAAAGATGCATGTGTTAACGATGTGGTTCCTAGCGTAGGTGGGTAAACATAAATTGCTTTATTTGAAACCCGAGGGTTTAGCTGAGACTGGGACTGGGAACCCGGGACCCTGTCATTGTCACTCACACCCTAGGACAGGCGTTTTATGGTTTGACTTAGCCTGTAATTACACGTATATTTTACATAATCAGGCTACGTGTGCTGCATGTAGGTAGTTAAGTTGAGTGCTGCAGAACTGGTCGTAAAGGAGGAGAGCTTTTGAATGCGAGAGCAATGAATGTTCGCCTGTTCTGTCAATATGGTGATTTTAGTCGGATGAAATATGTTTCGAAACTAGTTAGAGGGTGATTAAGTCGACATAAAGATGTTCATTTCTCAGCATCTGGTTTCATATAATTTATGTTCGTATACTTATGAATTTAGAATGGGCGATCCATCAAATAGATTGTTTTTCAGTTCAGTTATTTTGCACGGTACGTCGAAATATCTTGAAGGTGCCATTTTTCGTATAAAGAAAGCTTATAGAATCGCTACAAAAATCGATTTTTATATCGGGGCCCGGACGGCCATTTGAGTAGATGCTTTACAATTTATTCCCAAAAAAGTGCTCAATTTTAGGCCTCGCGAGTGGAAGACCCCCTTAATATAAAATCTTCTAAATAGGCGTCGCCCTCAAAATTCTAACGTCAACTAATTACACGAATATACAATTCAAGATTTCCGATTGGAATTCACCAAAAATTGTCGACATTTAACGAACGAACTTTGGTTTATTCATTTGGAAATCGGGTTTTTAGGGATTTTTACAAGTTTGCAACCATCGAAAAGAAACATACTCGTAGGTGAAGAAACAAATTAATTTTTCGTATTGTTACATGATAGAGGCGAGTTGAATTCCCCAAAAAATCGCCTACTCAATAAACCAATACACACGTAGTCTCTCGGAATAATCCTCTATGCGTCAACAGATTTCGCAAAGACTCTCGAAAAAATGCTCCGTTCGTCATCTTCAAACACCTGACTTGGAATGATAATACAGATAAATTTGTTTTCTGTGTCGCCTTCGAAAGATTTTCCGAAAATTCGTTTCCGCATTTTTTACAGAAATCATACCGAGAAAAATTGGGTGGCCGCAAGGGACGCAAGATTGAGACTCAGCCAAGAAAACTACGCTACGGCCCTGCTGGTACCACCATGATATCAAAATGATGCAAAACTTGTTAAAATGGGTGCAAAATATGTGATGACTAAATAAAGTAGTTTAAACCTTCAACGGTTTTTAGTCCTATATGTTGAAGTAGCACGGTAAAAGACATTTCAGAAATCGAATTTGTATTTTTTATTCCAAATGTCTTTAAAATGCGTAAATACTCAAAATTTTATGAAATCTCGAAAAAAAATTACGAAGATCGAATTTATGCGACTTTGAAACATTTTTGGTTATGCAGTGCTCCAGGAGATCCACGAATGTTGAACTCCAATCGGTGACTACGCCATTGATCTCAACGTTGTGTGCGGGTGTATAGCTACGGTACTCTTTTGCAAGGAATGTCTAACAATGTAATCTGCATGCTTTAAACAGGAAGCCACAGCCCCGTGTTTATCTGGGCGGCCATTCGAAATTTTGGTTACGGCCGAATGACGTTTTGTCACGTCTTTTAAAATTTACAGAATCCTTAGTAGCGCTATCTTTGGGTTGAAAAAAATCACAACTGGTCCGACCGAGTTCAATGTTTAGAACTCTAAAGGGAGAATCGGATTCTTTGATGGTGAATCTTGCTCGACATCCATTTCTCCATCAGGTACCTCTTTTTCGAAGGAGACGGAATTAGAGCCCAGCACGATGAAAACAAGCGAAATATATGAATAGAAACAAAATTTATGGGAAATATAGCAAGAGACGAGTCGGAGATAGTAAAACAAAAAGGCCCTTATGATAATGCGATCTATGGCGGAATGTTGTTGATATCAAACAAACTCATCGCCAACGTAATATCAAAACAGCTACCAAGCTACCACTTTGCAGATTACACAAAGAATGTGCAATAACAAAACATAACAGTAACATTTCAAAAAAAATTCTATGGGTATTTTTATTTTTCCCGAAATAAACTTTTTCTTTCTTCAATATCATCAACCGTTTCACTTTATTCCGTGTGCTTTACTTTACCCTTAATTTCAGTTTTTTTTCGAAAACCAAAATTTATATGCGATTTTGTAAAGGTTACCAATACTGTGGTACTACATTCCGTACCTGAACTTGGCCTCCTTTTTCGGCAGACTTCGCAGCCTGCTCTTAACACTGGTGGCTCCAGGCAGGGGTACGGGGGGCTTCGTTTGTGCACAAACTACTGGATCAGTTTTCTTTTTGGATAAGTCAACTGCCTGTGGACGAGCCAAACTAAACAATTTGTCTAACGATCAGGAGCGGATCCAGAAAAAAAACTTCAGGAGGGGATCGAAATTTCGTTTTCAAAATGAACATTGTAAAATACGAAACACGTAAAAACCTCATTTATCGAACATCAGCTCAATGTTGCTTTAGAATGATGATCAGCATTGGTGCCCAAATTTAGTTTAGAATGATGATCAGCATTGGTGCCCAAATTTAGTTTGAAAAGATTTTGAGTTTCAAATTAAGCATAAGCAGAAGCATAAGAGATCGCCCGTAGTTGCTACTCCGTTAGAAAAGATTTTGAGTTTGAAATTAATATAAAATTCAAACTAATTTAAAATTTCTCAACAAGTTGAAAATTTTTCGGGAGGGGTCCGGACCTCCAGGACCCCCTTCTGGATCCGTCACCGTTAACGATTGCCGATTGGTGGCGTTGAATACCCAAGTAACAATTGAAGTTATATAGCACACTACAAGTGCAATCTAAGTTTTATCAGTGGCTATGAAACTATCAAAAAACCAAAATTGTTGCTAGGGTACTGCAACGAATATCACCCCGTCGGTTGAAAATTACCTTTATATGCAGGAATGGGCGAGACATTCGCCAATGAGTGGAAATTACTGAAAGGGGCCACACAAATTAGATGAAATCAAAATAACAATGAAAGATTCATTTTTCGGTATACTATAGTATTTGTTATTGTAAAATCAAATCCAAATGGATTTTTTCCATATTTATTATTTGTGAATGTGATAAGCTCCTCAGGCATTTAAAAGTCCCGGACTTCCAAAACAGTATCTTCGAATCTGCCAGCTGGCAGATGGAATTGAAATGGAATGCAATCCAAGTCGTTTAGCTTCAGATAGAACGTATATCCAACGGCACATTTTCATAATCCGCTTGGTTAGACGGTTTATCTCACTCTCAGCTTGCCCCCCCCCCCCCCCTCCCTGTCCAACCGAATCATAAATACTAAAATGTGTGGTTTGGTGACCACTTAGCACACTAGATTATCAACGTGCTGGCAGCACACAACAGGGCCGAAGAAATATTCCTATCTCTGTGTGTGTGCCTCTGCAGGGAAAGTTGCACCAGTTGTAAACCGCGGAACGCTGATGGTTCCGGTCACATGAATGTGCCATTTCATCGCAACCGCGCACCTCATCGTAGTCACATCGTACGGGATTAGAAGCGACTTTTCACCAGGGTAGGCACGAGGGGGTTTCACAGCAAAGCTAACACCCAGCTACTTTTCCTAAAACCCCAACCTAACCTAACGGTCTAATTTCTAAAGGACGCATCAGCCCGGCGGGATGATGAGCTGCAAAATGTATTAAACTTTCTGCGGCATGTGATTAGCTAGTTCTCCCCGTTGCCTTTCTACGTAAGCGGATCAGACAGTCACTCACAAAGTGGCAACATAGTTGGAAAACTTTGGTGGCTAATACTGACGGTCGCGCCCAACAGAGTGACACTACCGATCTGTTACGGGGCGCTCTCATCTCTGCGTAAAACGGCAAGACGAACGAAGAAGGATAGCAAATTGAAATGTAAACCCTCTAACCGAGCAATGCAATTCATGGGTTGTTACGTTCTCGCCGGGGAAGAGTCGGCACGATTATAAATGTTCTACGGATCAGTGGTTCCTCAGTGCACCTAGTGGGCCGGATGGTAACAAGGGTTTTGTGGCCTCTGTCAGAGTACAGAGTTTCGGTTTACGATGGATAGATACTACTACGCGTTTCTTTTGTGTGACGGGAAGAGAGCGTTCAGGCTATTGTTACGAAGCATTTTAGGGGGAATTGTTTCGCCGATGGGTTATCAGTGATATGATAAATTATTGCTGATTAACATCAACGTGTCAGGTCGGTTGTTGCAACAATGATGTGCGACCGGAAACTAAATTCCATGCCATTTCGGATTCCTGATGTGTAATTTGAAATTGGCGTACTCATCGTCTATTTGCAATTTTGTGTCAGAATTTCGTTTATTGTGCGATCTGAATTCCGCTGAAGTCGATAAATTCAGAGACGAAAGCGATGGAATGATTTCCAGAATTGAATCAATTTCGGTACCGATGGGCATCGTTGTTTCTAAGCACTCCACTGGTTGATGGCTGTGGACGTGCATTCTTTCCGAGAAAAAAAGGTTTTTTGGTAGATTAACATAAGAATGATAGTTCTAGCTAATGAACAAACAAAACATATTGCTCAGAAGTGTTCTTGATTATCGAATGGTCAAATATTTCAAAGTAGTTATGGAAATTGCGTTTCGAATTCGTCTCATCAGTAACCGACACTAACTTAAAGCCGGACTAAACTAGCTTGGTTTGTACCCATTTATTTCTCATTAAAGAGAAATATATCGTATTCCAATTATTTCTTGTTTTCCACAAGCTCGCATCACCGCATACGAAAGATAATTTAACCCATTCATGCCCATGTTGTTTGTGGACAACAACGTTTTTAAACAGCTATAACTTTTCATTGAGGCGAGATTTGCACACAAAAACAAGTAAGGCTCATTAACAATTACGAGGATCAGCTCCAGAACTGAAGTTATTGCAATTAGTCTGATTGGATTCCGATAGAGCAGCGCTGCCAGGGACAGTTTACGTTGACGAAGGAAAATGAATTTTTCATATATCTTCGTTATGGTGCAATATTATTGAAAATTGATAAAACTTATCAATTTAGACTGTCGTTGGCTACGTTTTCCACGTAATTGGACTATTGTAATTATTCTAGGAGAATTGCATTGAGCATTAGAAGGTAAAAATTGACCAGCTTCTAGCACTGCAATGGAAGCACCTATCTTTATGAAAATAGGCTTTTCGTGTTTCTTGACCCCACCGTTTTCTAGGAAGAATAGTTTTAAAACCCTACATGCACTAGAAAAAAGTTGGGCATGAAAGGATTAATTATCTACTTTGTCGAATTTATTTCTACATTCCTTGTTTTGACGTGAGTCTTTGTTTTTGAATTTATTTCACAAAACTGTATAGTTCATGGAAATCTAGTACTGATACACAGCCTTACGCCGTTATTCCCAATGGAAAGCTGACATTAATTCGTTAAAAATCGTAATAGCTTCTTAGGGCAAAGTCTGATTGACTTGCGGTCTTCGACAAAGTTGTAGATAATAAAATTATCTTTTTTCTCCGTGTAAATTGTCGCGAAATCCTACACAAATTTCAGGCACGTTGGTCCGCTAGTAAGACATGTTCGATATGTTTCAAATTTGGAGGAAGCACTTCTGGTGTGACTAGGAATCGAATCAGGGGTGCGCCGGTGCGGGTCGTTATTTTTTATCGCTATACATACTAGCAATTTCACGCACGCTTTCTTTATTATTATCCTAACTGCTACTAAGAGAAGCAATCAGGTTTATCACGAAGAGATAAGAAGAGTGATCAGGATTAATTTTTCACTTTAGGACAAAAAATTAGAAAGTCCAAATGGTGCAGAAAATGCAGTATACAGAGTCCTGTTTTATCAGTTCTTACGACATAGGAGCAGGCACCTAGTCGATCTTATCTTGGCTTCTTCCGCTAAATGCCACATGGCCTTTAGGCTGAGTTCTCTGGAGAATAATAGTGATATCATCCTAGTAGTGGACACTAGCTCCTTCCCAGCACAAACCAGTTGACACGCGCGCGTGTTTATTATGCTAACTACTATGCCAAGGTTGTAGACAAAAAGGGCAAAGAAAATATATAACAATTTAGAATCACAATGGTTAACTTGGCAATTAATAAAATAGTGTATGTACTACTCAAAAGTATATAAGTGGTTTTCGATCCTTCTCGGGAATCGTCAATTCTCAACCATCATACACCATCATTCCGCTTATACTATGCATATTCCCCTCGCACGTTTAATACCCTGTGGTTTAGTCCCCTAGTTGTTCAAATAAACACTAAACAAACACAGAAATAGTTTGTTGGGTCAGAAGATATGTCAGCACAGCAGGGAAAAGCGAAGTTTTTTAAACAAGCAGTATTTTTGTTACGAGAAACGATGAAACCGGTATTTCAAAAATTACGAAGAATAACTGCTTTTAAAATTGCAGCTGTATTCAACTAGATTTTTCAACACACAAAGAGCATTGAGGCATGTTCGGGTTTCAATTTTATCGAACCCGAACCCGATCCACACCCGAGAGCTTGAAAATTGAAAAACCCGAATCCGACCCGAGCCCGAAATTTTAAAACTTTAAAAACCCGAGCCTGACCCGAGCCCGAACATTTTGAAATTGATAAACCTGAACCCGACCCGAACTCGACAATGAAAATTTTGTAAAACCCTACCCCGACCCGAACCCGACAATTTCAAAATCTAACAACCCGAACCCAACCCGAACCAGAAAATTTATTAATTGAGAAACCCGATCTGAACCGGACTTGTTAATACGGAGAATCAACCAAAGGCACCCGAGCTGGAACCAAGGCTCATCTATGAATTATAGAATCACTCGGATCTGAAGTAGCACCATAAGCGTCCAGTTATATCTGCTATGGAAAAACGAATTACTGGCTAGAGGAATTCGCATTTATAATTACTATTATTGAACGCCGAATTTGTAATGTTCTGAGAAATCGTCGAAATTTCAATTTTTTTTTATCGAAAGCCTGCCAGAGTGGTTTTGTATGATTTATAACTTGTATTAAATTAAGTTATGTCATTTGGAAATTCGTATTCGGCAGTTTACACGACGTCACCCGCTTTACTGGTTGGTACGATCACACTTGTCTCGAAGGGTGTTAATCAAGATTCTCTGACGCGTTTTTGATGTCACATCATTAGCTAGTACGGTATGCGCGCCAGTAGAATTCCTTCGAGATATTCAATAGAGTTCTCGGAACGGAACGCCTCCAAACTTCTACAGAACCACCAATGGTTTGAACAGAACATACAATATTTTTACGATCAATTCCTGAAGATCGTGGGAATTCATGTATTTTTATGGAGGAATTTGGATCATGCAACGGTCTAGCAAGGGGAAAACGTGACAGAAAGTGCTTGTTTCATATATGTACCACCGATTTAATAATGGCACTAGTATACCATTACCATATGAGTACCATCGTTGATCATGACCTTAAGGAATAGATCGTAAAAATATGGTGTGTTCTACTCAACCCATTAGCGGATTTGTAGAAGTTATCAGTAAAAAGCGTGTTTTGTACCGTATGTTATGAACGCCGTCAGTGTATCTAGCGCCGGTACTAAATATATCATTCAAATTTATCTCGGTAGAGATTTAACGTTTAATTTGCTTTCAGCCTATTTGGTAACCCTAGCTAAACAAAGGACGGCCAGAAACCCGGCGGAAAGGTTTTTGTCGGAGGATTCAGTAGCTGGGGAGATGTTGATTCAAATCCAAAGCTTTTCGGCACTCGTAACATCGATATATTTTATTTATTTATTTGTTATTCAAAATGATCTACTATGTTTTTCTTTAAGTCTGACAGAACAAAGACAGTCTCTAGAAAATAAATTTTTAGATAAGACTTCTTGAATTATCTGCTTTTAAAAAATAAATAAGACTATCGGCCTTTTTCAAATATTGTTCAATTTGAGCCGCCATGATGCCACCCAAGTACCACCAAATTTGTGAGTTCAATGTATTGGAATTGTCAAATTGTCGGGCTGCAACGATCTTTGTAGTCAATGGATCGCAGCTATGCTAAAAATATGCAAATCGCGATGTATTTAAATTTAATCATCATTGTAATTCATGTTTCTGTTAACAATATACATAGTTAAATCTTAATGTACAATTATAATTTATTCTGTATTATCCAAACAAGTAAAAGTAGAATCCTATTAGTGGTCGTTTAGTAATAATTGTAGTTTTTAGTAGTAGTGTACAATTGTTATGTGCTAGCCGTATGTTTATCTGTGTATGTGTTCGTCTAAGTGTTTGTGACAACTGGATCAGGAAATGGATTCATAACTGACGTTTAAGATAGAATAATGGGTGATCGTTTCTAGGATTCATTGGTCACCTTTTTCCGGTACTCAATTCGTGCACTCGATTCGATTCATTCGGGAAAATCGAATTGGATGAATTAAGGTATAATTAATTTACCGACGCATGTGAATCATCAAGCATAGCAAAATAAAATTCTAACACAATCGAATTGTCGTTAATGGTAAATAAATACCATTTGCTGGCATTAAGTAGTTTAATTGCATGTTACATGTGTTCTTTTCTTCTTTTGCATTAGTCTGTTTTTATTAGTTTGCTTTTCCGCTACTCATGAATACCTAAAATAATATCGGCCAATTTCGTATCAAAATAATCTCTTTGCACCTTTTTTATTCGTCATGTTATGTTTCCTTTTATTGCTATATCTTAAATTAAAAGCACACTAACATTCAGTAACACAATCGATTACATTTTGTCTCATCTACACCCACAATCTCTCATTCTAAACGTACAAACGCTTGTGGCCTTCGCGATAACATAAACCTCGTCGCAAACGCGAATATGCAAATTCAATTATCCTCACATACTTACGCTCGCCATCTCGCCAACATTTAACCACCTCTGTAATTAGGTGAACGTTTTAGCACTTTTATAGATTTACAAACGCATTACACGCTTCCTCCCGCTCGCTCATTCATGAATTGGTCATGTCTGGAAGTCGCTTCCTTCGGTCCTAGCAGCCCAGACTTATGTTTTCAGTTGGACTAATAAATAATTACGCTCATATTCTCTGGACACCACGTCGTCGCTGTTGTGCTATTTTATGACAAACGCCATTTTGGAGTAAACTGAGTACGCCACATTACTAGTTTGGAAAATCTTTACAAAATGGTGCTTTCAAAATTTTGAAATTCTGCTTGGTTACTGAGATATAGCGAGAAACGTGATGGGAAATTGTGGGTTTTCTGCTTCAAATCGCTGTATCTTGGGATTGGCTCAATTTGTATAGAAGTTTCAATGATTTTATGTGTAAAAATGCCAAAGGAACGCATTTGCATAATGGTTTTCAAAATAAAATACGCGTATTGCGAGAAAAATGCATATTTGGCGACACAGTAAAAAATAACTATCTTTCCTGGATTCCTTGGCCAATTTCCTTTAAAATGCATCTCACCGATTGTTTCTAGACCGAATTAAGTCGAAGATATAAATAAAAGGTAAAATTTGTTGATTTATAGAAAATTTTCCATGCACAATTATGACACGTCATACAAATTTTGTCATCAATCTATGCATGTATGTATGTAGTAGGAAGCCATCATCAGTTCGAGGGATTACCGGTGGATGCGGGTAGACTTACAGTAGACTGAATTTCTTTATCAGGAAACTTTCATATTACTGCTGTTAACGAAGGGCCAAAATACGGTTGGGCGGACCCGTAAACAGAAGCGTTTACGCGCATTCCGCGGGAAACAGAGAATCTCCTTCCAACAATAAGATCCGGCCACATAATAAAGAATTTTGCGATACCAGCTTAAACCCGCCTGATGGTTTGTTTGTTAGAATGGCGCGTCTTACTCATTTTAGACCTTCAGGAGGAAACGGGAGGTTTCCTCCAAGTGATTCAGGTTGGCAATCCACTCCATCGTTCAGTCTTCCAATCGTAAGGTGCCCTGTTGCATCCATTCCTTCCCAAATAATTATATATAGTTTATTTAATCGAATATGTGATGATTATGTAATTTTGGATTTCAGTATTCAATTTTGGTACGCATATAAATATATTTAAAATAATGAATTTAGTGTATATTATGACATTTGAGTAATGAACATAAGTATGTAATGAATATGATGTATGTAATGAATATGATGAAGGTAGTGCATGAAAAGAAAATGATTGAAACACAGGAAACTATAAATTTACTAACCATAGCGGCAGTTTACGAATAAACTGAAGAGCTCCATAGAATAAATATAATGAAAGTAGTGAGTATATATTAATCATCGAAAATAATATATAATAATGAATATTAACAATATAATATAACATAGTAATGATAATATTGAAAATCATCCGTATCTTTAGAGAATTTTTTTTTTCCTCATGTCGTATAGGTGTTTCTCCATCGATGGGGCAGAATACGATTCAATTTACTGAAAACCTGTTTATGTGGGATGTAATTTTTAATGCATTGCAATTGCGGGTCATGATCTGAATAACATAAATGTAATAAATAAATATGTACCTGGTTCAATTCGGACCTAGTAAGGGTTTATTAGCAATAGTATAGAGCCATGTCAACCGATTAGTAATTACTTGTTTTTTTATTTAAAGTCTGTTTAATTACGCCCATTTTTCACTCAGACAGGTTTTTGTGACCCTTTATCAGATCGTAAATACTCGAGCGAAAATCTATCAAATGTCCATGGGCCGTTTTGACCTTTCTTCTTAGTTTCATGTTTTCCCCTTGGAAGTTAAAACAAACACATTTCTATTTTTGTTTTGTTTTAAAATGTGATAATACAAAAGTTAAATGTAATAAACTACTTCGGCTTGAACAAAAAAATGTTTATGACCTGCAGATTCCACTTAGCCAACCGATTAACAGAGGCTATATTTTTTCTCTTGTAATAGCACATTTTTTATCTCTTTTCTGATAAATGGGCTTTTCGTATTATCCCCATGCTAGGGAAACAACTAGGGATCCTGCTTATCCAGATGTCCGATTTGAAACAGGTTCCATTATGTAGTAATAATTGTCACATATCGTCACTGTTGTGCTATCTCATGATAAGCGTCATTTAGTGCATTTCGAGAAAAACGATTTTTAAAGTTTGAGATTGAATATCTGAAAAATTATAAATAGTAGAAAAAAAAAATCAAAGAAGACAATTGATGCTTCTATTTAATCTGTATTAACCTCAATTATTGCGAGGATCGACGATATTGAGTTTTTGCTAAAAATGTAAACAAAAGTCGCACTTACACGTGTCATAAGTGTGTACTTTTTACGGCTCATGTACGTACACGTCACATGATAAAAATACTACATCACTAGCTGGTGGAAAAAAAACAAACAATGATGGCAAAAGCAAATGGCCGACAAGAACTCAATTGATGACAAAATTTGTATGACGTGTTATAATTGTGCATGAGAAATTTTCTGTACAAATAAGTCACCAATTATTAACTTTTATTCATATCTTCGGCTTAATTTGATCTAAAATCATCGGTGAGATACATTTTAAAAGAAATTAGATAAGGAATATAGAAAAAAGCAACTTTTGGTTACAGTGTTGCCAAATATGCAATACTTCCAGTTTAAAGCTAAAACTTCATTTAAATAAAATTATTACGCCATTGTGTTCCTCAGACACTTTTACACAGAATCACATCTAAAACTTCAACATGTATTTTAATTTTGAAAATTCTAATGCCATATTACGTCATACAAATTTTGTCATCATTACACATGTCTGATATGTGTGAGTGCGATTTTTGTTTACATTTTTAACAAAACCACTAAGTATTGTAATCAGATCTTCGTTAAATTTGAGAGATTAATACAGAATAGATAGATAGATAGTTTCACAATATTCAATCTCAAACTTTAAAAATTGTTGTTTTCGAAATGTTCCATGGCGACATAACCGGGAACTCTTGTGGTATAGGAAATCTCACTCTCTTCTAGCATTCAGCACGTTAACATACAAACGCTTAAGACCTTCGCGATCATTCACGCACGCCAAAGTCCGCGGTACCGCAAACATGAAAACACAGCAGTGATTAAGTGATCGGTCACGGCAGAAAAGCTCTATCTTCGGTCTTAGCAGCTTAGGTCTATGCCTCGGATTGGACCAAAAAATAACGCTCATATCCACTGAACAATACGTTCCATGGTGACATGACTGGGAACTTTAGTGATATCGAAGAACTCACTCTCTTCTAGCATCTGAATCGTACACTGAAAATGAATTCGCAGATTCACGCTCCGTGCGTGAATATGCGAATAGGCACACGGTTTTAAAATCTAATATTTACACGCTAGCACACGGAATATAAAAGGCCCACGCGAGTCACAAATGCCCACGTGACATGCAAACGCCCACGCAATCGATCACATTATCTTATAAACGCCCGAACCCTTCGTGACAAAAAATAAAGACGAACATACAATCGCGATCATTCACGCACAACTTCGCCCAAGCTTTTGCAAACACAAAAACGCCCTAATAATCTAGTGAACACTTATAACACTCTCATTAATTCGGTCTTAAGCGCGCACATATAAACGTTCATTGCCACCCGATCGTATAGTTCTTACGCCCGCACATCTGAACCGTACACTCCGTATCACAATCAGAATCAAGACCCGCTGCAATTGGCCTCAAGGTTCAACTGAGAAAGTTTGGAAAAGCGGCAAAAGTAGTTTTTTCTCGCACCGTTAGAAAAATCTTCACGAAAATGAATCAATTTATTCGGGGCATTGGTAGAGTACCATTGATTGATTTTCATTAAGATTTTTCCAACGGTGTGAGAAAAAACTGCTGTTTTTCATTTTCGATACCTCCAACCCCAATTCGGTTAAACCTATTCCGGAACCGATTCCAAATCGAAAACGCATTCTGTATGGATTCCAGCTTGAATGGAACAACCAATTACGATTTACGGCTCAATCGGTGTGGGAATCCGTACAGAATCTATTCAGAATTCCTAATCAATTTCCGAATTGTTTGATCAGGAACAGGCTATTTTGACACTTTTTTCAGCCTGTAGTGCACGTATTCGTCATGAAGATCATCATATGATTTTCTAATACATGAAATACAGTACTTTTAAACTAAGGGTCAGTCTCAAAAAATAATTCTAAGCCAAAGCCCTACTAACACTTTTAATATATTACACATGGGAAAAATCGAGTTCTTATACAGTTAAAATTATAGGAATGTGCTCCCAAAAACCGGAGTCTCCGGGTCAAACCTGTAGGGGTGGCAATCCTAAACCGAAACATCCAGGTTAATTTATCGAAATTAGAAATTCAACTGTAGCGTGGGAAGCCAGTTTATTTCAAACAGATCAACTCTCACGATTTTCCGAGTAAGGATTCAATTTTGAATGCCAGTTTAGGGGTAGTGAAAGTCTAGCCTAAATTACTTACAACCCATACAACAATGACGAAAAGGATCGAATTATGCCGTAATAGTATTAAGCTTCACGATTTGTATATTTCAGGAAAACCCATTTGTGCTACAGAACCATAGAGTTTTGAGTTTCTGAACAAGTAAGGTGTTTTTTTTTTGCTGCCATGAAAACGAAAACGGAAAACGTATTCATATTTCCATAGTTTCACATTTCAAATATATTTTAAACACCGAGAATGCACGGCATAAATGCAATTCGTATAGCATAAATTAGCCAGCCGGCGGGAGAGGTTATGTTTGCGAGCATTTAGCGAGGTCCAACTTTGGAGCATCCTGCGCTTACAGCTTGGGCTCATCCGCGTTCGTACCGTTATCCCGCCAACCACCGGCCACGGTGTAGAACAAAAAGCGACACACACTGAATGGTGCTGCGAAAAAAAAAAATGAATTAAGCTTCTGGCTTTGTAGCCCCCGTGGGAGCACTTGCCCTTAATGGCCTCCGAGCGAAACGGTACGGGGACGACCGACTTTTGCCAGTTTCCCGCCCCGGCCAAGTAATAGTTTTTTAGAAAAGTCCAGAGTCCAAACGGTTGCCGTGTTTTGCGCTGCTGCTGTTGCTGCAGTTATCGCATGGCATTAAATTTAAGCGCGTACCATTATCTGGATAAAATTTTTGCAGCCTCCTACTCGGTGGGAACGGGAAATTTTCCAAAACATTCCCACCGCGTTCGCTGCTAGTATGAGTACAGCAGAAGGAATGCCCCGGTCGCAAATTGTGTTTGAAGGAATTTCGCTGATGTGAAATATGACTCTCCGAAACATCGTGGCCTGGGTTCCTCGGGAGATGTGTGCCGGCGGGTAGTGTATTTATCATTATTGTTAAACGCATTACAATAATAAATAATGAGCGCATGGGGCATCTGGTGTAAACTGGGAAGATTTAAAGCTTCTACGTGCCACTCAGTGAGCGCCTGTATGTACCACGGCGAATGCTACGAAAGCAACACGGAATGATATATTTTGTTTATTTAGGAGAATAACTGATTTAATCCATCTAATGGTGGCACATTTCTACGCTTGTACTTTCCAACTTCAGCTAGTGTTATACATTGTTGTCAATGCAGATTGCTATGATCACCAAATGAGATAATAAGTGTATCGTAGCACATTAATATTTAATAACTGAATGCAATCCTCGTAGTCGGTTTCATCCAAAATAATGCGATCTTTAGTTTGTAAGCGTTTCTTGAATTACTATAATACGAAAAGTGCAAGCAGTAATCGACCAGCATAACGTATGAAAATTGCTCAAATAGTGTGGGACATTTTAATTTATTCTTTGTTGTAGAAAATTGAGTAAAGGTAGTTTATAATAATTTTTCATCAGGAATCACCATTCAGACAAAACAATCAGCAGGTAACTTAAACTCACAACTAGTTCAAATCGCCTACAAGAAAGCCTAAAGATCTTTACCGCACTGGATTAAAAACAGTAGTATGTTTCACAGTTTCGCCTGTGTAAGTACAGCCCAAAACTCGGAATCGCAATTGCGTTAGTGTTAGATATTTGCATATTAGATGATATGAGGTTCCGAAGTCGGATTCGCAAAGATCACATGAAAATGATTTATCGCGCTGAATAGTAGCCATGGGACAATTGAGTTTGCAGTGACCGGTTGAAGCTCTGATCAACATGCTACAGTATTCTTGCGAAAAGTACAATAGATGTTTAGAAACAACTGAGTATGGTTCTTTCCAAAAAAGCTTTCGTATGATGGCAAGTTTGTAGATTGAACCAATAGTAACAGTGCTCGGTTGAACCTCAACACCGACACTTTTCCTTTACCCAACTTGTTGAATTTGGCAAAGCATGCTCAGAACCAACAAAGTCAATCTATGCGGAGAGTGTGGACACTCTACCCCAGTAACAATAGCGGTTTTATAGTAGTTTTATAGTCACTCATAAAATTTAGATTGCACTTGTAGCGTGCTATAAAACTTCCATTGTAACTTGGGTGTGCAACATGCAGTTCGGCTTTTGGAAAGGCGGGTCATCTTAGACGTGAAGAATGCTTTCAATAGCAGGGAAGCAGTCGCCCGCTCGCTGCACAGCGTAACGGGTTCTGACTACCTCTGCAGGATTTTGAAGAGCTACATTCAGAACCGAACACTAATCAACGAGATAGACAGGGTAGAAAGAAGAATAACAATTACGTTGGGCATTCCTCAGGACTATTAAACGCGATCTACGATGGAGTATTGCAGTTGTACCTTCCCAAGGACATGAAAATTGTCGGTTTCACGGATGATGTTGTGTTCCAAGCAGTCGGGGAATCACGAAGCATCGCTCCTAAGACCCAATGAAATAAAATTCTTCTTTTTCGTCGTTTTATCAGTGATAGAATCGAAAGTCCGAAAACGTTCGATCATTCGTATTTCAAATTACAAGTTCATTGAAACTAGTGAACTGTAACTAGCCGGTCCTCTGAGACCCATTGCCTTTTTGAGTATTAATGGACATATTGTGCAAATTATGTCAGGTCGGCAAAATGGCTGAATGATCAAGCGTGTGGATGAATGGAACAAGAGGTTCTACCCAGAATCGCCGAACTGGGTGCTAAATAGCTCACATAACATGGCATTGACATGGGGAGAAATTCTACCGCTGAGAGACTCTCAGTCGGAATTGGGTTGATTCACCCCCGGTACTAAACTATCCGAGTATATCGCTCACAAAAACAGGAGATAAATGGCTCATTGAGATGGTAGATAACGATACGAATATAGCTAAATGAAATCATATTGTTGTCAACATGTTGAATGTAGGTCGCGACAAGATTTCTTATTCATACCTTTTTGCCGTTCACCTGAACTGTCAATCGCAACCGCAAAGTAATATATTTTCATACAAATATGTTTAGATTATGTTACCATTGGAAATGAAAATGTCAACCAAGTCCAAATGTACGTTGATAATTTAAATATGAACAGTAGTGTCATTCTTCATATCAAAAATTATCAATGAGGTATCAAATTTTACTGCGGATCAGAGCCTATCGAGTGATATTTTAACCTACTTCTTATTATTTCACGCGCTCTTGGTGAAACCAAATTCGCAATAATATTTAAAAACATTTTTTTATGAAGAAACCCAAAGCATATTATAAATAGAATATTAATCAAGGTAAACACACATTAATCATAAATTAGTGACATAAATCGTCTTAATGGTATACTTTTATACAGTTTTGCGAGTCGGTTGAGATTTTATTTCCAATACATTAGAAATGATGCATATAAACAACATGGATTTCAAGCCATTCAGGGCCGAATTAAGGATGTGATTTTGGTGAATACAATGACGCTCGCTTTTAAAACAAATTTATATCAATGAGCAAAGATTTTTATTTGTGAAGCATTATTCTCTAGCATACGGTTTGTCTCCATTGAGAAATTTTCAGTTCACACCAAAATATACCTTTCCTTAATATGACCCTGTACTATACTATTCTTGCTGAAATCGTTCTAGTTACAAAGTCGTATTCTTGTCATACTTACGTGTCAGGCACATTTCATCATTCTACCTTGAATCACAAACTCACACGTACTGATGAAAGGCATTCGCAACACGGAATTGACCAATTCATAACTAAAGTTCAGCAAAATAATAATTAAGTTGTAATTTTGTTCCCCATTACGTTGCGAAAATTTACCGATCATACTTCATACGGTACACTTCATATTATACAGGCATCGAACTGTACGGTGGCGCCAACTATAACATGTTCGGTTTATCGGAAAAATGTAAACATCTGACATGAATGATTTTAACGAAATCTTTCTGTTGCAGCAGTAGTAGCATTAATATCAATAGTTGAGCTATTGGGTCATACTCCTATGAGAAGCACAGGGTAATATTACAAGACACTATAAAAATGAACAATTTCCACTAAAATTGGAATTATTTTTAACCATAACTAACCATAATTTTAACTTACATAACCTCATAAATTCGAATGGCATCGAAGCGCAAGAGCAGCTGGTCAATCGACATTATCCTTTTCCAATATGGTTTACATAAATCGATAGTTGCAACGGCCGAATGACTTATTACTCCAGCTTGTTGAAACTAAAGGTGTTCCAAACCTTTTTCGTCAACAAGCAAGCAATATCATTTTTTGAGAAAAACATTCATTCAGCAAAAAATGCCAAAAACTTTTTCGAAAATTAACATATCATGGACTAGTATTTAAAGACACTTCACAATTTATACAAGGAATTTGCTAAATAGGAGTACTCCTAATATTACGTTCACTTTTCTATTGTTTTTGGAAGGTACACTAAGTATACGTTTTGTCTTAAATTGATAATACTTGTTCCGATCTACCTACTGTTCTTAGTACCAAAATTATTATTATATAAATCAATAATATATCAATAATATAATCTGTGCGGGAGGCTTTTAATTATTTCATTTCAAATCAGCAATAACATACATGCCATTTTTTTCATCTTTCCGATACACCGAACATATTATAGTTGGCGCCACCGTACAGTTCAATGCCTCTATAATATCAAGTGGAGCGCATGAAGTGTTATCGGTGAATTTTCGCAACGTTATGCCAACAAAAATATAACTTATTTTTCGTTTTGCTTAGCATTAGTTGTGAACTTGTTGATTCCGTGTTGCGAAAGCATTTTATGAGTACGTGTGAGTTTGTGCTGAAAGGCGTAATGATGATATGTGACGGAAACATACGTATAACATGAATACAACTTTGTAAACGGAAACGTTTTCAGTCAGATTTTGGTGTTTGACAACTGTGCAATTGTCAAAATAAATGTCACAAAATCAAAATAGCAACTACATTTCAACAAACTCTGCAGCATCACCACCCACTTCAGAATATTAATGAACATGTTCTAGCTAGCAACATAAATGACCATTTGGTGACAAAAGATTTTTTTTTATTCATTTCGTTTATTTGATAGGCACAAATGCGTTAGCTTGGCGGTGCCAAATACTTTTGTTTTTACATTTTGGATATCTTAAAACTAGGAGGTTACAATGTTGAAATATTTTTTTTTACAAAGGAAAAGAAAATTTACAGCTATCTTAAGACTAGAAATAAGATTCAATATACAAGAGAGGGCCAAAAGATTTTTTTATGAAAAAATTTAAAACAAGGGATTCACTTTGATATACAAGAGGGGGAGTAATAGTATTTTACGAAATATTTTACGGTTATCTTAAAACTAACAATATAGTTTAGTACACAAAAGGGGGAACAAATATTTATGAGAAATTTCACAGAAATCTTAAAACTAGGGATTCAATTCTATTTACAAAATGGAGGACAAGAGTTTCAATAAAGAGTAGAAATTATAGCTATCTTAAAACTAGGAATACAGAATACTAATTTGAATTTTTTAACTAAAACTTATGCTTGGTCAAGATATTCAGAGGGTGGCTTATTTCCGCATCAATGTAGCAGCAGTTGTATCAAGGACAGGGGAGAGACAGGGAAAGAAGAGCAAAACTTGCAATTTTCGCTCGAACCGGGGGGGGGGGGGGGGGGTATTAGCGAAACAAATTTGCGCCTCAGTCTAGTAAGTCGTCGAGTACCGGATTGGCGGATGGTATTCTTCGGACCCGCGGGGAATCCTTCAAAAGTCATCGGACCTCGAGTCGCTCTCGCTTCAGTTTCCTTCTATGCAGGCGTAGTGGTAAGGGCGACGGCGGTTACATAGTGGCACTCTGGAGCTGATCGGTTCCACAAGGCAGGAGGAAACTCTAAAAACGAGAAATAAAAGAGAGGGGCTAAATTGGGATATTTATCGTTTTTATGAAGGTATAAATAAGGGACATATAGGGGAAATCACGAGTTGCCAGCATATCTCGGACTGGTACATTGGGTGGTCTACCTCGGGCCCGAAGGGATTCCTTTAACTGAGACCTGGCGTCACAATACCCGGCGCATACCCAGACAACGTGTTCGATGTCGTGATAGTCCTCGTCACAAGCGCACAGACTACTCTCCGCAAGCCCAATACGCCGCAAATGCGCATCCATGGTGTAGTGATTGGACATAAGTCGGGACATTACACGAATAAAATCCCGACCCACATCCATCCCCCCGAACCAAGGCTTCGTTGATACCTTTGGGATAATCGAATGTAGCCATCGTCCAAGTTCCCCATTGCTCCACGAGGTTTACCAACTGTTGGGCGTCCTCTGACGACAAATACTAAAAAATTCGTTGAAGCAGATTGGTCTTTCGTATATGTCACCATTTAATGCGCCCACCTTTGCTAATGAGTCGGCCTTTTCATTGCCCGGGATAGAACAATGAGAGGGGACCCAAACAAAGGTAATCTGATAAGATTTTGTCAGATAACGTACACAAGGACTCCTGTATCTTCCCCAGAAAATACGGTAATTGCTTTTTAGGCTTCACCGCACGAAGAGCCTCGATAGAGCTGAGGCTGTCCGAAACGATGAAGTAGTGATCTGTGGGCAGAGTGTCGATGATCCCAAGGGTGTACTGAATTGCAGCTAACTCTGCGACGTAAACTGAAGCGGGATCATTGAGCTTGAATGAAGCGGTGATAGTATTGTTGAAGATACCGAAGCCAGTGGACCCATCGAGATTTGTTCCGTCAGTGTAAAACATTTTGTCGCAGTCGACTTCTCGGAATTTATTATAAAATATATTGGGGATCACCTGCGGGCGTATATGGTCCGGGATTCCACGAATCTCTTCCTTCATGGATGTGTCGAAGAATACAGTAGAATCAGAAGTATCTAGGAAACGGACACGGTTGGGAGTATATGAAGAAGGATTAATGCTCTGTGCCATGTAGTCGAAGTACAAGGCCATAAATCGGGTTTGAGAATTAAGCTCGACGAGCCTCTCGAAGTTTTCAATCACCAACGGGTTCATAATGTCGCATCGGATGAGCAATCGATATGAGAGTTCCCAAAATCGATTTTTTAGCGGAAGAACGCCCGCCAGCACTTCGAGACTCATCGTATGGGTCGAGTGCATGCAACCCAAGGCAATGCGCAAGCAACGGTACTGGATTCTCTCCAGTTTGATGAAGTGTATGTTCGCAGCGGAGCGGAAACAGAAACACCCGTACTCCATCACCGACAATATCGTTGTTTGGTACAACCTGATCAGGTCTCCTGGGTGAGCACCCCACCATGTTCCAGTTATTGTTCGGAGAAAATTGATCCTTTGTTGGCATTTCTGTTTCAGATACCTAATGTGACATCCCCAGGTGCCTTAAGAGTCGAACCAGACCCCGAGATATTTAAATGTGAAAACCTGGTTGATCGTTGCACCCATTAATAAAAGCTGGAGTTGCGCCGGCTCACGCTTCCTAGAAAAAACAACCAACTCAGTTTTCTCCGTGGAGAACTCAATACCCAGCTGAAGAGCCCAAGCAGACAAATTGTCCAAGGTATTTTGTAATGGTCCTTGCAAGTCGGCAGCTTTGGGCCCTGTAACAGAGACCACCCCGTCGTCTGCAAGTTGCCTTAGCGTGCATGAATTGGCAAGACAATCGTCAATGTCATTCACGTAGAAATTGTAGAGCAGGGGACTTAGACATGAGCCCTGGGGAAGACCCATGTAGCTAAATCGCGATGTTGTTAAATCGCCATGCGAAAAGTGCATGTGCTTTTCAGACAACAGGTTTAGCAAAAAGATATTTAAAATTGGCGAAAGACCATGCTGGTGCAGCTTCTCTGACAGAATGTTGATAGAAACTGAGTCAAAAGCCCCCTTAATATCCAAGAAGACTGATGCCATCTGCTCTTTCTTAGCATAGGCCATTTGGATTTCTGTAGAAAGCAACGCAAGGCAATCGTTCGTCCCTTTGCCTTTGCGGAAGCCAAATTGTGTATCTGACAGTAAGCCATTTGCTTCAACCCAATTGTCGAGGCGATACAAGATCATTTTCTCGAACAACTTCCGAATACAGGACAGCATTGCAATCGGCCGATACGAGTTGTGGTCGGAGGCTGGTTTTCCTGGTTTTTGGATGGCGATGACCTTCACTTGCCTCCAGTCATGAGGGACAATGTTACCCTCAAGAAACTTGTTAAATAAATTCAACAAGCGCCTTTTTGCAGTGTCAGGCAGATTCTTCAGCAAGTTGAATTTGATTCTGTCTAACCCTGGGGCGTTATTGTTGCATGATAAGAGAGCAAGTGAGAACTCCACCATCGAAAACGGTGTTTCGTTCGCGGTATCGTGAGGAGACGCGGCGCGGCACGTTTTCTGTACCGGGACAGAGTCCGGACAGATCTTCTTGGCGAAAGCGAATATCCAACGGTTTGAATATTCCACGTTCTCGTTGGTACTATTACGGTTACGCATACGTCGAGCCGTACCCCAAAGAGTGCTCATCGCTGTTTCTCTCGTTAACCCGTCGACGAACCGGCGCCAATAACTGCGTTTTTTGGCTTTCATTAGACTCTTCATTCGCCTTTCTAACGACGCGTACTGTTGATAGCTAGCGGGTAACCCGTCTTCCCGGAAGGCCTTATATGCAGTGGACTTTTCCGCGTACAGCTCTGAGCACTCTTTATCCCACCACAGGGTGGGAGACCGTCCATGGGTATTCGCGCTGGGTACTGGTTTAGTCTGAGCTTGATTCGCACTGTCGAGAATCAAGCCAGCCAAAAACCTGTACTCTTCCTCCGGAGGAAGTTCTTGAGTGGATTCGATTTTAACGGATATCGCGGTCGCGTAACTCTTCCAATCAATGTTCCGTGTGAGGTCATATGAGACATTGATTGTTTCCGATGGTCTTGAACCGTTAGCAATTGAAATCACGATAGGCAAATGATCGCTACCGTGGGGATCAGGGATCACCTTCCACATGCAATCTAACTGTAGCGATGTCGAGCAAAGCGACAAATCCAACGCGCTTGCGCGTGCTGGTGGTGTAGGAATCCGCGTCATTTCTCCCGTGTTTAAGATGGTCATGTTGAAATTATCGCAAAGATCTTGGATTAATGTTGATCTATTATCATCATGAAGACAGCCCCATACCGTACCGTGCGAGTTAAAGTCTCCCAGAACTAGCCGCGGTGCCGGTAAGGATTCCGTGATATTACAAAGCGTTCGGTGCCCTACCGAGGCTCTAGGAGGAATGTAGATGGAAGCAATGCAAAGGTCTTTACCTTTGATTAAAACTTGACAAGCGACAATTTCAATGCCTGGTGTCGAAGGGAGGTTAATTCGGTTGAAAGAATAGCACTTTTTGATCCTCAAAAGTACTCCTCCATAGGGGTTTTCTCGATCCAGACGAATTATATTAAAGTCGTGGAAGTTGAGATTTATATTGGAAGTTAACCAAGTTTCACATAATGCGAAAGCATCACATTTTAAACTATTTAGTAAAAATTTAAAGGAATCGATTTTCGGGAGGATACTTCTGCTGTTCCACTGTAGAACAGTGATCGAATCGGTGACCTCGTTCGATGACTTAGCCATCGAAGGATTCGATCGCTGCAAGGAAGGGCCATTTAGTAGTCAACTGCTTCAAAAATGTTTGCACTATAGGGAGAAAACGTATCAGAAGGCATTTAAGAGGATCAGTAACATTGAAAGCTGTGAAAATTAAGTCCACTATGTCAGAAAATTTCATTAGTCCGCTACTGGACTGAGTATCTGTTTGAAAAAAGGGGACACTTGGGGTTTTGGATGTCCCTGGAAGTGGTGGGTACTCCTTGTTAGAATTAATATTTCCAAGTCCTGGAGCAAATTGCTTCGGCTTTTGTGCATCACTTCCGTTGGAATTATTGGTTGTAGATGGCGCACTCTGAGTGGACGACACCTTGGCACCCTTACGAGGCAATGTAGGGGAGGCTGGATTTCTCCTCTTCCTGGATTCCCCTGGGTTAACCAAAGATGTTCCCTCTCGTGGGTCGTCAGATTCTTGCTCAACGTTAGCCAAACCAGCATAGGGATTTTCGGACAGGACAGATGGCGAAGCATTCTTTAGCATTTCTGCATAAGAACGCCTTGAGCGTTCCTTAAGGGAGCGCTTAATTTTATCCCCGCGCTGCTTGTACGCAGGACATGATTTAAGAGCATGTGAAGGGCCCCCGCAGCAAATACACTTTTCAGTTTCTTTGTCGCAAGAGTCATCCTCATGCTCTCCTTCGCATTTGCCGCATCGTTTCTTATTTCCACAATATGTGGCTGTGTGGCCCAACTGCTTGCAATTGCTGCAGTTCATGACCCGCGGTACGAACAGGCGAACTGGTAGGCGAACCTTGTCAAGGAGGATGTAGTTGGGAAGAGAGGACCCGGCGAATGTCACCCGAATCGAGCCTGATAGAGAGTAGGTAGTCTTACCTCCCTCGGTGTTTGCGGTATACAATTGTTTGCATTCCAAGATCTTAATCTGTTCAAGTGAGGGGTCCTTAAAGCAGCCAACCCCGTGCTCCAACAGTTCTTCGCATTTCAGGCCCGGTTCGGACACTACCCCATCGATTTCACAGGCCACACAAGGCACGTACGCTTTAAATTCCCGCGTAAAGCGCTCACAGCAAGCAATCGCGTTTGCCTGGCCGAGATCACTCACCAGAACACGTATCTTGTTTGCCCGAACACGTGTTATCTGAGTTACGGCCGGGTAATTAGCAGTCAGATCTCGAGAAAGTTTTAATATATTAACCGGTTTCTCTCCGGTCCGAAAATATACCACCCATGGCCCAGAGGAACCTTCTGGGTACTGCTTTATACGGGGAGCAATGCGAGTATTAGGGGGATCAGGGACTTCCATGATTACATCAGATGGTATTTCGCCCTCGGCCATTTAAGCACGAGGGCAGAGCGTTATATGAACGGGAATGTGTCATATTATTTGATTACAAGGTAGAGTAAAAGTAGGGAAAAGGAAAGAAAGCAAACGAGGAAAAAAAATAAAGCAAAACTTATCTGCAAACAACGTCGATTGTTCCGCACCAGCGAAAACAATGTACTGGATTTACTGCCGGCACCAACAGAATGGCAGCTAACGAACGAACAAAGGATGACCTTGAATCACTGAAATTTACACACCGAACACCACTGTGAAATATAACGACCCGTTCCGTTCAAAGGTTGGGAGACGTATGTGTGGTGACAAAAGATGTTATGAAATAACCGTGATGTTATCTATGTTCAACCAGTGTAACAAAAATAACTTTATTGTTCCCTCGTTGCAACATAGTTCGGACTTAGACGATTAAAACTAGTTGCGATTTGCTACTTGGGAAATGAGGTAAAAATTATGAAACCGTGAAAGGAAATGTTGAAAAAAAAATGTTTTTTCAGCTGCTCCGTCTGGCTTTGTACTTGCGAATGATTTCTTCAGTGTCATCGTCGTCGCCAGAGTGTGAAATTGAAGTTGTGCATTCCGCCTAACACCACGTAACCACTACTTAGCTGTGCGACGATCACGTTTGCGGTTCGAAGCATTTTTTGGATTTCTTTTCCTTCTCTTTTTCAATCACGTTTTTTCGATTAACTACTTAAACAAGACCTTAAATTATTACATTGTTTACTACCGCATTTTCCTTTCACGCGAGCACGCAATGTTTTGAACGAATCCTTGAGTTGTTTAGAGGCGGATTGAATACTGGCGCCATTTTGTACAGAGGCAATTGCGTTGTTGATGTTCTCTTCACTTCGTTTTAACGTTTTTCACATGAAATAACGCACAATTTTCCTGTCAAAATAATTTAAATTTACATTATAGTAGTTCCTATAGTGCCCCCAAACGGCTGATCTATCCTGCCCCTGCTAATGTTTCATGTTGATGCCCGTAGTTTTTCAAAAACAAAAATATCGAAAAACCAACAGAACAATCATGTTAAGCATTAATTAAACTCACTTGACATTTTTTTACAGTGATTAAATATACTGTACTGAGAACCGAAGAGAATGCGTTTTCGCAGAGCAACACGCGAAAACATAAACGACACCGTAATTAATACATTTGATCCACGGTAACAGCCAAAATGTCAGAAATCAACGATGTCCTCTACCATATATTTGATTCACGCAACATGAGCGACCTCTGCAATAACATAGCAAAGATAATGCCCTATAGCTATTGTACCCCCGTACTCAAATCCTACAAACTAATCTTCTGTCTTCTGCTGGTAGGAGTCAAGGTTAGGCAGAAAAATTACGGATTACTCAATCCCAACAATATGTCTCCTGGTAAAGACAAACTTGTCCCTCTTTACTGTGGGAACCAACTTAGTAATCTTTAGCTAATTGAATGTCGTTAAAAAGTAAGAGAGAAAGTGTGACTACATAAGTCTAAATAAAAAAATGAAAATGAATCGAATGAAATATGACACTCGGCACTCCGGGTCGCGGTTGAAAAGTCTAGTTTCAGTGTGATTACATAATCTTTCTTTATAAAAGAAAGGAAAAAAATGTACTGATGATTCCTATATGTTACATAAATCCATATGACTATCAGATGAAGTTTTTAGATATCTGATATGGTTACATACCAGTTTGGCAAAAATAGAAGGATTTTAAAGATGTGCAAGGGACAGAGCCAAATGATAATCATGTACGAAGCAATCAAATTTGTAAGTCTTTAAGCACAAACGATCAACCAAAGTCGCCTTTTCCTGCTGAGCTTGAAAAATAATGGTATTCAGAATCTACGTTACCCAGGCTACTGCATGCGGAAAAAATCCGTTCATAAAGTCATGAAAAAAAAGAACATGATTTCGCTAACTGAACGATTTACGAAAACCGTAAGCAAGTTCCTGAAATTATGAACAATAAACCTCGTATTCATGAAACTGTTTGTGTTTCCAAAATCTAGAATGCTCCGATTATATACATGGCGTTACATTCATGATTATGTTATGATTTTTGTTCACAAATTGGGCATACATACCCGACCAGAAGGAAATAACACAATTATAACTCATGCTGATATTTTGTTACGAAAAATTTCGTATCAAATTTTGTTATAAAGTAGAAACCGTTAGGTGTTAAAATAACAAAAATTCTAACAAAAAATTGTCTACGAATATCACATTTATAACAAATGTTGATAGCAATATAACACGATCATAACAACTTGAGATAGCATAACTGACCCCAACATAGCTTGTACTACTTATTGTATAATATCAATGATTTTAGCGTGCACGTCTAAAAATAGAATACGAGAAAAACAAAGCATACATTAGGGCGCTTTTTGCTTTGGAGCAAAAAGCTTCCTGCAGCAAAAGCTTTTATAGCATTGCCAAAATAATAGCATACCTGCTGGCTGATTGTTATTGTGAGTATATGACAAGCAGATTATTATTTGTCGATATTGCCGCTTTGAACCTGGGTATTCTGAGTTTGATGGGGAAGTTTCCTGCATGAACCAACGACGTTGTTTTCAACTGAGGTTTAATGTTAGCATGATATTCCACGCATCCGTCAAGGGCAAAACCATTATAGATGCAGAAGACTTTTCCAGAACGCACACATTGAACCTTGCCCAAGCCTAAGTGCTGTTTGTTTTCCTGGTGTCATACGCTTTGTTTTTATTATGTTTCAGTCACTAATACAGCTGCCTGTATGACGATAGACTGAATAGCTTTATAATATCTTTTCAGATTAGGAAAGAAGGGCTATTTTTAGATTCTAAATAGTGCGCTTTGGCGCTTCTCTTGTACGTTAACGTGTTTTACATGGTTTTTAGAAATAATGTCGATGCGACATGGTAACATTGAGCGGATATTTAACGTAAATTGTTTCCGGAAGAATACAACAAATCTTATTTAGGATTCCGCATAGATTCAAAGCAACGAATGAGTTTTGAGGTTTCAAAATAAATCTCTTTTAGGGATTTGTTATTGGCATTTTTGATATGGGGAAGACTAAATAAACCAGTACAATTTGATTTCAATTCGCGTTTCTTTCATTTGGACTGCTTGATACTTCCTGCATATTCTTCGAAATAAATTTTATAGGAAAATTATAATCTTTATAAAAACGCTTTTTGATAACTTCACGATTTCAAATCTTTTTACAATAATGGCTTCAACATTTAAATCATACTCTTCCTACTCGAAGTTATGTGTCAAAAGAGTGTCTCAGAAAATAGGAAATGTCATCTCTTAATCCAACTGAAACCAAGTAAGTCAATCAAACACCTCACTGACAAGTTCTCCGACCACTTGCATCTAAAACTTGTCTATACTCAAAATGCGGAATTTTGAAAATCCAAATAAAAAAATCTAAAGCTTCGAAAATTCGCTTTAAAAAGACTGTACTTACTGTAACATCATCGTTGTAAGCGTACATTAATACCATATTATTAATCCAATGATAGCACCAGAAGATATAATCTTGATATAAGTTTTCTTGCATTCCTGATCGGTATATCATAAAGATAACACAGAGAGTAATAAATATCAACATGAGATATAAATTTGATAGTTTTCTGTTATGATGTTCTGATCGGGTAGCCCACAGTCAAACAATGTTCATGATTTCAGAAGCTTATTCGAGTTTTTTGTGATTTCTCATCACGTTACCGTGCTATTTTATTCATGAATTTATCATAAAAATTTTCTGACAGACTAGTGGGATCTATGTTCTTCGCAATTTTTGTAATTTCTATTCTCGTTATCATGACATTTTAGTCTTGAGTAATTCATGTTCATGATTACAGGATCTTTGTCACGATTTTTGATATTTTAATCACAAGTAATGTAACTTGTGTTCATAATTTCAAGGACTTTTTCATGATTTTCATAATTTATAATTATGTTATCGTGATATTTTAGTCACGAGTAGAAATTTATGTTTATTTATGTTCATAATTTCAGGGTCTTAGTCACGATTTTTGATATTTTTGCCACGGGATATATGTTCATGATTTCAGGATCGTTCTCAAGATTTTCGTAATTACTGTGCACGTTACCGTGCTATTTTATTCATGAATTTATCATAGAATTTTTCTTGCAGACTAGTGGGTTTCTGTGTTCATCGCGATTTTTGTAATTTCTATTCTCATCATCGTGACATTTTAGTCATGAGTAATTCATGTTCATGATTTCAGGATCTTTGTCACGATTTTTGATATTTTAATCATAAGTAATGTTACTTGTGTTCATAATTTCAAGGACTTTTTCATGATTTTCATAATTTATAATTATGTTATCGTGATATTTTAGTCACGAGTAGAAATTTATGTTTATTTATGTTCATAATTTCAGGGTCTTAGTCACGATTTTTGATATTTTTGTCACGAGTTGTGGGATATATGTTCATGACTTCAGGATCGCACTCAAGATTTTCGTAATTACTGTGCACGTTATCGTGCTATTTTATTCTAGTGCTTATTTTCAAATTTGACACGTGGAGTAATGTGACTCATGCTCATGATGTCAGTAGTTTTATCATGGTATTCGTAATTTCTCGTCGTCTTCGTATCTTGTTCTGTGAACTATATCACAAACACAATTTGTAGTACTCAGCGCAATTTTCGTATTCTGTTTAGTTATCACACCGATCATATTCAAACGAATAACGATGTTCAAGGTCCTAATAGTTTTTTTATATCCAATGCTAGAACCTACTGCTGGTCGCTAGTAGCTGAACATTTCATGAAAAAGTGCATGGAACAAAATGATTCCACGAATAATACTCCAAATTTTACGAAATACTTCACTTCGAAAGTTCATTACTCAGTTACATGAAATTGAAAATGATATCCTGTAAATATCACCAGCTCGCAAAATTGATCGTGAATCATTTACTAAGAATCAAGAACCGCTTCACGAATTCATGAAAAATATTTCGTGATTTTGTGAACTATTTGACAAGTACGAATAGTCAAAAATAACGATTGTACTAGGAATCATGGACCAGTTTCCGGATACATGAACATTTTATGATTTCGTGAACTATTTCGCGAGCACGAATGGTAAGTCGCGACTGTTATACTAGGTATCGTGAAACCGTAATATATTTGAAGTTCTGAACCAGGCGCGGGCATAGCGTAGTTGGTAAATCGATTAACATGTACGCTGCTCACCTGGGTTCGATTCCCAGCCCCACACATAGGGGTGGAGATTTTTTCAGAGATTTTTCTGACCCGAAAAAAGAGGCGAATTACCCTAAGATTAAAACTTTTGTAATAAAAATTAAAAAAGCATGAACCGGTTCACGGATACATGGAAAATATTTGATGATTTTGTGTGAGCGCGAATGGTAAGTCGTGACTATTATACTAGGATTCAGGAACCAGTTCACGAATACATGAATACAATTTTATAATTTTGTGATTTATTTTACAGGCGCGCATATTCAGTCTTATCTATTATACCAGGAATCATGAACCAGTCCACGAGTACAGGAAAAATATTTCATAATTTTGTTAACTATTTCACGAGCACGATTAGTCACTCGTGACTGTCATACTGGGAATAATGAACCAGTTCATGAATACATGATTAATATTTTATGATTTTGTTAACTATTTTACGAACATGCTGGGTCAGTCGTATCCATTTAACTAACAATCGTGAACCAGCTCATGGCTACATGAATAATATTTCACGATTTTGTGAACTATTTCACGAATGTTGGATCGTGACTAATAAGTTAAGAATCATGAATAAGTTCATGAGCATTGAATGGAATCATGGATAAAATTCCGAGTGTTGTAAGATAGTTGACGAGACAATATCCAGAATATTTTTTTTAATTTTGTGAACTAATATTCCCCAATCTATGAATAACATCATCAGTCAACCTTTATATTTTATGAATAATATTCATTAAGTTGTGAACTAGTTCACGTACAGAAAATCGATTTGATAATGACATGGTGAGAACTGTGACTGAAGTTCACAAAACAAAAACAAATATCTCCACTAACAAAAGCATTATGCGAGCGTTACTTGCCGATACATACCGCGTCTGCGGATCTTAACCCTTTCATGCCCAACTTTTTTCTAGTGCATGTAGGGTTTCAGAACTATTTTTTCTTGAGAACGGTGAGGTCAAGAAACTCGAAAAACCTTTTTTCATAAAGGTAGGTCTTTCCATGGCAGTGCTAGAAGCGGCACAATTTTTACCTTCCAATGCACACTACAATTCTCCTAGAATATTTACAGTAGTCCAACAGCGTGGAAAACGTAGCCAAAAATAATCTAAATTGATAAGTTTTATCAGTTTTTACTAATATTGCAACTTAACAAACTAACTTATATGAAAAATTAATTTTCCTTCGTCAACGTAAACTGTCCCTGGCAGCACTGCTCCATCGGAGTTCAATCAAACTAATTGCAATAACTTCAGTTCTAGAGCTGATCCTTGTAACTGTTCACACTCAAATGAAAGCCAATAGTCACATTTATTAGCCTTACTGTTTTTGTGAGTAAATCTTGCCTCAATCAAAAGTTATAGCTGCTTAAAAACGTTGTTGTCCACAAACAACATGGGCATGAATGGGTTAAAGTGAAACATCAGTGCATCTGCTCTGCGAATGCAGTGCATTGATACAACGCAGACTAAGAGTCTTCGGTAAAGGAACATTGGAGCTTTTTGATACTTGGACTGCAAATGCCAAGCAGGTAATAAACTTCATACGAAGTGGAGAGCCTAATTCGTCGCTGTTGTGCTATCTTATGACAAGCGCCATTTTGCACATTTCGAGAAAAACGATTTTTAAAGTTTGAGATTGAATATCTTGAAACCTATAAATGGCACAAACAATTCAAAGAAAACAATTAATGCTTCTATCTATTCTGTATTAATCTCTCAAATATTACGAAGATCGGTTGACTATGTTGCGAGTTTTTACTATAAATGTAAACAAAAGTCGCACTCACACGTGTCATAAGCGTGTATTGATGACAAAATTTGTATGGCGTGTCTTAATCGTGCATGGAAAATTTTCCATAGAAAAAAATCATCAATTATTAACTTTTATTCATATCTTTGGCTTCATTTGGTCTATAAACAACCGGTGCGATGCATTTTGAAGGAAATGAGTCAGGGAATCTAGAAAAAATAGTTATTTTTGGTTACAGTGTTGCCAAATATGCTATATTTCCAATTGAAAACTTAAACTGTATTTTTTCACAATTTGCGTATTTTGCTTTTGAAAATGATTATGCCATTGTGTTTCGCAGATAGTTTTACACATAAAAACACCTTATACATCAAGATAACTTGAGCCAATCCCCAGACACAGTCATTTGAAGCAAAAAATTAAAAATTTCTCAGCACGTTTCTCGCTATATCTCAGTAACCAAGCAGAATGTCAAAATTCTGAAAACGCCACTTTGTAGAGATTTTTTTGACAAGTAATGTAGCATATCTAACTCAGTTTACCCCAAAATGGCGTTTGTCATAAGATAGCACAACAGCGACGAATTGGGAAGAGTGTGTATCTCAATAACGACAATCACTCATCAATAGTGATACGTCATAGTAGATAGTACACTTAGATTGATCTAAATACTGGTCGCAATGCTTCGTCTCCAACAAAAAAAGGATTCCTAGATTTCATATTACCGATCTGAATTTGAGATTTCAGATTTGTTTTCTCAGATTCCAGATTTTCAATTTCAAATTGAAAATTTTAAATTTCAGATTTCAGACTTCAGAAACTGTGTGTAAGATGATATCTTTTAATGTAGAATACATTTAAGGTTTCAATATAGGGGTCCCGTTTCAAAATATCGGCTGCGGCGCCGCGTCAGATTTTGAACGTTAATAACTTTTATCATACTTAACAGAATGATTTGATTTTTAGACCAATTTGTTGCAAATATGTTCCTCTATGCTGTATTAAAATTTGAAGTATGTATAACATGTACTAATAACAAAAAAAATGTGATTTGAAAAATCTTTCGAAAACGACACGGAAAAGTGAAAATTTTCAGCCCATCCCGCACAGAGCCGTCGTTATGGTAGACCAACCGAACAATAAAATAATGAAAAGTTTATATATAGGTCCATTACATGTTTGTTCGTATGGTTATTCGCATTGGGTTGCTTGACGAGAGCACTTGGTGGGGGAAAGACGGCATATTCCTTTGGTTAGGCCATTAGAAGCCGGACGGAAAGGAAAGGCTCATGCACGGCACGAGAACGAGCGAGAAAGCGATAGTAGTGCATATTAGCGCGATTATATAAATATCTGTCGGTCGGTTTTTCTCATCATTCGTATTCGTTCAAGCACTAGCAAGCAGCCAGTCCACCGAAGAAAAGCAGTCGGCGATGACGACGGCGGAAAAAGTGCCCCAGCTACTGGTGACTCATCGCAACCCGATCAGGAACTGTCGCCCTGCAAGAATTTCGCCCCAACTAAAGGGCAACAGAGTAGGCTATCGTTCCAGCGTCTGGGTCGTGAGATTGTGCAGGACTGCAAAGTCGAGCTACGCTTACAAAGCTCAGTCGTAATGATGCCCCGAGAAGCCAACGATGCCTACTTGGTCGGTTTGTTCGAGAATGCAAAATAGTGCTTTCTAGCTCACCGTGTCCGCGGGGAGTGCGTCTGAATTATGCTCCCGCAATAAAACAATAAACGGTTCTTTACAGGACCAATTAATTGTGTTCTAATAAGAGTTAAACTGAAATTTACATTTTATGGTGTATAACAAATAATTTTCAGAAAGCAATATAAGAAATACGATGTGTGGAAAGAAAGAAAGAGAATTTAAATTATCTTCTCTCGCTCGTTTTCGTGCACTGCTTTTCCATTCCTTTCTGCTGCTACTACCATCATAACTAAAACGAATGTGCGTGTTCCCCCACCATCTCATGGCCAGTGTTGCCACAATTGCATGTCGCTATAACAATTTGAATTATTTTATTGATCCTCTCTAGTATTGATAAAATATAGAACATGCAAAGTACACTAGTCGCATGCTTTTATTCGAACTTTTTGGCAGCCTCCGTTGATTAACTGCATAAATCGATTTGTTTGTGCAGCTCCTTGCTAGTAGCAAACTAAATAGCCTTTATCAGCGCTAACAAATAAAACAAAAGAATTTAAATTTGTGAAAATCTTCTCTTTCCTTCTTTTCAAATCTGCAACATTCTTTGAAAATATTGTTGGAATGTTGTTATTGAAAAACTGAACATGCAAGTTTGCTAGCACTGGCCACTAGATTGAAGGCGATGGAAAGACAGAATATTCGTTTTGGTTATGCTAGTATTGGTAGCCGAACGGAAAGGAAAGGCACAGGAATGGCACGAAAACGAGCGGGAGAGCGATAGTAGTGCTTTCTTGTGTTTTCATATATGAATATTGGTCGGTCGGTTTTTCTCATCATTCGTATTCGTTCAAGCACTAGCAAGCAGCCAGTCCACCGGAGGAAAGCAGTTGGCGATGATGACGGTCCGCAAAAGTGCCCCAGCTACTGGTGGCCCATCGCAACCAACTACCGATCAGGAACTGTCGCCATGCTAGTATTTCGCCCCAACTAAAGGGCAACGGAGCAACTAATCCGCTGGCTAACATTCCAGCGTCTGGTTCGTAAGGTTGTGTATTACTTCAAAGTCGAGCTACGCTTACAAAACTCAGCCGTAATGAAGCCACTGATGCCTACTTGGTCGGTTTGTGGGAGTGGGCGTAAATTACAATAAAAGCAACGGTTCTTTTCAGGACCAATCAATTGTGTTCTAGTGAGAGTTAAACTGAAACTTTTATTTTAAGGTGTGTAGCAAATTTTCAACAAGCAACATAATACGTTGGGTGGAAAGAAGTAGCTTGCACACGGAACAAAAATTTAAATTATCCTCTCGCTCGTTTCGTGCACTGCTTTTCCATTCCTTTCTACTGTTATTATCAGTATTACCAAAACGAATGTGTTGTTGCATGTGTTTAAGAGAAACGTTGAAGTCGCATGCTTCTATTCAAGCTTTTTGGCAGCCCCCGTGAACTAACTGCATTAAATGATTTTTTGTGCAGCTCCGTGCTAGTAGCAAACAAAATGGCCCTACCAGTGTCTGATTCGTGAGATTGTGCAGGATTTCAAAGTCGAGCTAAGCTTATAAAGTTCAGCCGTAATGGTACCCGAAGAAGCCAGTCTTGTCGTTTTGTTCGAGGCTACAAAACAGTTCGCCAGGCACGTAACTATCATGCCAAAAATATCCAACGATCCAGCGCATCACCATCAACACCAACGCCGATACCAAAGGTTCTTTTCAGAACCACCATTATTACCATAGAGAATTATTTGAAAATTTCCCATTCAAACGTGATTCTGTTGAATATTATTAGATTTAAATTAACGTCTCGAATTGAAATAACGACGCTCCGGTTATGTGACAGACATTACCCACCCATCTTTGACCACGACACCCCATTTCAATATTTCTGAATGAACAGAAGGTCGAGTTTGGAAAGTTTGTAACTTTCATTGTACTTAACCAAATTACACAATGTTCGCACTAATGATTCAGAAATATGATCAGGAATCTTCTGTTAGATTTGTAAGTATGTATAATTTACATGAATAAAGAAAAATTGATTTTCAGGAATCAATTATTATCTGTTCTTCCATTGGCCAGTACTACGCGACTTCCTCATGCTAACAATTAATTTCATCGTTAGCCATCTCCCTCACCAAGGCCAACAACGCCAACAAAACCGGTCCTTTTCAGGACCACCATCATTTTTGTAAAGAATAATTTGAAATATTCCTCGCCCAAATCACCTTTTGTCCGAAAATTCCAATGAGTATCAACATATTTGAAGAACGTGTTCCTTATGTATTCTACATCTCTCCGGTTATGTCGCAGACATTACCCACCCATCTTTTTTTCTCATCATTCGTATTCGTTCAAGCGCTAGCAAGCAGCCAGTCCACCGGAGGAAAACAGTTGGCAATGATGACGGTCCGCAAAAGTGCCCCAGCTACTGGTGGCCCATCGCAACCAATTACCGATCAGGAACTGTCGCCATGCCAGTATTTCGCCCCAAATAAAGGGCAACAAAGAAACTAATCCGCTGGCTAACATTCCAGCGTCTGGTTCGTAAGGTTGTGTATTACTTCAAAGTCGAGCTACGCTTACAAAACTCAGCCGTGATGAAGCCAGTGATGCCTACTTGGTCGGTTTGTTTGAGGATACAAAATAGTGCGCCAAGTACGTAACTTTCTCGCAAAAGAATCTCGAATTGAAATCACGACGCTCCGGTTATGTGACAGACATTACCCACCCATCTTTTTTTATTGTGACCACGACTAACGGTTTAATATAGACACCCCATTTCAATATTTCTGAAGGAACAGAAGGTCGAGTTTGGAAAGTTTGTAACTTTCATTGTACTTAACCAAATTACACAATGTTCGCACTAATGATTCAGAAATATGACCAGGAATCTTCTATTAGATTTGTAAGTATGTATAATTTACATGAATAAAGAAAAATTGATTTTCAGGAATCAATTATTATCTGTTCTTCCATTGGCCAGTACTACGCGACTTCCTCATGCTAACAATTAATTTCATCGTTAGCCATCTCCCTCACCAAGGCCAACAACGCCAACAAAACCGGTCCTTTTTAGGACCACCATCATTTTTGTAAAGAATAATTTGAAATATTCCTCGCCCAAATCACCTTTTTTCCGAAAATTCCAATGAGTATCAACATATTTGAAGAACGTGTTCCTTATGTATTCTACATCTCTCCGGTTATGTCGCAGACATTACCCACCCATCTTTTTATTTTAAAGTACTGCTGTGCATATGTGTGATTCACAAAAATGTAAATAAAAACATTTTATTGTGATAAATGTATTTATAGAACTTGTTCTGTAGCACTCATATCCAAACTATTAAATTTAAAAATGTAATTACGCACAGATATTTTTATGGAAGATTATCTCTGGGATTATGTAAAAAATAAATGGTTTTTTGAGAAGACGCTCAATACAAGACAGTCAATTCCGGATAACAGTAAAATCGCCAACACCTGTCTCTGAATTCAGTGGATACAAAAGAAAACCGAATGTTACAGTTAAATTTCCCACTGATTCCGATTTTTAATCAATCTGACATCAATTTTCCAATTGGCCATATGGGCAATCCGTCCGGTCTGATTTCATGAGAACAGCGAACCATCCAAGCGGTCGGTCTGGTGATTTAAATTTTGATTAAATATTATTTACATTGGCAAATTACCATTGGATTGATTGCGTTTTTTCATCCATTATATCTACTTCTTTCCATTCGTGCAATTGTTTTTACCATTCACGAATTCGAACTGCTAACGAAATAGCGGCCGGGGTAATCCAGTGAATTAAGCAAGCTGCAAAAACAATTTCATAGACCTAGTCGAATCAGATTATACGGACTTATCTGTTTACTGTGTATGCCTACGGTTCCACGCAATACCCAATGCAGACAATGTAATGGCATATATTTTATGATTGAATTATATCACCACACAAGCTTTGTAAATTTTTATTGAAACTTCAACATAAACGACTCCGGATGTTGCAAACCGGAGTAACGATTTACGAACAACCCACCTGAAAACGAACAAAAATCTAACCATTTCACATGCTGCATCCGAGAAAATGGTCAGTCATAGTAGAGCGTACATACATCAAAACTCGTTGACCCCTCCATCCGAACTTTCGCCATTGTGCTCGCTATCATCATTATGCAAATCAGCCGTCACTAATTAGGTATCAGATATTCAAATGATCCGTGCTCCTTTCGCACTCCCGGTGTCTTCCTAACCGCATATACATACATCATTATTTCGCGGGTCAATGAACATTGCTGGATGCATGGTTAGCCAGGGAATGGAGTGTCGTCGGGCAGCCGAACCATAATCCCGACTAGCGACAAACATCATATCCCAAATGGTGCCATTTGCATACATCAATCCTGTCGAAATGATAATGGAGCCGCAAATAATTTTGATTACATGTATAGACACTTTCAGGATGAACTACGGAGATTTACGACTAGCGAGTCGATATGTACAGAAGAAGCAGGGATTGCGATGACGCTAGTCTCAGGATAAAACAGAAATGATCGAAAGGCGTTGAATATGGTATAGTTTTATTTTTCCTGCTAATGCTATCTGTGAAAACACAATTTTTCGTTTTCAGCTTGTAAGCTCTGCTAGCCGCATAGCTCCGGACTGTCCACAACCATAGCTGATCCGATTAAAGCGAATAGTTAAGCTCTTTTTGCTCGTTAACGTGAAACTGATAAACTGCATTACGTTATTAGTTTCAAAAGTGAAATGACAAGTATGACACAAGTCGGACCGTGCTAGAGTTTGTATTTGCATTCTGTTGATAACTGATAGAAATCAGGTCTGGTAAGTGATACAGAGATCTGTCCGGTTTTTTGACACGTGATTTTAATCCACTCAAAATCGTACAGGCCAGCTGTGGGATGTTCCATTTCATTCGAAATATTTATAGTATCATATACTATAATTCTTCTGAACATACTATTCAGCTAAATCTAACCATTATCTCACAGAAATGTATAGTTGGTGGGAATCGAGTACCGATACACAACCATGCACTGTTAGGTACCATGCAAAACTGACTCAGACTTCACTTCGTTAAATGTTTATTATTTTCTTCTAACAAAGTCGGATTAACTAGCAGTCTTCGACAAAGTTGGAGACAATTAAATTATCTTTCTTATTTTTACTTAAAGGGATATACAGTGACACCTATCGGCGAAAATGCGAGCTACTGAATTTTCTCCATGTAAATTGAAATCCCATATAAATTTCAGGCACGTTGGTCCGGTAGCTAGACTTGTCCGTTTTGCTTCAAATTTGGTTCAAGTATTCCAGGTGGTACTGGGAATCGACTCAGGGGTGGGCTGATTGAATTTTCAAAAAATCGTTATTTTTCTGGGTAGTATAAATCACATCCCTGTTTTTTCTTGAGTGCTACGGCTCTTAACATTAAAAATACTTCACACCCTCTATTCTCTTGCTAATTGAATGCCGTTACAACATAAAAACATATCTTCAGGATCAATAAAGAGCAATCCTCGTGAAGCGGCTGCCATCTTGGATATGACTGACGAGGCTCCGCATTTCTCGCTAAGTCTCTCGTTTCGGAATAGAAGCTGTTTCGAGCCGCTCCTGAAATATGAACATATGCTATTCGGTTTTCCTTTTCCTGTTAAACATCCCAACCGGGGTTAATTACCCGATATTCACTAAGTTTGCTGGTATCTCAGCTGGCATCGCGTGGAGCTAGGGGATAGGAATTCTGCATTAGAGATGAATGACCACATAGAGGAATTCCACGAAGATCCGTCCGAAAATCTTTAAAATCGTGACCGACCATCTTAGATTCCAATGAAACTTTACACGTTTCACCGTCATGCATGACTAAATATTTTCCACAGGTAATAAGATTATTTTGACTCAAGAGCAACTTTTCAAAAGGGCGTAAACGTTTCTACGTGTATGAATTTCAAATTTTTTTTGTTCGATTACTGTATTTTATACAGCAAAACTGTCTGAGAACGAGTTACAGGGAATGAATACTTCTGTCTGAAAAAATATACACTGAAAAAAATGTTGTCATTTTTCAAAAAAACTAAAATTTATGATAAAACTTTAAATTGCGAAAAAACTCATTTTTTTAAATTTTTTATATTTTGTTACCAAAAACCTAAAGAGAAAAGAAACATTTTGATTGTGATTGCATGTTCGAGAAAAAATCGGTAAAAAAGTTTTTCTAACAATAACTTCGTACATGTTTTTAAATTTCATACTAATTGACATACAAAATTGTAATTTTATTACAGAATATAATTCTAAGCACCATTTAAAATCAAAATGCATTTAACAAAAATCTTCCCAAATGCGATAATTTTCGAGATATTTGAATTTTTGCTACTTCAAAAACAATTAATTCGTGTAATTATGCTCTTTTTAAAAGTTATTTGCGTTACCCCATCAAAAAATGTCAAAAATTTAATGTTTATCGTTTTAAAAACGTAAAAGCAATCTTTTTAGTGTATTTGGATCATGGAGAAGCTGTCAATAAAAAAGTTTTCCTAACAACAACTTTTGACATTTTTTATAATTCTTACTATTTGCAGTCAAAAATACAATTTTCTTTTTGAATATGATTCAAAACGCCATTTTAAATCGAAATGCTCTTAACAAAAAATTTCTAAAATGTAGTAGTTCTCGAGATATTTTAACTTTTGTTTTAACAACACAATTATTTTGTTTTATTACGACCTTTTCATAAGTTAGTCGCGTTTCTCCATCAACAATAATGGGTTTTTCAAAAGGCCCGTAAACTTTCGTGCAACTTTCTCTTTGACATCAAGGCGATATTGTGAAACATTTTAAACATTTTTTAAACTATCGCATTTTGGAAGATTTTTGTTAAATGCATTTTGATTTTAAATGGTGCTTAGAATTATATTCTGTAATAAAATTACAATTTTGTATGTCAATTAGTATGAAGTTTAAAAACATGTACGAAGTTATTGTTAGAAAAACTTTTTTACCGATTTTTTCTCCATCATGCAATCACAATCAAAATGTTTCTTTTCTCTTTAGGTTTTTGGTAACAAAATATAAAAAAAATTAAAAAAATGGGTTTTTTCGCAATTTAAATTTTTATCATAAATTTTTGTTTTTTTTTGAAAAATGACAACATTTTTTTCAGTGTATATTTTCTTCGGACAGAAGTATTCATTCCCTGTAACTTGTTCTCAGATAGTTTTGCTGTATAAAATACAGTAATCGAACAAAAAAAATTGAAATTCATGTACGTAGAAACGTTTACGCCCTTTTGAAAAATTACTCTTGTATCCAAATATTCCAATTGCCAGAGAATATCATGGAGATTCATACAGCGAACACACCTGCAAAGTTTCGTTCGAATCGACGATGGTCATATTTTGCGGTCGGCTGGTTTCTCATGGAATCCCTCCATAGTGGAACCCCATGATGCACGATGACACAGCTTTAAAACTTAATATCACGGTGCCACTTGAATATGAAAGCATAAAACATGAATTTTTATTGAATAGAATGAATTTACGACAGTGAAATATTGTAGAACTACTGAAAAGTTATTTTTTGTTAATATACCAAAAAACCAAAAATACCAATTTATTCAGCACCCTGAATCGGTTCTATGTGCTACCAGCATAGACCCATAACACTCCACACCAAGGAATGGGGAGCACGTGACGAAATAAAAATGAAGTTAATTGAAATTGACGCACTGTAATTCTTTAAGAAACTTCCATCAGAGATTAATCTTCCACTTTTCAAGCAAACCCAAATCAACGTGAACACATTCTTCGGCGGGGAAAACTTTTAAATTAAAGCACATTCCAACGCCGCCACTGCGTGCGCTGTGACACGCGGCGTGACCCAATACCTCCAGCGCGTGAATAACTTCCCCGCCCCTTGACTTTCTTAAGACAATGAGGAGGAGCGACATTGGTAAGGAAAAGTTTCACTCGGCTTTTAATTGGTCAAATCGTTATCCCGAAATTAAATTCAATCCATCGCTCACCGGCTCCGCCGCCCTTTCCGTAATGATTAAAGTGAATAAAACTTTCACCGACCTTAGCTCGTGTCGGGCTCGGACAGACTAGAACGGACATAATCGGCAGAATCCTAAGCACGGGCACGAAATTAATCAGGATGCATAAACTTTGCCCGGACCAGACCAGGAAACGAGCTGGGTAAAATGTGGTTCAAAACAGTTTTTCCAGCAAAACTTTTTTTTTTCACTCGTAGCAGGTCAAACCTGCTTCGTGGCGGTCAATATGATAGGGCACCAGTACGGATGAGAAACGTACTAATGAAAATTAAATTACAATCAGCTAGCTATGTCAAAACTATGTCGGGTAGTATACTGATGAACGATAGAAGGTTGGCAACGGGAAAAGTTAAAAATTATTCTATATCTGCTGTGAAACTGCTCATCGCACCAAACAATGATATCTAATGATTTGTAATAAATTGTGAAATTTAAATTTTGTTGTTCGTGGAGAAAGTTGCTCCTTTCTGTACTGCTTTCAACTGCTAGCGCAGCTGAACGGAGAGGCAGAGCGTTCATTTAAATTTTACCAAACTTTTGCTCGCACACGGTGAAACTTAATTAACAGCAACGTGCATCAGGTTCGATTGTTTTTTGCCTCCGCAAAGTTGATTCTCCAGTGGACATCGTGTATATGCGTGTGTGTGTATGTGTAGAACGCGAATCTGGTAACCAATTTATTCCGGCAATGTCAGCCCGTTCGGTGGAAAATCGAGTAAATAGCCAATTAAATTTTGCGCGAATAATAAATTTGCTCTCATTACCCTTTTTTCGCCAATAAATTGGCCACTGCTGCACGTAATGCAGTTAACTTGTCCGATTGGCACTGTTCGAGAGCGATCCAATTTCGGCTACCATGCGCGGCTGTTTTTGATCGATGAGGGTGAAGTACAAGTTTGGCCGTCCATTCCTGGAACCACGGTATGTGTCGGAATCGGCGGTGCAGGCGGGGGGGAGGAAAATTGGAAACTCAATTTACATTTACTCCAATTAAGAGGAACGGAGTGTTAAATGTTTACCGTGTCTGTTAAAATTGGTGGAAAGAAAGAGATTTGGTAGGAATCAGTGGCAAAGCTTAAATTATAACTTTATTTGCGATGTCGTTTCGGATAAAAAAATTGTTCATAACTCTAGAGTGATTCACAAGAAACTTACGTGATAATATGAGTTTAGCCATTCCAGGTTACGAGCACACAGCACACTTCACTATTTCCACAACACACGACTGTGGTGAACTTGTAACTCACATTTCAAATTGAAGACCAAAATTGAAGTTGAAATAAGCCTTACTAATTACAACAATTACTGCATGTTCAAGGCATAAAATTTACAAGCATCACTAATGTCGGTAAACAACCTGTCGGAATAAACCGAAAACAAAGTGCTTAAATTTGCTAAAACCATAAAATTTGGAAAAGCTCATAAATGACAGTAATCAAAAATAACTCACGCATAAAATTATTCATCACGAATGCCTCATTTTCGTACAATTAGAATTTCTCTGCTGCCGGCTGTCGTTCCACCGCAAACCCACCGCGCACGGCGGCTGCTGCTGCTGATTTGGGCTTCATAGTATGCAAATTGGCTGATAAAAAGATCATTCCAAGTGACGCATAGCAACGAAAGACTGAATGGAGGCCGCCACTTATCAGAAGAACAAACAGAAAATTAAACGGAAGTTACAATAAAAGTATCCGCGGCAAGAAATTGCCACGTAACGTTTTATCTGCGGAGCACGTGAATGGTATTTTGCTCGTTGTGTAAGGTTTTTCCCTGTCTTACCACCATTCCACTCGTTGACCAAAATTAGAAAACTGAACTCACAGTACATATCGTCTCGTCGCCGGATTTGCCAGTGCTTAAAGTCGCCGTCTGGGTGGTATACGTTGCTGCTAGTAACTGCCTGGAATTGTTTGTTTGTTGTGATTTCGATGGTGTGCCTCCGGTGAATTTGGTGGGTGTCGCGATGAGCTAATTTTTGGGTTTCTGGCGAATTCGCCTCGGAAAATTCAATGAATAGTATTTTTTGCCTTTTGCTTTTGCTACTATGGTTGAAAAGAAAGCTGTTTAGGTTTTTCATTAATATCCGATGGAGAGATGCTAGGAATAAGCAATGGTCCAGTAAACTTCACAAAAAATATCTACGTCGATCAAAATATTCCATCTACGATTTTTTCGCGTGACTCCCACTGAAATGCTATTTCAAGAGCTCTATTGTTTAAGAGCCGTAGATCCTTTACATTTATAATGGAACCAGGAATCACGATCACCACGTTGATCGGAAATTCGGGCATTGCTGTGATTTGTATTTTCAACGTTTACTGATGGGAAGGATTGGGGAAGTAGTAAGGTTAGGGATAAGAAAAATATTGACATAGAATACAGAGACAATACGGAAGAATTCTTCACTCCCAAGGAATAAAAAACCACCTCTCGACGAGCGGATATATCAATACTCTAATGCAGGCCCGTGCGCAAGGGGAGGGTTTTAGGGGTTCATACCCCTCCCATGAGGGTTTTGAATTACTTTTAAAAATTTATTAACTTCCTGTTCAGGGATGAAATTGTATAGTGAGCCATGTCATTCGAGTTCGATCACTCTTGAAACAAGTCGTTGAAAAAACCAAGGAAGAAACCCCACGAAGGGTGCTGGAAAGGAATGTAAGTTATGTTGGTCTGCATCTCTGGGCCGGTTCACATTTCGGCTTGTTTCAATATTAGCACTAGTTGTGAGTAGATCAGCTACACAGCAAAGGTCGGTCAGCGGGCGAGCAACGGGATCTAAGGATAAAACATGATGTCAAAGAAAATCGAGATATCGTTATCTGCAGAAATTTTACAGCCGATGATCTCTCCGTCGGAGTGACTGACAGCTAAATGACTCGCGAAAATGGTTATCGGTATCGGCAGAAATACCGCCGCCGAGAAATTCTCAGCAGCAGCTATCAAATGAATAGGAACGAGTAGCACCAAGAAGGATAAGAAGCCCTGGGAAGGTAGTTGTAAGGAGATGTAAATCATTATGGTCGACACCTCCGGATCGGTTCGTGTCTCAACAGGTGACGATATTTGCAGCAGACCTGAGTAGGTCCGATATACCGAGAAGGTTGGACAGTAAGCAAGAAAAAGCATTATTGAAAAAAAAAATACATGAACGATTAACACAAAATAAAAAGAGCTAGAATACAATCCCCACTGAAGTTGTGCCTACACGGAAAAAAATCGTTCAATAAATTCATGAAAAAATGATCGCTATTTCGTGAACGATTCACGAAAACCGTGACAGTTTCTAAAATTGAGAATACTAGACCTCGTATCCATGAAACTATCTGTGTTTCTACAAAACTAGTTCGCTCCGACTATATACATGGCGTTACATTTGAATGTTTGGTTGGGTTACTGTTGTTCCCTGGATATGTTTAGTTTTTGTTATGAGTCTTGTTCATAATTTGGGAATACACATCCGATTTTGATGATTTCAGGATACTTATGTCAGAGTAGCGGGATCTATGTTAATGATTCCAGGATCTTAGTCACGATTGTCGTAATTTCTATTCACTTTATCGTGATATTTCAGTCATGAGTAAAGTGATTCATGTTCATAATCTCAGGATCCTGGTCAGGATTTTGAATATTTCAATCACGAGTAATGTGATTTATGTTCATGATTGCAGGAACTTTGGTTTTCATATTTTCTGTTCATGTTGTGATATTTGAGTCACGAGTCGGGATTCATGTTTATTTATGTTCATGATTTCAGGATCTTAGTGACGATTTTTGATATTTTGTAACGAGTTGTGTGATTTATGTTTATGATTTCAGGACCTCAGTCACGAATTTTGTAATTTCTGTTCATCTTACCTTGATATTTTATTCTAGACCTTATTTTCGAATTTGACACGTGAAGTAATGTGACATGATTTCACCTTCATCATTCGTAATTTCTCTTCGTCTTATCGCGATCTTGTATTTTTTGGTTACTATCGGTTTTTTACTCGGAGTAACGTGACAAGGTGAACTGGACCATAAAAGTGTTCGAGGGATCTTATTCTGTAAACTATATTACGAACACGATTTGAGGCGCTTAGCACAGTTTTCGTTTTCTATCCAGACATCACACTGAACCGCATCGAATGAATAATGATAATGGTCCCAATAATTTTTTATATCTACAGCTCGTACCTATTCTTGGTCGCTGACAGCTGGATATTTTATGAGAAAGTGCACGGAACAAGAATGATTCCACGACTACTACTCCACATTTTGGGAAATTAGCTCACATGAAAATTTCATTACCATGTTCCATGAGATTGGATATGATTAGGGCTATCTTCACGCAAAATAGATCGTGAATCATGTACTAGAAATCATTAACCAGTTCATGAATACATGAATAATATGTAATGAACTTGGGAACTATTTCACGAGCACGGATGTTGGATCGTGACTAATATATTAGGATTCATGAACCTGTTTACGATTACATGAATAATGTTTGATGGCTTCGTGAACTATTTCACAAGCACGAATGGTAACTTGTGACTACTATACTAGATAAAATGAACCAGTTCACGACATGAATAACATTTTATAATTTTGTGATTTATTTCACGGGTACGCATGGTCAGTCGTGACTATTATACCAGAAATCATGAACGAGTTCACGAGTACATGAATAATATTTCATGATTTTGGGAACTATTTCAGGAGCACGAATGGTAAGTTGTGTTTAATATATAATCATGAATTAGTTCACGAGGATCGAATGGATTCATGAATAAAATTCCGAGTATCGTGTAATAGAGCACGAGAAAATATCCACAATGTTTTGATTTTGCGAACTATCTATGAATAATATGCGAACTATCTATGAATAATATGAGTCAACTGAGAGTAATGATCATAAAGTTGTGAACTAGTTCACGTACAGAAAATCGTTTTGGTAATGACAAGGAAACCGTTATTGAATTTCACAACACAAAAACTAATATTTCCACTAATAAAAGCGTTATGAGGGCGTTACTGAAGCGAAATTGAACATAATTGTAAAACACATGATTTTTGTTCATAGTCCTGTTTTCGTAACGAAAAAATGTGAATATTCTAGAATTCATGGTACTCTATGCAAGATTTTAGGAACAATGTTCTTCAGTGTAACAGTGGCTCCGGATGGATGAGGATGGCAAGAGACAAGAGGTTTAAGTTTAGTCAGTAAGATTAACTACTTCAAACCAATCCGACACTACCACCAACCAATTCCATTCCGTCTTGATAATAGACATTTACCCAATTTGTTGAGCTGAGTCGATTGGTACACAATACAGGTCTCATAAAAATCTTCAAAGTTTAACCTTTCTTTTATGAGAAAAGTAGAAAAATCAAAATCCTCCTCATAAACATTTTCTGCGCACGGGCCTGCCCTAATGAGATATTGAGATAACAGAACGACTAAACACCCGAAAAGATATTATCATTTAAATATGACTTAAACTCATGCTCTTTACTACACTGCGTTAGGGATAATAGCATATCCTTGAGTTTCAGCTCTCTATACATAGGTTCAGCTATGTATGGAGAACCAACAATTCAGATACACAATTGCATTATTGCAGGACAGCTACATATCAAATAATATGAAATTCTTTCATCAGATTCACAAAGATCACCCGAATAATACTCAACACGCTGAATAGTTACCATGTGATAATTGAGTTTGCAATGTCCAATCAGTACTCCGACTAGAGTACTGCAATTGTGCTTGGAAGACGCAGCAAATTCTTTGACATTTTCGAACTCACATCCGGCAAAGAATTTTTGTTTTAACGCTACACGTCTCCCAGCGGATGGTTATGTCACAACAATATTAGGCTCCGCTAGTAGGTTGCTGTTAGCGTTTTGTATTTATCATAAAATCATTCTCTTTATTCCCGTTGGGTCCTGCAATCCGGCACGTCTGCTCCAATACCGACCTTTACCGGGAAATTTGTTACATAGCTTTTTATTATTTGATTTGATTTTGGTTTCTTATAATACCGTACGCACCTCAGTCTTTGCCGGAAGGAGGGTGGCGCAGCCCAAGTGCCGTGGCAAAATTGATTTGCTACTTGAACTTGTGGCAAATCAATCAAAGGAAATGGAACAAAAATAAACTACTTAGTCATTGATATCACTCGCAGAAGCCACAGACAAGCACATTCGGAAAATTAATCATCTTCCCATTGAAAAGCAAATGCCCGTGTTATCAGTTATGAAGAAGAAAAATATTACCCTCGCTCGAACCTTTGCAGACAGGAATCGCATAGGTTGGAAGGAGCTCTCTTCTCTCTCTCCACGCTCACCAACAAACGAATGGTGGATTTTAATTATTAGAATGACTTCACTCAGCCCCAGGTTCATCCGCTTATCTACGCGGCCGTCGGCCAAAATTTGCTATTCTTCTCATGTTCCAGCTTGCTCATAATGGTGGTGAGTTATTGCAATGGGGGCCGGAAAGTTCATCGCATTCGGTTTCTACGTACCCCAAAAACCGAACGGAATGGTGTGTTTGTGTGCCTTTTTGAATTGTTTTTACCGTCGGGTACGAGCTACGAAAACGAATGAGTTTGGCGAGTAAAGTTTCACCTACACCCTCCGAACCCACCCCCAGCAGGACTGGAGCAGTAGGGTGGTGTAGTGGCGGTGCAGTTGAGCTCTACGGGACTGAAACTAATTGGAACCATGTGCTTTAAGTGAATGTTGATGAATTACTTTTTCGAATGATTTCGATATTCGTGGCAGTTTTTTTTCATCGAAAACCATTGATTGTTGGCAAACCGATTTAATTTGTGTCGTTCGATTAAAACCCATGAATGGTAAATTGATGTGCAATCAACATGTTTCTGCATTTTTCGTCATAATACACTCAGGTCGCTTTTACGCCGTTTTTCAAACGTAGTATTTCGTTTCGTAAATTTTTAAGCGCATGTAAAAAATATTCAAGCGTTATTAAATGCAGTTCGTATCATCGCATTAAAAAGATTTGAATGTAAGTTGAGTAAATACGAATGTGAGAAACAGCTGTACATACTCTGAATAAAGTGTCCTTCAATCGTGAAATTGTAACATTTTCTTATGGCAATTGCTTAAAACTGCTGATTTAATAAACTAAACATGGAAGACCGGAACAGAGATTATTTACCTTACATAAAAGATATTTTTACGAGCGTCTCGTGCAGTTTCTTTACCCTAAGCGATTTGTATTTTTTGTAGTTATGATTTTTATCCATTTCGATACAGAATACAAAGCACGGTATTTTCAACTTTACAACTTTTAGCGCCCTGCTGTACACCGACGTATTGTTGATCAGTGATGGTGCACTAAGCGTGTTCAAAAAAAAAACAAATCCATAATGTACTAGTGTACTGGAATCATCAAATTAAAATATTGCAGTTTCTGATTTTAGTCATTGCTGTTTCGACTAAGAAAATGTTCATGAAACTTTTTGTTAATTTTCGCATCACCAGTTGGTCGAAAAAACGATTGGCCACCAATGACTTTTAGAACAGCAGAAAGGAAACCAAAAATCAGAATACAAATTTATCAATTTATTTATTTGCAAAGAATACTTTGGTTTACTTGCTTTATTTTTAATTATATAAAGTTTTGGAGCTAACATAAAGGCGGTAGCCATCGAAGTTAAGATTAATAAATCAGATGTTGTAACCCGTCAGGGTAACAATTTAGCACTGGGTGGAAATATACCCTTTTTTGCGTATACACTCCGTAGAGTGTATTGTTTACGTAAAATTATGCTCACCGCTCTTCGGTACCGTTCACATTTAGTTGTAAATTTTTGTTCATTTTCGCGTTTGTGAACGGTTTTAGTCGTACAGATAGGTTAGATAATTTTTGTTTTACGTTTGTGAATTAGTAACATAGGGATTAGGTAGGCTACCGCTCTCCTCTTGCAAAAATAAGTGTGCGTTGGTTATGCTGCTCACCGATGTCAGCTGTGCGACAAGGCGGTTGGCGGTTTGTGATAGTCGAGTGCGGAAGGCGGCCATCGAGTGAGATAGTGACGGACCACGGCATCGATCAGACGCCCGATCAGTTTTTTTTTGTTTTCGGGTCAGTTTCACGCCACTAGGAAAGTATTTCAGTGCGCGCGTGCGACGGCAACCTAAAACCGTCAAAAGTGCCGGCCGTGGTTCGGGCATTAGTGAAGTGTACGGTGTCGGTTCGCCAATAGGGGTAAGCTAAATGTATAGGAGTGCTTTCGCTTCCCCGGCAAAACAGTAAGGAACCACGACATCGACCGTTCTCGCTATAGAGGATAAGTTGAACGAGCCCAGCTCTCCTCTCTAGCTAATAGCCAAGGAGAACGAAGCAGGGCGGACAAAGGTTCCCCCTGGGAAGTTTACTGCGGTAACTTCCGGGATCGTTTACGGCGAGTAGACGATCCGGCGATTCGTCGCCAACGTCGCTAGGGAGGTTCCAACAAAGGAGCCAAGCTCACCTCCCTAGCTAAACGCCAAGGACCGCTGCCGGAGCAGCCAACGCCATTCCGGGAGAACTTGGCCGTTGTAGTCTCGGCCGGTCGGAAGAAACCACCCGTCTTCCCGCCAACGGTAGCAGCAGATCGAGGAGATCCAGCAGCACACAGTACAGGAAGTGGAGGAATAAAAGTCGGTAAACTTATTAATTTATTTTGTTTGTTTACTTTTTTCTTGTGAAACGAAAATCCGAAAATTCTGTGGAAGCACCTATGCCGCCCTGAAAAGAAGGGTTCGCCGGGCAAACAAGAACCCGAGCAGTGGGCAAACCCCTACTAACAATGTTTAGAGCATTGAGTTTGCAAATGTTATTTTCGATGAGTTTATGTATCGAAGTATAATTCTGTTATTCATTTTGCAGAAATAAATTCCATCATAGTCATTGATAGTTTTTTCTAGCCCCAAAAAGGGACGAATGACCCCAAGGTTAAAACCTCAATAATCAAAAATAAAAATTCATCATTCGACTGATATTCGAATGAGACATCTAATCAGACATTCATCAACCATTCTTTCCGAAGGCTTATCCATAATCCTCGTTGAATCAGCTTGAATAGAGAGAATTGTCTATATTCTGTGGTGAGAACTTTTTATCTGAACATTGTTATAATACAATTCCATGATAAAAAGTTATACGATCTTTCAGAATTTCGTGACATTCGGTGGAATCGTTTCTTATACAAAAATATTAGGCACGCATTTTTTTATTTCGTCATTAGAGTTCCGATTTCCACGTTAGACTGGTCCAAAGAATCGAGATTTTTCAAAAGTTGATTTTTTTTAAATTCATACGTCTTTAATTTCTGAACCGATTTTTATTGTTAGTGGCTCAAAAAAGGCTGGTAAATCCAGTTTCATAAAAAAGGTACGATTTTGCACGAAAAAATTGAGCTCGAGCATGAGCATTATGACCGTACAATTCGTAGTTGCTACTGCGTGATTGATCAGAACAAGCAAATTGCACAGAGAATCAACGAATGGGACTTGTAGCTATCCATCCTCAATGTGCACGTTCGAAGAGTTCTATACGTTGAACTGCCAATAACTGCGCCGGCTACGTCTTTACAGACATTGGGGAAGGGAAGGAATGTTAGTATAACAAACGTTGTTATGGAGACCGTGTATACCTCTGCATTTCCACGTTTGCCATGGGAAGAAGTTTTCGTTAGTGGGATGAGATAAAGAGTTACACAAATCTGGATTCACCTTGATGAGTGATACGATCTAGCACTACCGAAGTACCTGAAACGACTAACTATGTACGTTCGATATATGTTAATATCAATGTGCACGGTTTTTTCACGCTAATTACTAGAACAAGATTGAAAACAATAAGAACGAAAAGAAACTAGCTTGTCACCTTTTGTTTCAATAAACAAGCTACAATATTTTTATACTCATGAAGAAACATAGTTAATGTGACAGTAATAAAGTGCATGTACTACTTCTAAGCATATGGACCAAATCGACGACTGTTACGTTACAGTCCGACGGATATTTCGACATGAATTTTCCTGATAATACATGTTTCTGTTATTAATTATTTAACCACCTGAAAGTATGCTCATTTGGTGAGATTTTCAACAAATATAAAAAAATTGTGTATGCTTTGTTATTTGTGAGTTAAGAACGTCTAATCAAGGACTGTTACGTTACATAATTTTGGAAGCAGCTTTTATAATTGCTTTACATTGTCGAAAAAGTCTGCTCTCCTAGTGAACTATTTTTAACAAATGTTATATTTGGGATGGAAGCTGAAAACAAAATGTCGATTATCAGGAAAACATTCTTTTTGACTTGCGTAAAAGCAAAAATGTTCGACTGTTACGACTGTGCGATCTTGGTTTGCATCTAAATTTGGATTATGCATTAAACTGACCTCAGTTTTTTTTAATTCGTTTTTTTGGCAGGGCTCAAGGCGTTAGCTTCACGGAGCCGTGGGTCTTTTATATATTTACATAATGTAATCAATAAAAATAATAAACAATTAATGCTACGATCGATCCTGTACGCGCGACTTGCCATTGCGCGCGGAGATCCGTTTTCGTATCGGGGAAATATTTGCATCCACGTCAACCAGAGCTGCAAATTTTCAACAGTTTGTTTTGAACTTGAAGGAGGAAAAATTCTCAAATCATGCCCTACTATGTTCAATTCGCAGTTGTTCGTTTCCATTATTCATTCAAACAGCCGACCTGCTCAATCATTTTCCATTCATTTTCAATTTCATTGACCCTGTGAATATCTCTTTACTGGGGTATTGACTGGTTTTTAAAGCTAAACTACTCTGAACATCGTTCTTACTGTCCATGTAAGCTTGAAAACGCAAAACATGACGACATTTAATCTAAACTGGCCTCTACAGACCAGATGACAGCTTTGGTTGGTGAATGAAAAAGCATCAATTTGAAATGAAGACGTACGATTCAGTTATGAAAATCCCGCCAACTTGAAAGTGAATGATTGAGGGAGGCTTTGAATTTGAATCATGGTTGGGTTTGATTGAACTAAAAGTTGGCATTTGAAAATGAAAATTTGCACTACTGACGTCAACTATATCATGGGGGTCATTTGTATCTCTGTCGTCTTCGCACATGTCCGGGTCATCATCGGGGTTACTACCTTGATGTTCGCGATCAGATGTTGTTCCTAACTTCTTTCCCTTTCGGGTTACGAGCGTGGACCCTCCGTCATTGCTAGTAGCTCCCTCATTGCTGGAATTAGCTGTTGAGTTTGTGCTACTTGACGCGGCTTTCGCAGTTGTCATTATTGCTTGAACAACAGCCACAAATTTGGCGACCGTTTGTGGCTCAGGGAATGATATTGGAGAATGAGTGTTGGTATTTCTTTCTGTAGATGAGCTTTTTTAGCGGTTTCTGGGCAGGGTTGTCCGTAATGTGCCGTTTGTTCACAGAACTGGCACGTATTAGTTTGTCCTTGATATGTACATAGAGTTCGCTGTATAATGGTATCACCCCCTTCTGTTGTGTACTGCACGGTAAGGTAGGAGGGAATGGGTTGGTCTACCCGCATTCTCACCACAAAATCGCCATTTGAAATACCTGGAAAGTAGTTCCTCCACGTATCCTCCGTAATGGATTCCACTTCTCCGAAATACGACATGAATCTTTTAATGGCCACTTTGCAAATACGTGGTGCCAAATCATCAGGGCCGCCGAGAGGGAGGGGGGACCGGGATGTTTCCCCCCGGGCCCGGAGTTCTAAAGCGGGCCCGGATTTTTAACAGAAACAAAAATTTTGACAAATACTTTTTCGACAAAAAATTATTTGAGAATGAAATTATAAATTCAATATATTGTGTATGAGGTAACTAGAATAACGAAAATTCTAAACTACTGTATATTTGATATCAACTATGTTTATACCAACCTAATTCTCGCATCGAAACAAGATCAGACTCGAGCGGGCATAGCGGAATTTGTATATTGAATGTCATGTACGCAATTCACCTGTGCTCGAATCCCAACCCCGCACATGTGAATAGAGATTTTTATAGGAAAATTCCTAACCTGAATGAAGAAGCGAATGACCTTAAGGTTGAAATGTCTATAATCGAAACAAAAATATGATCAGACTTGTAAGGGTTAAACAATTAAATTGGTTGGATTTAGAAGTCATGAATTTGTCTTCAAATTTCGTCAATTTGAAATCGATTTTTTTTTAATTTATTGAATTTCCAATCTTCGAAAGCGCTGGATCGGTATCGAAAGTAATTATTGAAAGAGAAAAACCCTGCTTAGGGATGCCACACCGGTTTTGGAGGCCCCTCTTGGCGTTGACAAATATTATTTTAAAAGTGTCATTTGGGTTTACTTCATCCCATTGAACCTTTGCTCTGCTTTGATTCTCGAAAGAAACTGAAGTGTGATTTCACACCCCGTGTTTGTTTACTGAGAAGCAGAGCAAAGTTCGTTCGGGTTATCTTTTACAGCGAGAGTGGCTGGTGTTTTTAGATTCTTTGTGAATATCAGAGGAAGCGAAGTACTACACCCAACTAAATCAACTAAACCGTTAACAAATGTGAACGGTACAGAAATGTGGAGTGCTTTTCCAAAACATTGCACTCAACGGTAAATCTGAAGACAATAAGATATTTTTCCTCTTACTGCTACGAGCTACATAAGAAATAAAACAGTGCATATTTATTTGTTTTTAAGCGTTTTATACAACAAAAAGCAGCGGGAATTCTGTCGAGTGATCACTTTAATTCGAAATTCTAATTAATTTCAACGCATACCCATGTGTCTCTTGAAATCTATCCCCTGCTCAGTAAAACTCTGCTGATCAAAGTACGACTAGAGGCGGTAACCCTACCTCTATTTGAGAGCTCAATTGGTCAAATGAGTCATCAAAAACTCTTGATATACCAAAAGAATTCGAAATTAATTCAAAAATTTAAATTTAAATATATTTGGTTCGCCGTTCATTGTTACAAAATCCATAAAAAAACATATTCAGATTCGAGATGATATCGAAACTTTTTGTCAAGGGCTCGTACTAAATGACGTAGCTTTTTTCAGCGATTTTCGACTACCAATTCCCCCTTGCAAAGAGACCAGGGATGAAAAAAATACGTTTTACAATTCTTTCAAATACGGCCTTTTATCAACATTTTCATTATAACAGCAAATTGCGTACTCAACAAGCCCCTTTCATGACGAGTATAGCGTTAATTTTTTTTAATTTTGTATGTCATGGAGCATGAAGAGAAGATCTCTTAGTTCACAATACCTGCAGCTGCCAATTCTAAGAAGCATACGTCCAACTAAATTACTAAATTGTGTTTGATTGATTTCGAAGAGAAATTTTAGCTCTGCTACCAAACTAATTAATCAACTAGTTAGCAAGATTAGCTAACTAATGTAGCAAGTTAAACCCGCATACAAAATCTTTTCGTTTTGAAGCAGTGAGCGTGAGATTTTGAACGTCACTTCCTGAACGTAACGATTTTATTTTTATCTTTCAACTATTTACTAGAAATCAGTAGCAACATTCTTATAAAATATTTTAAGGTGTGCTAACACACCAACACAAATAAAAGAATAATTCATGTTTTTATAGGATTATGAATGTTTTCGAAACCAGCATAGCGTAAAATCCAACCACAACCCTTTTTTGAAATTTGATCCATGTTTCTCATTTTTTCCATTTTTTTATTACTACGTGGATTTTTTTTATTTTGATAAAATTTCATTGTTTCATTTTTTCAAGTTGTGGATTGTATTTGTATTTCTACAATTTTAAGATTCTGCCTTTTTTATCTTTCTCCATACTTTTATTTTATCCATCTTTTTACGTTCCTTACTTTGGCTTTTTTCTATTGCTATCACAATCACTTACTTTAATTTATAGTTTTTTCTCTGTTATTTCATTTTATTCGCAATTTTCCGAGAAAATTCTGCCTTCTTTATTTTATTTTTCTTATTGTTTCATATTTTAATACCCTACTTTATTTGTTTCTTTTGTCATTTCATCTAAATTTTAGAATTTCATTTATTCAAATTCTTTCCAATTTGTCTTATTGTTTAATTTTTTACCTTTCTCCTGTTTTCTTACTTATTTTCTAGTTTTTAGCTTTCCGTTTTTCGTAGTTTTATTTTTTTCCATTGTTTATTTAATATAATTTTATTTATTTTTATACCTTTTTCTTAAGATTTAATTCGTTATTGCATGATTTTTTCCATTTAACCTATTTTGAAAATACTTTTTCTGCTGACCATTTTTTTTATCGAGTTTTGCAGGTTTATGCATTTTTTTATATTAATGTTTGTATTCTTTTTAGTAGTTTTTTTCATTTTCATTGATTCTTAAATTTTTTCCTACTTTCCTATCGATTTTTCATTATTTTCACCATTTGTTCAATAATGTTCGACTTCTTTAATCTTCGCAATATGTATTTCTAGCTTCCTGTTTTCTTTTATCAATTTTTGTAGATTTTGTTTTGGTTTTTCTCGACTGAACATTTTTTGACAATTGACATTAGTTCGTTTATTAGGTTGATTTTCTTGTTTTTAGCTCTTTTGTACACTCTTTTAATATTTAGTTTTCCCATTGTTTTTTATCTTTTGTCGTTGATCGCCGTTCAGATATTTTTAATTTTTGTAATTACTACATTTTTAATCTTTCCATTTCCCTACTTTTATAAATACTATTGACAAAAATAGCGCTTTTCAAAGTCACCAAAACTGTCGAAGATGTATTGAAAAACTCCCAGAGCATATAAAAAACTCTACGCTTGTTTCCTTCATTGGCACTACAAACAACTAGAGAGAAAAAATGGTACATTAATATAAAATTTCAGTGTACTATACATAATAGGGTAAATGTACTATAATTCGCCCCCCTAAAGCATTTGTTTGCAGAAAAACTTTAAATTTCAACAATTTTGAATTGCTCTAACTAATTTTATTTTATCATTCTCATCACGTATCATATAGTATCCAATAATCCTGAATAAAAGTGATTTAAAACATTAAATTAACGAAAAAATAACAATATTCTAAATCAAGATGTGATTCAATTTTCGTCCCCCTAAATTTAATCTTCGCCCCCCTCTTGCTCTATTCTTCGCCCCCGTGCGCCCACGCACAATTTCACGACTTCTATCATGCTACAATATCACAGAATTGGTAATAGAGAGAAGACAGATTATATTTTCAAAAACTAACTATCAAACAAATAATACGTTAACTTACAAGCTCTTGTATTTGTAGTCTTGTTATGTTGTGTTGTGTTGCGAAACGAGCGAGAAGCACTCCAATTGTCTTTCTTATCGTTATACGTAAAACTACTCCGTGTGCAATGGAATACCCAATACACATGAGACAATTATACGTAGAGCGGCAGTTACTTACTTAAGTTCTTAAGAATGTTTTTCCAAATTATTATAAATATCCAATTAGTAGAACCGTTATAGCGTATTTCACTATTCCCTAATGAGGTCCCGGGTATATACTAGCCACGTGATTATCTCGAAATCATGTTTTTCCAAAAACGTCTTTGCTGTGACTACGATTGCCGAAAATGTTTTCAACCGATGTCAAATTTCTTTTTTTAAATTGTTTGTAATTTAACTGTCGTGTCCTTTAATGATTCCATTTTTTCGTCAAAATTTTCATATCAATGTTATGAATTTCTTAAAAAAAATCTCAGTGATAATAGAAAAATAGTGGATTTTTTGGAAAAATCGTCCCCGTTTACAAAAATAAAAAAATTACAATGCATAGTTCAAGGACACCACAAGTGCCTGTACTTATGATTTTTTTTGTTTTTATGTTTTCAATTGAGCAATCGTAGTCACGGCAAATCTCTTAGAGAAAACACGCTTTTGTGGAACTGATTATAACTTCGACAATTAGGGTGGATGTACCAATAGTCGCATACTCAAGGAAAATTTTTCCTAAAAATCGATGAATAGACCTATGGGCAATGTTAATACATTAAACGAAAGCTTTCAATCCCTACTTCATAGGAAAATATAAAGATTGTTTAATAACCAATTTATGTATTCAAAACCGCTTGTACCACTGTAGGAACACATGTACCAATAGTAATTTCTGGTCCTATTGTTGCAAATCCCATTGATTTCTTATGGGACTTGCAACTATAGGTACACTATGTCAACTATAGGTGCAAGGGAGCACCTATTCAAAATTCAAAGAACATCAATTTTTTAAAAGTTTTTTGAGCAAATTTCAAGGATACCAGTTTTGTTGTCGCATAATTTTAGTGCGATGAATCGATAAAAAATATTTGTTGATAGTTGGTACCTTAGTTAGGCGTATAACCCACTACTGAAACTATTGGTGCACCTCAACTATAGGAGCACCCACCCTATTAATATTTTTTCATGTTCACAAGTGGGTTTTGCAAAATAGACATTGTACTACGCTAGACGTATAATAAGTATTTGATATAAATATGGCTACATACCTTCATAAAATTTCAAATTTTTCCCTTTTGTCCTGCACCTTAATATATAAAACCCCTTAATCACAGCCAGAAACTCCGTTGTATTTGTTTTTTGATTAAGGCTTTCCAAACGAATTAATTTTTTGCTTGTTTCTCTATAAACAATGATAAAATAAATGGAGAGGTTGTATTTTGATAGGTTTTGTCTTCCTTACAGAGAAAGCCTAGAAACCTGCTCGGTGCTGTTTATAATCCGCATATCATGAATATACATTCGTAAAACATCAAACATTACGTTTGTGAAAGGTTTTCTAATTATAATTGATATACTTTAATTGAATTGTTAATAACATATTATAGAAATCGAAAACAACTGCGCTGGATTCAAAGATAGATTGCAGAATCTGATTTTCTTCACTGCAACTGAATAGGTAGAAGGCAGTCTTGGGGTGCTCTTATTTTTCCAGTATATAAAAAAGGTAGTTTATCCGTTTTTACTCGGTTTGGAGATGTTGACCTTAGAAAGAGTGAATAGCTCTGTAAATAGCGAAAAGCGAAGCGAAAACAGGTTATGGTATTTTAGAAAATTGTCTATTTCAGCCGTCTATATTACTTTCTAGAACATCAGAAATCGCTTGAAGCTCCATAATTTGAAAAAAAAAACTGTTTTTGAGGGGCCTTTCACAAACAACGCCCTGTATCTCGAAAACCAAGAGTTTCCGAAAGAAATCTTCCTGGTAAATTTTTCTACAATTTAATTGAAGTGAGTATTTTTCTATCTGAATTATTGAAGAAAATAAATTTCGTAACTAACTATTAAGGGGATTAGTCAACGATCCGATGTGATTGAAAGAAAGAGCGTTTTATTTCAAGGAATTTCCTCAAAGACTTCACATAACTAAAATCAATAGTCTACTTTGTGACCACTGTGGAACGGGGCGAAGATAGAAACCCATACGAAGAAAAGAACGCTTGATGGGATTTCGCCAGGGGCGAAGATTAGAATTGAGTTTCATCTTTCGTTAATTTTCGCCACTTTTTAAAATTGTTCAAACTTAAAGAAAGGTAATAATCACGGATGTGCGTTGACATGTATTCCTGCAATGCTTAAAAACATTACTATTGAATATTCTAACGCTTACTCACAAAATTTATATAACTTTCCCCGCGATAAAAAATTGTCACCATTTTTAGTTTTCAAGAAAGTAAGTGCTCTACAGGTACTACTTTATTTACGATTAAAATTACGTTATGAAATATTTTTGTTGAAAATAGGGCAGTTTTCACATTTTATTCGACTTAGTTTGTTTTTCAGTAATAGTCGAAAGCGGAGTTCCAGATCGTAAAGCAGATAGAATTATTTGTAATTGTTCTGCAAGGGGGGGGGGCGAAAATTGGGGAGGGGGCGAAGAATGATACTTTTACCCTATCAGTGATCTCCAATGGATTACAAACATTAACTTTTATGTACTGGTGCTGGGGGCCCGTACGTTAGACCCCCCCGGGCCCGTATTTTCTCTCTGCGACCCTGCAAATCATGTAATTTAACTTTCACGTTTCCGTTATTTATATACACAGGGATCTTGATTTTTGCGGTGTCACAATCGAGAACGTGTTTCAAGTTGTTTTGCGAAATGAATCTTTTCGCCTGGGCGAATTTGTTGAACGTTATCAGCACCGCGTGTCTGACGTGCTCCAACTGGATGAAACTGACGTCTGAAAACCGAAGCTGCATTTTCTCCTTCAGCAAATGTTCCAAATCACCGATACTCGGTCTTATGCGGAAAGACCGGAAGTCAATGGCCACCGTGTTAGTCCGAAGAATAACATTTTGTTATCGAGACTCAGTCTTCTTGATAGAATAGTAACGATTCCCTTTGTTCTTCAGACAAAGTACACAAGAAAAAACAACTGCTTGCGCTGGCTTGGGTAGCAGCAGAGAGCACAATGGTATTGTGACTGATGCCTTTGGTAGTTGAGAATAGACTGGAACTGACCTCAGTTGTTCTATTATACAATGAATAACCTGAATTAAGTAGTTTCACGATGAAACATGCAATAGGTTCCAAGAAATCAAAATTAAATTAGGAAAAATAAACCAGCAACATTGAATTGAATATGGGAAGAAGAATACTACCTGCTGACTGGCTAGATGGCCTCATTTGCCCCTTATACAAAAAGGGACACAAACTGGAGTGCGCCAATTATCGAGGAATATCGCTCCTCAATTCGGCGTACAAAATTATGTCACGTATTCTGTTCAACAGATTGAGGCCGTTGGAGGAGTCTTTCGTCGGAGAATACCAAGGTGGTTTTCGTGAAGGCCGATCAACATCGGATCAAATGTTTACCCTGCGACAGATCCTAGATAAATTCCGGAAATACAACTTGCAGACACACCATCTGTTTATTGATTTCAAAGCGGCGCACAGTGGCTGGAGGCTGGCCAAAACCTCAAAAATTTATTTTTGAAATATTGATATTTTATATTTTTCCTAAATTTCTCATGTATTGAATGATGTATGTTGAAAATTTTATGATCATTGGATAAGAACACGAGTTTAACATGAGTTTAAACGTAGCAAAGTTCGGATTTTTTAATGATTTTCGTTTCTGAAACCACCATTGCTCTATTTACTTCAAATGCATGTTGCTCTTTTGATTTTGGTCCGATTTTAGCACAACTAGTTTCATTGTGTAGAGGAACAAAAGAACTTGGTTAGTGGATAAAATACATTTGGTAAATTTGCTTGGAACTATGACTTTTTAGTTTAAATATGTTTGAGGTGGTCAGATCAAAAATACTTTTTTCACTAATGTATTCTGTACAAATTTCGGAATCATTTCGGAACGGTCACATAGTATACATTCTATGGGAAATAACCTCTATTTTTCAAATATCATTGTCTCGTTCTGCGCCTAGGTGCGCAAAAAGTTTTAATGAGATTTTGAAGCTTTGTTGCTGATATGGAGGCGCATGGTGTTTTGTTTAAAATAGTTAGACAATCTTTAGTAAACCAATATGTTATACAATGCATTTAAAGTAGTATTCTTCATTTTTATGATATTGCTGACATTGGTGAACAGTAACGGAAAATCTATCATGAAAACGGGATCATAGTTATAAGAAAGGTTCAATGACACTGTATGGAAAAATGCATTTTATTTTTTACGACTTTTGACATCAAAAATGAGCTCAGCACCTCAAAATTAGCTTAAATTGTGATTTTCAGCCAAATTAGGTAATATTTGAGGTTTTGTCCGACTTTTGTTTGAAGACCCGCCACTGCTGTGCGGCGTACGATTCAGTGAAAAGAAACGAGTTATGGCAGATAATGGTAGAACATGGTTTTCCGACGAAACTGAGTAGGCTGATTCGTGCAACGCTGGATGGATCGAAATCAAGTGTTCGGGTTGCGGATGAGATTTCAACGACCTTCGTAACCTTAGACGGATTGAAGCAGGGTGATGCGCTTTCAAACTTGCTGTTCAACATTGCTCTTGAAGGTGCCATTAGAAGAGCAGGCGTGCAAAGGAACGGTACCATCGTCACTCGGTGGCTTATGCTCCTAGGATTTGCGGACGATATTGATATCATTGGAATCGACCACCGAGCCGTGGAAGAGGCATTCGTGCCTTTTAAAAGGGAGACAGCAAGAATTGGTCGCACAATCAACACCAGCAAGATGAAGTACATGATAGCTGGAAGAATACGTGGGTCCAATAGTGATGTTGGTGGTGAGGTGGTGAAAAATTTGAAGTAGTGGAAGAATTTGTGTACCTTGGAACTGTAGTGACGTACGATAATGATGTTACCCGCGAGGTGAAAAGGCGTCTTGCAGCTGCAAATAGGGCTTTTTACGGACTTCGCAGCCAGCTGAAGTCCCGTAGTTTGCAGACGAAGACAAAATTCGCGTTGTAAAAGGCATTGATAGTTCCGGTTGCCTTGTACGGCCATGAAACGTCGGCGTTGAAGGAAGTTGATCGTAGAGCGTTCGGTGTCTTCGATCGTAAGTTGCTGCGAACAATACTCGGCGGCAAAGAAGAAAATGGCATCTGGCAGCGTCGCATGAATCACAAGTTGTACCAAGTATATAAAAGAGTGGATATTGTCAAGCTAATAAAAAACAGCAGGCTGCGGTGGGCTAGTCATGTGGCACGAATGCCGGAAGAACGACAGGCGAAGATAATATTCAGTAGAGATCCGGGAAGAGGCCGATGACTCCGTGGCAGGCCGCGTATACGATGGCTGTTTGCAGTGGAAGAGGACCTAAAAGCACTCAATCTCCAGGGTGACTGGAAGAAATTGGCCCAGAACCGGGTTCAGTGGAGGAGAATTCTTCACTCGGCGTAGATTCAACGAAGCGAATTGTTGCCCATCAAGTAAGTGGGCTTATGAATATGGGATACGCGTCAAAGTCAAAGTGCCGGGGTCTAGGAACTGAAATATATTGGCAAATGTCGGCTAATGTACAGTTTTATTGAAAAACATTCAGCACTTTCCGTAAGGACCCTTGATGTAATTGAATCTCCATTTGATTGCTTATTTTCTAGTGTATCTATACATGCCGCTAACTTACCCCGAGGCTGGGGTAGGTTGGCGGGTTTTCCGCGTCACACATTTTTGTCTATAAAAACAAAGACAATGCAACAAACACTTTGATAAAATTCAGGGATGTTGCCAACTGCCCGTTCATGCCACACGTTCTATTTTGCAAGATCTACCTACATCAAAGCGGTAAAAAATGGAAACTGAAAACACCGCCAACTAGCCCCGGTCTCCCCTACTCAGTACAATAGGGTAAGCTGGGGCAAATCCGACATAGAAAATGGTTTTGGCTGTAAAATCTTCATTTTACATCAGATCAAGTCGCTTTATATACCAAATTAAAGGTTCTTCTGGGCAACTTTCTATGGAAAGCATTTTATTCGTACTTCGGGAAAATTTTGAGATACAAGCGTTTTACGAAAACGTTCATTTTTGCTGTTTTCAAACCCGACCGCCTATGTTTTTCGTTGATTTAGTACAGATATTAACCAAATTTTATGGCTTTTCAATGATAAATCAATGAATGTTATGTTATTGAATTGTAACATGAAGAAAATGGCTGTCTTGGAATGTCAAAGCCACGAGCAGTAGCACGTAAAGATATCTCCATTTGCATCGGAGCAATTGCTCAAAGAATAGTATATTCATCACGTTTTTGTGTCTTTTATTTGTAATTATGAACCATTGTACAAAAAATAATAACAATAGAAATATATTTCAATTTGATAAATAAATATTTTCTTAGCGACAAAGGGTGGGATTTACCCCACTATTTAGAGGTCGGATTTGCCCACCGCGTCATTTTTCATTGCGATGCTATTAAAAAAATATGAAGAAAGGTGGACTAAGTTCATCAATGCGCTTTCTAGGAATTTAATCAAAGAATTTAAATCCACTTACATTTATTATGCAATCACTTTACTGCCGTTCTACGCATAATAGTTCGATGTACATATAACATGGGACAAACATGCTTATAACGGCAGTTTAACAATCAGAAATATCCTGTGGTCAATGATGCACAAAAATAAAATCAAAAATTGTGAAAACACACTTATTTTCGTTTGAGCTTCGTAATGTAGATTAATAAAATGCTGTCATACCTCCATTATGATTATTTTCGATGCTCTACACGACCAGTGTTATTAGTACGCGTAGTGCTTCCGATTTTCGATAACAGAGGGGGGTCGGGTTTACCCAACGGTCGGATTTGCCCCACCTTTCCCTATAATTTATTGATGATTTAATGGACTAAAAGTAAACCAATGAACATGACAATAAAACATTTGTTCTTCGTGCTGATATGATAGCCGAAAATTGGTAACTGGTTTTGAATTCTTGCGAATTGTTAATTCTCAACGTATTTCAAAAGTCATCATTCACTTAGACAAGACCATGCGTATTCCCCACGCGCATTACATGCCCAGTGGATTAGTTTCCTAGTTGGTCAAATAAACACTAAACAAACAAAGAAATTAGTTTGCTCAGTCTATTGAAAATTACATACTTTTTTACGTTTTAACGACATTCAATTAGCTAGAGATTACTGGGTAGGGAAAGTTATGAAACTTAGAGCCATAGTACTCAAGTGAGAGCAAGGATGTGAAGTAAACAGATCGGAAAGCTAGAAGTAGCAGGGTCATTAGAACAGGCTTAATATCATGCGGGCTTAATTTTTGCCTTCTGATAATGAGGGTCGAGCTTAGGCAGCATAACTACGAATCACCCGAGTTCATTATCATGTGTCCTGATAAAGGTAGACGTATCTATCTTTACCGTGACAACCGGCATTAAGCCCGCATGATATTAAGCCTGTTCTAATGACCCTGCCACTTCTAGCTTTCCGATCTGTTTACTTCACATCCTTGCTCTCACTTGAGTACTATGGCTCTAAGTTTCATAACTTTCCCTACCCAGTAATCTCTAGCTAATTGAATGTCGTTAAAACGTAAAAAAGAAAATTTGACTAACATAGTCGAAATAAAAAAGGAAAAAAGAAAATTACATGCGACAAAATATGTCCAATTCAGAGTATAACGAAATGAAGACTGCTTAATTATTTGCTTTAAAACAAGATTTGAAAAATTAGTCATATAAACGAGGTGGTTTAAATAGCTGACTACCGTCAGGTATGATTTTTTTTATGAAAAATTAGCGTATATGCTGTTTTTTTCTTGATTTTCACTATGACGGTCCTA